>NW_003852447.1:6042319-6139105 GCF_000181295.1 Otolemur garnettii
GCCACCCGCGGGAAGCTTGCCGCTCGGGCAATCAGTTCTGGACCTGCCCAGAGCCCTGGGACGGGGTTCCTCTCTGCCGCCCGTGGGGTGCGCGGTTCTGGCAAGCAGTTCTAGGCCCCCCCGGAGTGGTGCAGTCGTCCACAGCCACCGACGTGGGTGCGCTAAGGTCTAGCAAGTACTTCTGTGGCTGCCTGGCACTGGGGGCTTCTCTGCGGCCACCCGCCACCCGCGGGAGGGGGGTGAGTCTAGTAAGCAGTTCTGGGGCCCGCTTTGTACCTGTATTTTATGTTCTTAAATGATCTTCCTTGGATTTATAGCTTGCCGAACTTCTTTCTGGGCTCAGCTCCCCGTCTTTGACTTCATAGATTCTGATTCCAACCAGTTTTTCTTCCTTTGTTCAGGAGCCTCTGACCAGGGTTGCTACCAGTCGGCCATCTTCCCAGAAACCCCTAAACTAATTCTTTATACCCTCAATGAATCCCAAACAATAAAAAGAAAAAATATATATTGAAGAGCCCTGCACACTGTAAAGTGCCATACAAATTATGTAAGGCATAGTCATTTATATGTCATCAAACAAAAAAATAACTATCAAGTTGACTGGGTCTGTTTTCAGGGGTCTTCTCAGGAAAGGGCCATCACCACAATGATTATAATGATTTTTTTTAGCCAAGATGGATCTTAAAGGATCAAATCACAATTTATATTACAAAGCTCAACCCTGAGAATTTTGGTAAGTTTTTGTCCTCAAAGATTTCATCATATTTAATAATTTGTTCAAAAGTACAGATTTACCCAAACTGTCAACTCCTCATCCCAGAGCCCATGGGTGGTATATGGTATAGGGGGCATGGTTATTAGCCAGAGTTCTCAAAGAGGGGAAAGAGAGAAGAAAAACAAGTATTTCTGATAAATTAGAAATGTCTGCTCTATTTCTACAAGGTGGTAACCTGGAGATGTGGACAATATTCTGAGGTTAGGACAATCAAGAAGTGCTGGAATATTCCTTTCATGTATTCCTAAGGTACTGGTGAGTGCACTGCTATTGCTCTATTTTATGTTGTATTATATCCAGTGGGTCCCAGCCATGTTAGGTTTAAGCAATATCAGCAGAGAATTCAGTACCAACAAGTGGCACATAATGCATTGACAAGGCCAGTTCCTGGTGATGCATTCTCTGTCATATGCTGTGGTCATTGTGCTTTTTTTTTTCTTTCTTTGGGGAATCAGTTAGGTTTATAAAAAATAGCAACACGTTTTATAATAGAGTGGGGAGCGGGTAACCTTCTACCAGTATTACTTCCAAAAATCATATGAGAAACCATTCAGATTAAGAACACCACCTTACCTCTATTTTTTCCCAAATGGCTTCATAGTTCTCCTGGTGTTGAATATCTTGCATCAATTTCTGAATTAAAGCTGATTTAGTAGTGGAATGGCTATCATTTTTCTCAGAGGATGAAGCTCTTTCTGATTTTTCATCAATGTATTTTCTCACGCCAGAGGGAGGCATACATGATTCCTCATCAGAAAGAATGTCACTCAGGGGTCCAGACTCAATGCTCTCCCCAAGCGAAGAGGCTATGTCACTGGATGAGCTTGGAGACACCCTGCCTAATCTTGTATGTTTTTTCTTGACATGATATGATGGATAAATCTCAGAATCTGAATTCATTTCAGACAGTTCCCAGTCATCAATATTCTGAATGGTTTCTCCTCTGGGTTTCTGAGGCAGAAGCTTTGTGAGGTTTTCCAACTTCAAAGCTAATACTTCCGTCTGCTTAAGGTGAGAAGGCAGAGCTAAGTACTCATCAGAGCCATACCAGGCCTCAACAACCTGACCATTCCTGGTGACATGACTTGGGGAGGAAGAGCAACCTTTTTTGCTTTTGGATTTTGAAAGAAGGGGCACTGGAGACAAGATGTTGTCTGAGCCAGTAGAAGATTCGCTGCTCTGGGTACAAGGTGGTGAACTCGATGTTTCTGACTGTGCTAGCGATTTGGCTTTCCAACTTCTCTGACTGCATGGCTCGAGTGAAGATGAAGCAGAATTTGCCTCTGACCCTTCTATGGCCTTGGAAGTGCAAGAAGGCATTCCATTTGGCAGTCCTGAGCTCCTCGTGTTTTCAGCCCGCTTGCCAGAACCAGTTCCACGTTTGGGTGTTCTACATAGAGGCACCTCCTCTGAGGTTTTCTGTGGCTTTTTAAGTCGCATTTTCTCTCTGTGGCAGTCACTAAGCCTTCCCAGGCTGGAAGAGATTTCTTTAATGTGAATTCTGACTGTATTTTCAAGGTTCCCATCCCCTACCTTGTGCAAACACTCATAAGACTGGCTGGCAGCAGAGGGACCGTTGGTGTAGGAAGACTGTAACACCAGGCAGAGCTTGGATCTGTCAGGGGGATCCACCAGGGAAGGGGTGCTTCTGCTCATCTCGGGCTTCAGATCAACCACCTTTTTCCCTCCATCACCTTTCACATCATTCTTAAAAGTTTCCTCTTTAAGAAAAAGCCCTCTCTTTGGCAATGTGGGCTGTGTAGGAGAGTCCTCATTATAATTAAAGCAATCTCTGATGGATCGCTTGGGGTTTGCATTTTCACAAGGAAGAGGCTGTTGGTTCTTTGCACCAAGATGGGAAGAGGAATTGGAGTCTTGTTTCCCAGTCTCAGAAGAGGGCTGAACAGTATTTGCTAGAGCTTCCCCTGAAGATGACATCTCCAGTGTCACGCCTGGTTGCTCTTCAACTGCAGAAGCACCACTGTCCTTACATCTATCTTTGTCATCTGCTGAAAGAGATCCTTGAGATGCCTCTTCACTAACTGCTTCACTGCAATTGGAAGGGATGGGGTCAGAAGCCACTGTAAGTAACCCAACACTTCGGATAAGCTCAGGAAACTCCTTTTCCATCTCACTGTAGCTCCAAGAGTCAAAGGATTTGGTTTTGACTTGGCTAGAGGTCATGTCACCCAGGCCACTGAGCAAATCCTCACTTGGACTGTAGTCAGACAGTTCGAATGCAGTAATGCCACAATCCAAAGACAAGTAATTTTGAGAACATTTGATAGTTAACTGTCCTGAGTCATCCACTTCCGTTAGAGAATCAAGCCGGCCCTGAAACAGACAATGGCAATAGTTTCAGTTAATGCAACATCAGTTACACTCCACTGCTATTCAAGTGAAAACTCAGTACAGGAGGCTATGTCAGAAATGCATCAGTCTTGATTGCTTCTGGTTTGATAAACAGAAAGGCATATTAAATCAATTTCTACATTGCTTACTGTAGTATTTTCTTCAAATTCTTAAAGATTTTTCTTTAATCTAGAACACAGAGCCTTAATAGAAATGGTCAAGATCAAGCCAAAAATATACATTTTTGCCTTAATTTTCTATTCAAAAATAGTATGTTGTTCATTTAATAAGCATTTCATGACTGAAGTCTTAAGTTATACAACTCCTGGGAACAAAATAATGTAAAAGTAAAATCTCCATGAACACTTGTTTTGCTGTTTGCTATCACTCCAGCTACACAGCAGCTAGCTAATAGTGGATGCTCAATAAGTTAAGTATTAATATGATTAATTATACTGAGCCAGTCATGCTAAATACATATTCACATCTCACAGGCAGGTGAACTACTGAATTTGCAAGGGTTGGCTCCACCCTTTTGATGGTGAACAGGGGTAACCCAGGAGAAAATTAATGACTGTCAGAACTTCACCGTCTTGGCCCCATCTTCTTCTTCTGCATGCATTTCTCTGCCCACCCCAACTGGTATATCTTAGATACTAAGTGCCTACCTCTGTTACTATTTATAATTCCAGGTAGGCTGATTTGAAATTACATGCTAAAAATTAGCACTGTAAGTATTTTAAATTTTTAATCTTTAATTATGCTATCAAGGCTTTTATCTTATTACTAGTGCAGTTTTGCATATCACATAACAAATGGAGACATTTTTGATCAATACTTTATTGGGGGTAGTAGAGCCCCTGGAATCCTATTATGCCTACTAGGCTGAAGAACAGCCTGGTCTAATCTAGCCCCTTAGGAAATGAAGGAAGGAAATTGAAAAGTGAATGGTCAATATATCCCCAGATCTCCTTCCTCCTGGAGGAGGAAATAGGGTGAGACAATTGAATCCAGATAAATCCCTTGTGGCTGCTGGACCCTGTGTTCCTTACAACCAGGTTATCCCAAGATCTAGTTGACTTAAGAGGGTACCTGTAGCCTTAACAGAGTGATCTGCATAGAAATAGCACTCAAATGTACGTATGTTCAAAAAAACCAATGTCTCTCTATGCTACTTCATGTAATTTCTACCTCTGATTATGTAGTTTTAGTTGACTTCAGTAATTAAAACCCCAAGCTTAAGAGTGAAATTCTAGCTCTAGTACTAATTAGCTATGTGACTATTAGCTTGATGTCACTAAGATTCATTTCCTTCCTCTGTTCAGTCATGCCATGGGAGTATTGAGAGGCTTACAGGAGGTAACACATAAGTCTGCTACATGGATAACTGCTCAGCAAATTTTCACTCTTAATATATCATTATTTTTAGTAATAATGTATATTGAGTTTCACCAAGTTGTGAGTTAGTGCTAATGCTAAATTATACTCTACAAAGTAAGAATCAATACTAGCTGCTAATCTCAACAAGGTTACCTAAATGAAATTGTGTGACTTTTGTGCTTCATCTCCAGGCTAGCCTCTTTAAATAATAATCAGAGGCCAAAATCACCAAGGAGTACGTAAAACAAAAGTCATGCTTTATGCACTTTTTAAGAGTAATAGTGAACTTCTCAATTGAAAAGCAGGTTTTATTTTTTAAAAATATTTTGATTGTTCATTACTCAGAAATTACTATTTTATAGAAGTAGGATTATAAAATGATGATTAAATTCCAAAGATATCCCATAAGACCCATTTAAATTAATAACAAGTTAAAATTTGCAACATAATTTTCTACTATATTTATCATAGTTACTGTACTGAAATACCTATATAAGGTTAAAGAGACACTAAAAAAAAGTTTCTACAGTAAGTACAGAAAAAAAGAAATCTGAGAATTCATATATAAATTAGACCTCCTCTTGCCTTTGGGTGAGCAGGGAGCACCATGGCCTTGCAAATACATTTGGTCCCCATTTTAGTGGTCACAGCACCTTAAGTCCAGAAATAATATTGTGCTCAGGAATAAAAGGTACACAACAAACAATGTCAGATGAATATATTGTTAAATGACCATCTCAGAGAATAGAGTATGGTGGCCTTATTTTGAATCTTCAGAAATCTCTAGACTGTCTCTAGTTTGGAAATGAAAATACCATACTCAAAAATGCTTAATCCTCCCATCCTGATCCCAGCCAGACTATCTCAACTACTGAGATTTGAGTGATTGTCACTTAGGGGTAACTATTTTTTATTCATGTTTCATTTTTGCTTTATTTATTTGTTTATTTGAGTCACACTCTGTCACCCAGGCAGAGTGGTATCATCCTAGCTCATTGCAACCTCAAACTGCTGGGCTCAAGTGATTCTACTGTCTCACCCTACCAAGTAGCTGGGATTACAAGCATGTGTCTCTATACCCAGCTAATTTTTCTATTTTTTTGTAGAGATGGAGTCTTGCTATGTTGTTCAGGCTGGTCTCAAATCCCCAGCCTTAAACAATCCTCCTACCTCAGCATCCCAAAGTGTTAGAATTACAGGTGTAAGCCACTGCACCCAGTTTACACTGCATTTTTTAATAAGAAAAAAAAAATTCCTACCTGAAAAGGACAAAAAGTGACAAGCAAACAAAGACAGCAGTTAGTCTTTAACCATGCAGAGGCAATTTTTAAAAAAGAAAGTTCTCTGAAGTTTCTCAGAGCAGAGGAATAAGGATTCTCATCTCTGAAGATATTGCTTAGTAATACTAATATTTTTAGCCCCATTCCTTCCTGCCAGACCACCTTCCCAGACAGTTTTCTAATGTGTGTAAGTAATAAAATCTTAGGAGGGTATGGAGCTTGGGATGAGCACATGTTGGCCTTATTGCCCTATTTATTTCAGAAATATCACGTTTACATACGTAGCGCAGGTAGCTGTGTCAGAGCTGCCTAGTGATGCCTCCACTCAAATACGCCTCCATTTAA
Source organism: Otolemur garnettii (assembly GCF_000181295.1). Lineage (NCBI taxonomy): Eukaryota > Metazoa > Chordata > Mammalia > Primates > Galagidae > Otolemur > Otolemur garnettii. The sequence continues at coordinate 6,048,452 of NW_003852447.1, forward strand.
TCATTCTGAAGCAGTTTGTCAGATGAAGGCTACAGTTTATGGAGGTGGCAATTTATTCAGTTTATTGCTAGTATCGGTCTTGTCTCAGGCATCAAGGGAACCCCTACCCCTTTTTTTCTAACCTGAAGCAAGAAATTTTGCTTTGTTCTTTACCTACAATTAAATTAACTGAAGCCTAGTTTCAAGTGCCTTCTCAGATCTTTCTTTTTTTTAACACTATATTTTGCCATTAACTGAACATGAGACTTAGTACTCACAATGTAGAGATTTAAAGATCTCCCTATCAACATGCCCTAAGGGCATATCAGTGCCCATTGCTACTTTGTGGTCAGTTTTAAGAAGAAAGTCAGAAATAGAATTTCACTGTTTTAATTATGGGAATAGTAAAAAATTTATAGGCCCCTCCTTCCCTCCCCTCCCCCCTAATTTCAGTACATGGTATTGGTTATGCTTTAATTTCTAACATATAAATTGACAGACCTCTTAAGAATGCCAGAGCATTTCAGACCATTTAGACTAGACCCTTTTTCAGATTCCTTTCAGCACTGCCCTGTGGGGGTTCTACAGTTAGGAATGCATTCCAGAGCCCCGCAGTGGACTGAGAAGAGCAGCAGTCACTGGGAATGTGAAGCAAAGCAAAGGTCAGTATCTGATGGGCAAGGGGAAAAACACAGAGATTTTTCGATAAGTTCATTTATACTGTATTAGCAATTCTTAAGAACTTCCTTTTTCTACAAGCTGAAATTATAAAGTGCATAATTAAACTCTATGATTAATTTCCAGTCCATCAACCTAAAATGCTATTTCTATGTCCAAAAGGGTCATTATTTAAATGACTTAATTCAATTAACTCAGCAGCCATATGAACTAGATGCGATGGGAGACAGAGACAAATATAATCAGGAGCCAACCCTCATGTAGTTCAAAATATAGCACATCCCTGTATTTTGTCATGGTATAAATCAGTCCATGCTAGTGAAGAATCCTCAAAGTACTATGAGGTGAGCACTCTGGAAGGACCAGTGCATTCCCACAGAGAAGGTCGTCATTTAGCTAAAGTGCTCAGCGCACCATCCAGCACATGGTAAGCTCTCAGTCAATATTATGTTAATATTAAGAGTTACCATACCTGTGACATTACCTTGCTTGACCTCAGTTCTCTCCTCTGTAAGATGGATACAGTAAGGTCGTCATTTAGCTAAAGTGCTCAGCGCACCATCCAGCACATGGTAAGCTCTCAGTCAATATTATGTTAATATTAAGAGTTACCACTACCTGTGACATTACCTTGCTTGACCTCAGTTCTCTCCTCTGTAAGATGGATACAGTAATGACACCTATAAACTGAGGATAACAGCATCTGCCCTGCCCACCTCCCAGAACTGTGTCAGGATCAAAATTCTGAAGGTGATTCCGAAGGTGTGTTTTTCATCTTTGAATGTGTAGTACCTCATACATGGTAGAAACTCAATAAATATTTAGGGAAGGTAGAAAGAAAAGAAGGAAGAAAAGGAGGAAAGAAAGAAATATTATTATCGAAACAAGTCAATAAAAACTGGGTTTATTTAATTATTCCTAGTTTTATGACCTTAAGCATTCCCTTAACAGCTCTTAAATTCAGTTTGATCTCATGTATAAAATGGAACTATTTTTAATACTCTATGCTAAATGAAACAAGTATAAAGTGCTGGAATATAGAAAATTTCAGTATAACACATTTTTTACACAATTGTGAGTTTTGCCTTAAAATATTTCTTATTTGTTTGGTTGTTGACTGTTTTTATTTTAGCAAGGCATTTGCCAATTTGTTTACTAGATATGGTGTGCTCCATGTTTAAGTAAAGAATAAAATTCATATTTTTTTACAGGGAAAAAAGAACTTTCCATTTTCTTGAGTTTCAAACTTCCTCTTACATATGACTCTGAAAGTCAACTAATTTCTCACAAGAGAAAAATGAATCCCCTTTATTACAAGGAAATCTACTATTCTGGCTTATCAACTTTGTGGTTTTTTTTTTTTTTCTGTTTAAGAATTATTTTTTGGGTGGCGCCTGTGGCTCTAAGGGGTAGGGCACTGGCCCCAGTGGGCCAGTGGGTTCAGTAGCAGAGGTGGTCGGTTCAAACCCAGCCCTGGCCAAAAACTGCAAAAAAAAAAAAAAAAAAAAAAAGTTAATAAAAATTATTTTTCACCATTTCCCTCTTCATTCTACAGACTTTTTTCACCACTGAATTTATTCTGACAAAGCTAAAAATGTTATCCTAATTCCTTACCTATTTACCATAATTCCATTATTCTAGAAGAACAAAAGATAAAACTAAGCAGATTTTAAATGTTCTCATATAGTCACATTAGAAGTTCAAAAAAATGGTATCAGAAATACTGTTCAGTACTGGATGTTGAACAAGGCTAAGGTAGATATCTAAAGAAAGGTTTCTAGAGGATGAACAAACTTTCTTCATCTCTGATCTCCATTAGCACATATCCAAGTGGATAGCAGATTTGGGGAAGAGATGGTGAGCTTGAGATTCTTTGCTGTCTCCCAAAACCACAAGAGTCTGAACTGAGAAGCCTCCAAAGATCTAACTTGAAAGGGTGGCACCTGGGAACTAGCACACAACCCATCTATTCATCCTGTGGTTACTCTGCTGAAGTCTACACCACCTCCCCACTGCCACAGTAACAGGGAGAGCTAACTAAAACCAAGGATGGTGACTTAAAGTTAGAGGTGAGCCTGGTAGATTTTGATTCCCTGCTAAGTGTGCAGGGAGGGTGTCACAGCAAAAGCATATTTATTTTGAATAAGCAAAAATCAACAAGAGTAAATCATTTATGGGAATAAATACAGACTTGTTTTATGTTGTTGATAATGTTAGAGCCACTGAAACATTAATAAATTAATAAGGTAGTGAATTACAAAACACTCATTAGAAGGCCTTTAATCTTACATGTTTATGTAAGTGCCTTATAAACTTAGAGAATATATATTTTCTAGTACTAAATTGGCTATTAAGAGCCAGGGACTACACACACACACACACACACACACACACACACAATGTATCCATATATGATATCCATTTGTATAGTACAGACACTGCTTAGAAAGCACAATACATTTTCTACAAATATATGTCAATTTTTATTTGCAAATGGGAGAGTTCACTTGGATTCAAATTGACAGTGTCTGTTTTTAAGTTATCTATCAAGAATAACAACAAACTCATTTAAATGCTCAAAATAAACAGGAAAAACTCAAATCTATTGGTTATGTAACATTCTGATGTCCATTTGATTCACAGTATCCAGAATGATTTTTCTAAAACATGAACCTAATCATGGCAGTTCCCTGAACAAATACTTCTTTTATCCTCAATGTAAAGTCCACTTCTCTTAATATGGCTTTAAAAGCTTATTTCTTTTTTAATCTTCATGATCTGACCTCCACTTACCTGTTCTCCCAAATCCCGCCCTGGCCCTTGTCTTTTTGCTCCTGTGCTAACAGCAGCTCTCAGAGCCCGCTCTCTTTCTTACCTCCAGGTCTCTGGTCACATCATTTCTCATGTCTAGAACATTTTCTACTCTGTTCACCAATCTAACCCTGTCTCCCCTTCAGGTCTCTGGTCACGTCATTTCTCGTGTCTAGAACATTTTCTACTCTGTTCACCAATCTAACACTGTCTCCCCTTCAGGTCTCAGGTTAAACTCACTTCTAGAAAGCCTCCACTATCTGAGTTAGGTGCTCCTTTCTCTGTCCTCCAGTGGCTTCTTGGAGACTTGTCACAGTTTTAAGAAAAATGGGAACTGGACTTCGGCCCCTCACCTCTGACCACAGAATTCAATACAACCCAACTCAGCTATTCACAGAGGGCTGAGACAAACAAGTTTCCTAACCACCAGAATTCAGCCCATACCCATACAACAAAAGGGCTAAACTATCTGTCTTGTGAGTAATGTTCTTACCACCACTAAAATAAAACACCCACACAAGCGGATCCAGCACCTGGCTACAAAGAATCCAGATCTAACTGCCTTAAACCAGAATAGACCCCAATAATGACCTTACCCTGACTTTTTCCTTTTCTCATTTTAATGCTAAAAGTCATGCCTGGGGTGGAGATTTAACATGCTAATGAGACATACCATGAGTGCAGAAGCATGGAATAAAACCACACAGGAGCGAGAAAATCTCCACCTGCACCACGCTTATACATCACCCTTTCCCTCCCTGCACACCTCTTTAAAACTCTTTCTGAAGTCCCTCAGGGAGTCAGCCTAATCACTTTCCTTGGTGCTACCTCCCTTGTGCTGGAGCAGAAGCCCCAATAAAGCCATGGCTGTGACTCCCCTTAGGCCTCCTGTTAATTTCTATTACCTGGAGAGTCTGAGGGCCTGTGCCAGTAGCAGTCTGGCCTCAGTGTACATTCACTCAGCTCCAGGCTCACAAAGGCAGAGACCATGTTTTGATCATTATATCAATGCCACTTAGTCCCGGGCATCTATTAAGTGCTCAGTATATATTTATTAAATAACTGAAGGAGGACAGGAAGCCAGGTTAGCACCAACAACAATGGGTGGTATCTGTGCAAATTACCAAGTATGAGTTAACTCAGGTCTAAAGCCCCATTCACCAGCCTGAGCAAGAGCAAGACCCCATCCCACTAAAAATAGAAAAATTAGCTAGGTGTTATATGGGCACCTGTAGTCTCAGCTACTTGGGAAGCTGAGGCAAAAGGACCACTCGAGCCCAAAAGTTTGAGGTTGCTGTGAATATGAGACTGTTTCAAAAATAAATAAACACATAATCAAATAAATAAATGAAAATACAATAATAAAGCTCCATTCACATTAGAGTGCCTTAGTTTCTGGTCTTAGATTGAAAGCCTGGCCTAGGGCCTGCTTATTTACCTACAAAGAATTCCTATCTCACCTCCCTAAACTGAAAACCTTTTCAAATGGCCACACTTGACAAGGTATGACTTGACTTCTAAGATGACCCTCACCTCCTTTGTCTCCTCGGAGAAAGCTTGCAGGATGTCCGTCTGCCTGGTGTAGTTGCCATTGGCGTCCTGCAGACCTTGCAGAATGCGCTCCCGCAGGACCAGCACCGAGACACGCAGCTGGTGCCAGAGGAGCTGCACGGCGTGGATGTCCACTATCACGTTGACCGAGTAAGACAGCAGCTTCAGGGAGAACTCCGTCTCCAGGAGGGCATGGATTTGTTCCACATGATCAGAAATATCTTCACAAATGTCCTGCAGTAAAGAAAAGCAAAATATGTGAGAACTACTTTGCCTTATCCTGGAGGGAGGTGGGGGTGAGGAAAAGGTAACTCAGCTAACAGGAATCATCACTCCACAAGTAGCTTACCTGGGATACCTGGCCTTTGTTTTAGTTCAGATACATAGTAGCAGGCCATCTCCCTGTGACCTGGGCCTTTGTTACATTTAAGTAAATTAATCTTTTTTCCTACATCACACAATTCCTACTACTCTTTCTGATGCCCAAATTGAAAGTTCAGCCAAGGTAAAAGGTTCACCTAACCAATCCACTCTCTGTTCTCTTTGTTACTATTTATTTGGGATTCTGGAAGGGAGCCCATAGCTGTTCCATTTGCTAGCAGATACCATACTAAGCATGCAATATTTCAGGACGTGAACACCATCCAGACCTCAGGTATAAAGAAAGACAAGCCAGAATGTATACTTCATAGGAACTCCCAGCCATTCTTAATGAGCTATGGGGTCTTTGATGTAAGGGACAATTGTCACTCTCCCACAAGTATAGGATTTAAAATTTAAAATCACAGTGGATATCTAAATTTTCAACCTATACTTTGTAAGGAAAATCACTCTCAAGAAGGAAAGCCAAAAAAATCCCAAGGATGAAAAAAGAGAAACAGTTTCATTTTGTTTACCTCCTTCATGTTTACATGGATGGAGCTGGAAAGTATTCTTCTTAGCAAAGTATCCCAAAAATGGGGGAAAAAAGTATTCAATGTTCTCAGCCCTACTATGAAACTAATGTATAGCTTTCATAGGAAAGCTATAACCCAATTTTAGCCCAGGAATATGGGGAGAGGGGAGAGGGAGGGGAGGGGAGGGGAGGGGGAGAGGGGGGAGGGTGGGTGGAGAAAGGGTGATTGGTGGGATCACGCCTATGGTTCATCCTATAAGGGTACATGTGAATCTCTCTAAATGTGGAAGATAAATGTCTTAACACAATAGAAAAAGACATGAAGGCTATGTTAACCAGTTGGATGAAAGTGTTTCAAATTGTATACAGCAACAGTACACTGTACCCCATGATAGTATTTATGTACACTGCTATGATTTAATAAAAAATTAAACTAAAAATAAATAAATAAATAAAAGACCCAGACATTTTAAACAAAATCAAAGCTTTGATTTCCTTTACACATACTATTAGGCATACTGATTTGGAATCTGTCACTTGTTCTTCTAAGTTCTCAAATATTCATTGTGCTGTCAGAGGCCAGCAGCATGAAAGGCATTCACCAGCGAGTAGTATTTACTTGGGCAATTTATGAGACCATTAAGCATCAAAATGATGTATAGGTGTCAGCAAAAAGGGCTCAGTTACTCATTTTTTAGTTGTGCATCAGTGATTTTTTTAAAATGGAGCTTTTATTTATGATTTTTGTTAAAGCAAAAATTTTAAGATAGCACTTGTGCTCTGAGCCCTATCATCAGTGTCAAAACAGTCATGCCATGCCAGAAACATAACCTTCTGATTTCACACAATTCAGTTACTTTTTAAAAGAGAAACGGTAAAATACGCAACCTGTCTTTAACAATCTACGATAAGAATAGGCAAAAAGGGCCTATTGAAAAATAATGGGAAATTGTACTGAATTTTGAATAATTATGATATAACCCTAATGAATGCTTGAATATTAGTTACTGAAACCTAAGAACTAATTGATAACAGGGAACTAATTGGTAAAAATAACTTGGCACAGATTAAAAAGTTCAAACTAAGTAGAGTTTAGTACCCTAATTAGGTAAGGTTCTTACAAATGTGGCCTATGAACTAATGTGGTCCAACAGAAATTGGGGACAAATATGTTAACCTACTAACCAGTACATGGGAACTAATCACAGCCGTATTAACTAGTCTCTGCTGGATTGTAATTGTTGTCATCAGCTATTCCACATTACTCATGATTTCTAGTTGAAGAATCTGCTGCACATATTCCCCCACACCTCTTATTCCTGGTATCCTTTACCACCACCTCAAAGCAAACGTTCTTTGTCCTGTTAGGATGCTTATTTCCACAATTTGTTAATCCATTCATAGAAATAAACTTCCTAATTGGAACACATTGTGGTGTACGTACATCATGGAATATTATGCAGCTATTAAAAAGATGGAGACTTCACATCTTTTATGTTTACATGGATGAGCTAGAACATATTCTTCTTAGTAAAGCATCTCAAGAATGGGAGAAAAAGTATCCAATGTACTCAGTGCTATTGTGAAGCCAATATATAATCACCCACACTTTCATGTGAATGATAAAATACAACTATAACCCAAAATGAAGGAGGGACAAGGACGATGAGAGCAGGGGAGGAGGAAGGCCAGGTGCAGGGAGGGTAATTGATAGAACTTCACCTATTATGCATAATGCAAGGGTACATGTCAAATCTATTAAGAGTAGAGTATAAATGTCTTAATACAACAAATAATTAAGTGAGGTTCTGAAGGCTATGTTAACCGGTTTCATGTAAGCTTTCTAAATTGCATATAAAATCAGCACATTGTACCCCATAAATGCATTAATGTACACAGTTATGATATAAATAAATAATGCTTATTTCCATGTTGTTCTGTGTTGCCTTCAGACATTCCCTCCCTCCTACTACTGTCCTCTTCCAAATTTTCCATATTTACCTAACTAGTACCCCCATTCCATTGTAAAAACATTTCTTAACTTCTTTACAGAATGCTACATCTACTTCCTGGTCTCACTCCAGTCAAGAATCCTGGTTCCTTCCCAGGGAAGGCTGTGCATGCTCTTGTCCCTCACCTAAGAGATGGTGGTAGGGCCAATGGGGAAAAGGCTGGCCTCAGGGTCTCTCTACCACTTTGACACTTTCTGACCATTGCCCTTTCAGCCTCTTACTAACACCTTTCTTTCCCAGCAGGTGCCTACTATGTTAAACCAGTGATTTTCAACTGGTGTGTGGGGAAAATTTTCAAGATCTAAGGCTGGTGTGGTGGCTCACACCTGTAATCCTAGCACTCTGGAAGGCCAAGGTGGGTGTAATCCCTTGAGCTCAGAAGTTCAAGACCAACATGAGCAAAAGTGAGACTCACCCCTCTCTACTGAAAATAAAAAAACTAACTGGGCATTGTGGCAGGTGCCTGTAGTCCCAGCTACTTGGGAGGCTGAGGAAAGGGGATCACCTGAGCCCAAGAGTTAGAAGTTGCTGTGAGCTATGATGCCACCACATTCTATCCAGAGCACAGAATGAGATTCTGTTTCCAAGAAAAAAAAATTATTATTTTCAAAAGAAGTTCAAAGCACAGTCAAGTATCTTTTTTTGATCAACATAATTAAGTGTGCTATGGAAATTTAACTACAGGTTCCAGTGTGCCATGAGATTTAAAAAAAGGTTGAAAAACACTGTTGTAAACCCTACTGTCTTCCTCTCTCATTGCTGTTACCTACATTCTCCCCTTTCACTTCTCAGCACGCCACTGAAAAATGTGCTGGGTCATGTTTTACTCTCTGGGTCATGTTTTACTCTCTCCATACCAAGCACACCATCATGTTAGGTAATTTCGATATTCACACTGATGAACCAACCAACACCCTAGCCTCAAGTTTCCTTTATTCCACAGCTCCCAGGACCTTCACACCCATTCCACTGGGACAAAGCTCTGCCATAGATTCACTCTCGACCTGCTGTCACTCCCCCTGTGTAACAATCTCAGACAGTCCTATGCCACCAACCTCCTTTGTTCAACTTCTTCACTCCTGTCTCCCCCTGTTGGTGCTCTACAACCTCATCCAGGCCACCAGCCCCTCCAGGGGCCCTTTCTCACACACCATTCTGCTCCCCGCACAGCATTTGCAGTTTTAACCACACTCCTGGGAGTGATCACAACTTCCTCACACCCTTGACTTCATAACTCAGACTTATTAGCTTCTGTCTCCTGAGTCTCCCTTCAAGAGGGAAAGGCTTGAGTAACCTTTATGCCACCAGCTCAGAATAGCCAAATAGGCAGATCTCATCTACTCCATGTCATCCCCCAATACAAAAACTTATAAATAGCCTTGGCACCACGAACACTTCATGTCAAACAAAGCACATGCCATCCACTGCCCTTCCACATGATTTGGCTCCTTCATAATGGATGTACCAATGTAGCCAAAGCCTGGTCATAGGTCAAGATGGCCAGGCAGCTATCCAGGGAAAATGATCTGTAAGGGTCACTGAAGTATTACCAGGGTCAGTTAACTTAGGTTCTCATACTCCACTCCTCCCAGAACTGGGAAAAGTAACATGGCTCCATTCCCACAGGAGCATACTCCCCCAAGCTAAGTAATGCACAGCATGCAACTTTCTGGAATCTATTAATTTACTTAATTGTTTTTATGCTCTCTACTCTGCCACCAGTTGTCTGGTTTGACAAAAATCACATGAACACACAAACTGTAGAATAAGAACTACAGGTTTATGTGTTTGTGTATCCCACTCCCTAAAACATGACCTTTGCTCTGAACATTTGATGAGACTTATTTTGAGAAAGGTAACTGAGTAATTCTGAATCTATAATACTTTTTAATAATAAAAAAATCTTATTTTTCTTCTCCTTCTATGTAAACATTGAACAAATATATAAAGAATAATTATAGTGATTATTCTTCCTCACTACAAAAAAACAAAAAACTTAGCACAGTATGGTAGTACACGCCTACAATCTTAGCTACTCAAGAGGCTGAGGCAAAAGAGTTGCTTAAGCCCAGGAGTTTGAGGTTGCAATGAGCTAAGATGACACCACTGCGCTCTATCCTGGGCAATACAGCAAAATTCTGGGAAGAAAAAGAGGCTGGGTAGGGGAGAGGAGGAGGAGTAGGAGATTAATTTGAAGCTTCTAATGCTTAGCGCTTTAACCATTGCCAGTTCATTGGACATTTTTATGAAGTAAGCTGAAGATTATGGACATTCTGTTTATTTTAATGCAGTCAGATAACTAGATATTAGAGACTTTTAAAAAGAATTTGCTGAATGGCTGTCTCCCAGCAGGAACTTTTTGGAATTAAAGGCTCATCGAGATCTGAGCATGAGAGGCCATTGCAGGCACTCAATTTAACTAGGTGAAGTGGAAGCCTGGGGAAGGGAGGTATTAGACCAGGGCCTAACTGACACATGTGAGGAATCATTGCTCCTCAGACTTGATTGAACCTGTGACTTGAGCAGACAGCCCTGGAACCCAGACTCAGTTCACAGGGCTGACCTGCTCAGTGGACAGCAGATTTGCAATCATTGTGGTGACACCCAGGGAAACTGGTAATTTTAGAAGAGAGCCATGGTGCTTAGGAATGTCAAAAGAAACAATCCCTTCAAAACCGGAGATCTAGACATCTTGGATACAGTGGTGTGTACCTGTAGTCCCAGCCACTCAGGACACTGAGATGGGAGGATTGCTTGAGGCCAGGGGTTTGAGTCCAGGCTGGGAAATATAGCAAGACCCCATCTCTATTTTTAAAATAAATTTCAGTTTTGATTTTCATTTCCTTGATTATTAGTGATGTTGAACATCTACAAAAGACATTTCTCAAAAAGAAAAAGATAAGCTATAGATTGGAAAAGTATTCTCAAATCACATATCCAATAAAGGACTTATATCCAGAATATAGAAAGAACTCTAAGACTTAAGACTAAGAAAACAACTAACCCAACTATAAAATGAACAAAAGACTTGAACACTTTATCAAAGTGGATATAATGATGGCAAATAGTAACATGACAAAATGTTCAGCCTCATTAGCCATTAGGGAAATGTAAATTAAAACCAGAATGAGATACCAGTACACACCTAATAGAAGGCCTAGAATAAAAAATTACTGACAGTGCCAAATGCTAAGGACTTCCAGAGCAATCTCTCCTATAATACTGATGGGAATTCAAAATGGTAGTCATTCTAGAAGATAGTTTAGCAATTTCCTATAAAGTTAAACATAAAATTAACATGTAGCCCAGCAATCTCACTCTTGAGTGTTTACCCCAGATAAATATAAACTTATATACACACTAAAATGAAAAGAAGCTCCATTCACAGTCACCAAAACCTAAATGTCCTTTGATAAATGAACAAAAAACCATGGTACATCTATATAATATGCAGGAATATTTTAAAAATAAACCATTGATACATGCAACAATTTGGATAAATGTCAAAAGCATTATTCTAAGTGAAAGAAGCCAGTCCCAAAAGGTTGCACTGTATGATTCCATTACCTGACAATCTCATAAGACAAAACTTTACTCATGAAGAACAGATGCGTGGCTGCCAGGGACTAGGGGTAGGAGGGCACGACTGCAAAACAATAGCACCAGGGAACGTTGAGGGGTGATGGAACTGTCTGTATCATGATTGCAGAAGTGGTTATACAAATCTACACATGGATTAAAATTTGTAGAACTTTACATCAAGAAAGTCAATTCTGCTGTGTGATAATTTAAAAAATAATAAAAGAGCCTGACATGGTAGCTCATTCCTGTAATCCTCACATTATGGAAGGCTAGGGAAGGTGGACTGCCTGGACTCAGGAGTTCAAGACCAGCCTCAGCAAGAGCAAGACTCTGTACTAAAAATAGAAAAACTAGCTGGGCACTGTGGCAGGTACCTGTAGTCCCAGCTACTCAGAAGGCTGAGGCAAGAGGATCGCCTGAGCCTAGAAGTTTGAGGTTGCTGTGAGCTATGATGATACCACAGCACTTCAACTGGGGTAAAGGTGGGACTCTGTCTCAAATAACAACAACAACAACAAAACAATAATCATAATAATGAAAAGCTTTATAGTCTCGGTAAAATACATATGAAAATTCATTTGGAGTAACACGCAACCTTCAGATTCCTGGAGATGAAGCACAGCTCCTAGGGTCATGGAGCTGTGACCATCAGCACAGATTCTACATAGGAACACTAGAGAGCTTCCACATTATTTTCTGGCAAGTATAAAAAAAAAATGAGGCTAGTCTGGAACTCATCTTAAGGTAAATTTAAGCAAATTACAATAGTTAACAATATATCTTCAGAGTTGCATAGGATTATGTCCCACAGATACTGCTGTGCTAATGTGGGAAAGTGACCCTCTCTCCATTGTCCTGTTTAATTCACATACAGCACAGTCACCTCTGTGGCATTTAGCATGACTCATAGCACAAAACGCATTAAATATGTTATGTTGCCAACTGCTTACTTCCTTCAACCTTCTAGATCATTTACAGTCTCAAAATTTACAGCTGACATTGAGACACGAATCTTCTATAGTTACCCAGGCAGCTGACGCAAATATTGACATGGTCCAAGACTGTTTACAAATAAACTCCAGTTGGTTCAATCAGTTTTTTTTTTTAATTTGATTGTATGCTTATATGAGAGGGGTACTTTTTCTTTTTTGTAATACAGATTATTGTATATTTTTTAGTTGCATCTTATTTCTTCCAGACATTGTTAAGGTAACTGTTATATATTTAGCCCATACATCCAATGTTCACCACTTTGGGAGAGAAATGAAGGCATCCTTTTTATAATTGCTCTGATTGCTTACTGGGGGAGTGTGATTCCTCAGCTCCTAAGATCTCTTTGCTGACTCATCGTGATGCCACCATACTAATTCTCAGCCATTCTCTAAATATTTTTTTTGTTATTGTTTTGGAGACAGATTCACTCTGTCACCCTGAGTAGAGTGCCCTAGAATCATAGCTTACAGCAACCTCAAATTCTTGGGCTGAAGAGTTACTCTTGCCTCAGCCTCCTGAGTAGCTGGGACTATAGGCACCCACTATACAACGCCCAGCTAAGTTGTTTTTTGTTTTTGTTTTATAAACAGAGACAGGGTATCATTCTTACTCAGCTTGGTCATTAACTCTTGAGCTCAGGTCATCCACCCACCTTGGCCTCTCAGAGTACCAGGATTACAGGCGTGAGTCACAGCACCCAGCCTCTCAAAACATCTTAAAGGTTTCCCTGGGAAATTGCAAGCATAATTACAAGTGGCATTGACTTTCTGCCACAAGTGCCCCAAATTGCCAATCTCCAGGACTCTGTGTGCATCTGAAGGAAAACCTGTCCTCCCAGCAACTTCCCCTCCGGGATGCTAAAGCAACACCAGGGCAACACAGTTTCACAAAGTCCCATAAACGGAGCTCTTGCCCCTTTTCTCTGCTGTTGGTTCCCCACATGCTATCCTCCAAAAAGAAAACAGAGCAAACTTCCCTGATAACTACAACCTGCCTCTCCACAGCAACAGTAGTCAGCAGGCATTTCCCCATTTATCTATCATAAAGTATCAAATATATGTTGTGTTTCCATTTCTCTTCCCCTAAAAATAATTTCACTTTTTATCTCAAAACACTACAGTCTTGTGTAGCTGCAAGAGATGTTCAGACAGTTTTCTTCTAAAATAAAAGTAAATTGAAGCCTGCTTTTAAAGAATTCTCTTTACTTCCACTTTTTTTTTTCCTATCAGAGTTTAATAAACTTTGGACCCTCATCATAACCAGGGCATTCTGTTACATTTAGAATTAAAAGTTTTCACAACCTAAAGTCAGAAAACAAGGGAAAAGTCAATCGAGATTGCAGTTAAGTGTACACATTTTGGTCTTACTGCAAAATGCCATGTCATTATTTCTGTTCACTTTGTTTACTAGCAATTGTAGAAATGAAGGGATTAAAATGTATCTTGACCCATATGCTTAACATATGTATGTGTTCATTAGAAAAAGCTGTGGAAGATTCTTACCTAATATATGTACTTTGTATTTTTAAACACAGATCAGGGAAACACCACAGTTAATTATTAAAAAAAAAAACTCTTGAGTAAACAATTTGAAACTGTAACTTCATATAAAAAAAACTTCCCATTGCAAAATATGAGATCTTTAATTGACTATCAAATCTGTACTTTCTCAAAAAATAGACTGATGTTATAAGATATTGTTATTTCCCCAAAAGTAAAGTACCTCATTTAGTAAAATAGGAATAGAAGGGAACTTCCTCTACTTGATTTAAAAAAAAAAAAAAACTACAAAAAATCTATAGCTAGCATCATACATACTTAATAGTGATGAACTAGGAGCTTCCCACTCTGAAAACAAGGCAAAAAAGTCACCTCTCAGCACTCTTTTTCAACATCATACTGAAGTCCTGGTTATTTTGGTAAGAAGACAAGAAGAGGAAATAAAAGATATATAATACCATGGAACACTATACAGTCATAAAAGGAGGGAGACTTTACATCTTTTATGTTTAGCTGGATGGAGCTGGAACATATTATTCTTAGTAAAGTATCTCAAGAATTGGGAAAAAAGTATCAAATGTGCTCAATACTATTATGAAACCAACATATAATCACTTACACATTCATCTGAATGATAAAACACAAAAACAGTCCAGAAAGAAAGAGGGGAGAGGAGGAAGAAAGGAGGGATGGGGAGGGCAAGTGGAGGGAGAGTATTTGGCAGGATCTTACCTCACATACACAATGCAAGGGTACATTTCAAAGCAACTAAGAGTATATTATAAATGTCATACCACAAACATAAGTAAGTGAGATGATGGTTATGTTAATTAGTTTGATTTAAGCATTCCACATTGTATATCAAATCATCATATTGTACTCCATAAATGTATATAGTTATGATTTGATAAAATTAAGTAAAAAAAAGACAACATAAAAAGGTATACAGATTGAGAATGAAGAAATGAAACAATCCTATTCACAGATAACATGATCCTTTATGTAGAAAACCTGAAAGAATCAACAACAACAAAAAATCCCCTCCTGGAGCTAATAAGAAGGTATAGTAAGATCACAGAATACAAGATTAATATGTGGTATGCAACATATTAATTGCTTTCCTATATACTAGCAATATTTAAGTGGAATTTGAAACAAAAAACACAATAGCATTTACACTAGAACACCCCCCAAATGAAATACATAGGTATAAATTTAACAAAATATATACAAGATCTATATAAGGAACACTACAGACTATGATTAAAGAAATCAAAGAAGACATAAAAAGCTCACACTTATAATCTTCGCACTCTAGGAGGCTGAGGTAAGTGGATTGCCTGAGCTCATGAGTTCAAGACTAGCCTGAGACAGAGAAGACCTCATCTCTAAAAATAGCCGGGCACTGTGGAGGACACCTGTAGTCCCAGCTACTTGGGAGGCTGAGGCAAGAGAATTGCTTAAGCCCAAGAGTTTGAGGTTGCTGTGAGCAGTGACACCACAACAGTCTACCCAGGGCAACAGCTTGAGACTCTGTCTAAAAAACCAAAACAAACAAACAAACAAACAAAAAACCTAAATAAATGGAGTGACATTCCATGCCAGTTCTTCTCAACTTGTTCAAGACAGTTGAAAACCTTAAAAGTTATTTTGTAGAGATCAACAAATTGATTCTAAAGTTTATATTAAAAGGCAAAAGACCCAGAATAGTTTTGCTATCTGCAGGTCACACAAAAATTTGCACATGTGAGAATCACCAATTTTAGATGGCTGCTTAAAGACATTGGTCATCAGCTCTCCTTAAAAAGAAGAACCAAAGTTACAGGTGAATAAGCACAGCTCAAGTGAAACAGTGAGGGAAGAGTGCCAGAACCTACCAGAGAACCCGTGGGAAAAACCTGGTGCACAAAATTAAAAGGAATCAAAATTTGGGCAGTAAGTAACCCCCAAGGAACTTGGAGCCCCCTGCAAAGGGTAGATGTGGATGTTCTTTTTTGCTTCCATCATTCCTGCAGCAGACTACTGTCTCCTGAATTGTCAGAGAGCCCTCTACCCTGGAGAGTCCCAGCACTGCTGCACATGGTGATTTGGGAATTTTTAACAGCAGAGCTCTGTCAGACCATGCAGGGTTACCCTCTCCCTGGACCTGAACTGGAATGGCAGGGACAATACTGATGGTGCACCTGTGGTGGGCCTCTGCCCTGTTAGGGAGCCATAGCCCTTCTGTCTTCGCATTGCTGGGCCTCCAGCAAATAGTCCTCAGCACCCACTCAGACTGCAGCAGCCACAGAGGGACGGCAGATCCCAGGGTAACTGTGGAACTACTGGAGTTTTAACACTCAGGGCAGGTTGGGGACCTTTAACAAATGGTGCTGGAATGACTGGATCTTTACAGGCAAAAACAGACAAAAAACTCAGACATAGACTTAAGTGTAAAACACAAAACTATAAGCAAAATCCTAGAGCAGTGGTTCTCAAACTTCCTAATGCTGCAACGTATTTTCATTGTTAAAAAGGGTCGCGACCCACAGGTTGAGAACAGCTGTCCTAGAGGCTACTGTGGGAGAAAAGCCTAGACCACCTTAGTTTTGGCAATGACTTTTAGGTACAACGCCAAAGGCAGAATCCATGAAAGCAAAAAACTTCATTAAAAATGCATGCTCTGTGAAAGACACTGTCAAGAGAATGGAACACAGGCCACAGACTGGGAGAAAATATTTGCAAAAGACTTAACTAATAAAAGATTTCCATTAAAAGATATAAAGACCTCTTTAACCTCAGGAGTAACAAAACCATCCAATTAAGATGTGGTCAAACAAACTTACCAGATACTTCACTGAAGAAGGTAAAAGGATAGAAAATAAGCATATGCAAAGATGTTCCACATCATATTTCATCAGAGAATTGCAAATTAAAACAATAATAAGGCACTACTTAATAGCTATTAGAATGGCCAAAATCCAGAAAACCAACATCACCAAATGCTGGTGAGGATGTGGAATGACAAGAACTTTCATTCATTGATAATGGGAATGCAGAAGGATACAGCCACTTTGGAAGACAGTTTGGTGGTTTCTTACAAAGCTAAACATTCTCTTACCATACGCTTTAGCAGTCGCACTCCTTGGATCTTACCAAAGGAATTAAAGACTTACGTCCAGTATCACAAGGATGGAAAAACAAGTATCCCATATACTCAATATTAATATGAAGCTAATACATACCTACACAAGAGAAAAACTCCATTTAATTCAAGTTAGGGGGAGGGGAGAGGAGCAGTGAGGAGGGGAATTGGTGTGCTCCCACTTAATGGGCACAGTGTAGGGGTGCACGGCACACCTCCTGGGTGTAGGCAACAACAAAAGGGACCTCACCTAACAAACGCAAACATTGTAACCTAATCTATGTACCTTCATATTGATCTGAAATAATTTTAATAAACTTATGTCACACAAAAACCTACACACAGATATTTATAGTAGTTTTATTCATAATTGCCAAAATTTGGAAGCAACCAAAATGTCCTTCATTAGGTGAGTGAATAAACTATGGCACATCTATATAATGGAAAATTATTCAATGCTAAAACAACATGGAGGAAACTTAAATGCTTATTACTAAGTGAAAGAAGCCAACGTGAAAGGCTACAGGCTATATGATCCCAACTATACCACATTTTGGAAAAGGAAAAACTACAGGGGTAATAAAAAAAGCAGTGGCTACCAAAGGTGTGGGGGCAGGGCGGGAAGGGAAGAATACATGGAACATAGAGGAATTTCAAGGAAGTGAAAATATTCTGTGTACTATGAAGGTAGATAAACATCATTATATACTCATCAAAGTCCACAGAACGTACGAGACAATGTGAACCTAATGTAAACTGTGGACTTTGGCTGATAATGATGCATCAGTGAAGGTTTGTCAATTGTAGCAAATGTATCCCAGTATCACTCAGGCGGGAGATGCTGATAATGAGGAATGTTATGCTCGTGTGTGTGTGTGTGTGTGTGTGTGTGTGTGGAGGGGGGGGATATATGTCTCCACACCTGCCTCTTAATTTTGCTGTGAACCTAAACTTCTCTACAAAAACAAAGTTTAAAAATACACATGAACTCGACTACCACTTTTTCCCCTTCCCTTAGCAAATACACTTTTCTAATGGTCCTAGTTTCCTCTTGAGAGCAAGGGGACAGCTGAGTCTTTTTATGGTCATCACTGTACTTCTTTCTGAAGTTTGAAGAACTATATAAACTGTGGTGATCCTTATCCTTTTTACTGCTAAAATTATGAATGCAATTACTAAAATGAGATAATTTATGTGGAAATGATTTTTCTGTTATCATTAGCTGTTATTTACCCAACTCCTTGACTAGACTGTCACCTTCTAGAAGCAGGAAATGTGTCTGACCTGTCTTTGTATCTACAATGCCACACAACTAGGACACTGCCATGCATGTGGGCAGTGTTCAAAGGATATTTGCAGTATTGAATTCAATTGGATAAAATATTGAATTTCACAGATTAAAAAGCAAGTACTAGCTTCGTTTCCTTTCCAAAGATTTCCCACATTAATCAGCACATGTTCGGCAGATGGAAGTAACTGACATTGGACCATCCCTTGTTTTGATTAGGAAAGGTGCTGGAAAAACATGTGCATTTGTTAGATCTAGCGGAGGGTAAACAGTTAGCAAAGAAGTGGCTAAGGGTGTAGCTGGGGAACTATATTATAGCTAGGAACCAAATTGCAGCTAGGAACTGTTCCCTGGTGGGGACATGCATAATAAGGAATTCCTAGTAACCTTTAAGTGACCTGGAGCTCATTACCATCTAATTAGTGTAAATGGGTGGAGCTTTTGTAAAGGATTCTGGAGAAAAGGCATGTGGCCTAGGACGGGAAACTGTTATATAGCCAACCTGTTATATAAAACCAGCCTGTCAATTACCCCAAAGGTGGGAAATGACAACCAATCTGGCCAGGAGAAAGGTGGGACAAACTGGTGAGCTTACAAAAGGCAGCATGTGCCCAGATGCAGTCTTTCTCCACTTGTAAAGAATGACCCATTCCTCTCTCTCAGGAATGTATTTTCACTTCGTGTAGCTTCCTTCTATACTTCCATTCTTTCTTTTATGTGGTAAACTATATAAAAAGTCTTTGTAGTTTGTGATCACTCTGTCATCAGCTTGACTGGGTCCCAGTACTCATTCTTGACACTAGAAACCAGGAGACCAGTGAACATCCAGCGGGACCTAACAGCTCTGGGAGAGTGGAGGAGATGGTAGAGTGAGGATGAAGACACTGAATACAAATTCGGAAGCCTTCACAATTCTGTGTTCACATCTTTGAAAGTCTCCTTTATCTTGTGTCAGGCCATACCTGACATTGACTGAGCTATGGCTTTAAATATTTCATCCCAGCCTCTGATTTATTAAGGGGGAATAAACCCTGAACAAAAAGTTGGAAAGAAAATTGCTCATTGCTATTATACATTGGAGAAATTGTTTTTCTAACTGGGCTACTGCTTAGTCACACTTAACATGTGAATTAAATACAGGCTCAAAATATGGGTTTATTCATTAATAAAAATCACAGCTATGGTTTTTCAATAACTAATCTGGAAATTGCTCAGAATATCTGTACTTTCCTCAAGATATCTTTAGAGAACTGAATTTTTAACAGTGTTTCAGGTAGAAATCAACAGAGAAGCCAGTGATGGTTCTCACATTACAGGATGATTGTTAATCACACATACTCCTGGCCACTCCTTTTGATGACATCTAGGATCAAAGAACCAGTATTTTCTTTTTTTTTAATTAATTAATTTATTTATTTCAAATTTCAGGTTAATGTGAGGGTGTAAAACTTTTTTAAAATTTATTTATTTTTTAAATTTCTGTTTAATTTACATATTTTTAATTTTAGGAACTTGTATTTTCTTAAACATGTGGTAGCCATGATACCAGTGCTCTATGAACCATACAATGAGTGACTAGGCTGACTGACACTGGACAGGAAACTAGGTCCCTGTCTGCTGCCACACAACTGTAAAAAAAAAAAGCCCCCCAGCAACGTGAAAGGCAGCCCTCCACGGACATTACACAGATATATCTGCAGTCCAAATTTACATTCTTTGGGCCCCCAGAAACAATTTTCCACAGCTTTATTTACAAGTGCTGACATGTTGTGATAATCTCTAGGGCAGTATCAGGGATGCAGGTTTTTCTAATGTGCCTTCTCTTTTCTTCCACTGTTTTAAAACATTCTTATAGAATTAAACAGAGTAAATTATGATAAGGAAAACACCATATAACACTTAGCAGGGTCAAAATTTAGGACTTTGCCAGAAGTGCTTCCATACACTGCCATCCCATCAGAGTCTTCACCTCTCTAAAAGTGACCCCTACCCTAACTAGCATCACAATCACTCCCTTACATCGTTTCTGGTTTTATCACCCAGGTATGCCTGGAAATAATTATTTGCTTTTGCCCAGTTTTTAACTTGATATGTCTTTTAAGTCTCAACTATATTCCTATTTCACACGGTTTATCTGTTGAAGATCCTGGGCCATCACACCTGCAGTTTCCCACGATTCGGATTTGTTGGTTGAAGCCGAGTGAGGGAGTCCAGCTTATTGGTTTCTCTGTCCTGTTACTTCCTACAAATTGGCATCTGGATCCTGAGGCCTGATTACTCTCAGCTTCAATTTATTTGACAAGACTGTAAGAACAGTACTGTTTTTTAAATCAAGGAGTATTTAAGTGATTTTTGCTTTTTTCTGACAGTTGGTGTTTGACAATTCCTAGATCTGTCAATGTATTGGAGGTTACAAAATGATGATATTCTTACAAAAGGATGTTACTCTATCATTTTGTTTTTATTTATTAGCTAGAACCATTTAAACAGAATTTGCTTCCCATTATCAACTATTTGATTCTAATAGTATAATTCATAAAGGAAAGTCAAAAGAAATACCTGATTCTTTCCTCTTCTTTACTTAGTTCTCAAGAAAATGAAGTGGTTCTTTGTCATATTCAGAAGGTAACCAACTAGTTGGCTTACTTAATACCAGTGTATACCCATGGATCTAAATATATTTGATGAGGTTTGATCTACTGCACTCCTTAAACTTATTGAAGCTCAAATTGTCCATCTTTGGCCAGTGGGATCCTCTTAAATTTCTCTTCAAGTTGACCTTTCTAGTAGTCTCTGAAAGCTTTCTTGCTCATCCTATATATTTCCAGACCTAAAATCAGACATTTTTATAAGAAGCCTTGGCTTCCTTTAATGGGAAAAGTTTTTCAGACTACCATCTGGGCAATAGGACTATTCATTACTTCTAGGTTAGTCACTATTTCTAGGCTTTTTAAATTAACAGAGCTAGGAAACATGTATATTTTAAAATCAAATATCAGCTCATAACTGATATTTCCAATTCAAATGCAGGACTAAAGAGTTTTTACCTAATATCTCCTATACCAAATCTCCTTTCTTCTACACCAAGAACCTTGGTTCCCAAAAACTCGAGGAGGGAGGTGATTAGAAGATCCCATCATCACTCCTTTGTTTTACACTCGTCTCAGAATAACAATATAATACTATTTTACTACTAATAATACTGGTCCTGAAGCAGATGAGCAGGAAAAGCATTGGTGAGATACCTGGTCAAGGTGCCTTTCATCACCACAGAAGAGAGCAGGTTCACCTTTGGTTTCTCCCTAACTGGTCTTTGAGAGAAAAGAACTTATACTTTAATCACAGTGTTTACCACAGTTCAGAGTATACAGTTTAAAACTGTGGGAGTTTTTAACTTCCTCTACCACTTCAAGTTCCTTCCAGAAGGAAAAAAAAGGCTTCAATAAAAACATGACTAAGAACCACAGGGCCAATAGTTTTCCTCTAGGGAGAAAAAAGCCTCCTGGTTGTAGAAGGCATCCCCGAGAGGCTTCCTCCCTCAGCAGACCCTTCTAGCTTTTGCAGATTCTCACAGAATATGCCAACGGGGGAGGGGGAGGAGGGGGGGAGGACATCAATGATGGCAGTGATTGACAGTACACCAGAGAAACTGTAGTACTTTAGTGCAGCCAATACCTAGTACACTCTCCTTTTTTCTTTCCAATATAACAACTACAGGCCATAGGGCTATTGTTACTTATTAGTTTAGTGCTGTTCAGTGGGGAGACTGTGAGCACCCCTTCATTCACTATCCTGCATGGCAAAGTTGTGTAATTTACATAGTTGGTTTGTTTGTTTGCTGATATGGATGTCATTTATGTCTATTCCCACGAAGTCTGGTCTGCCTTAGGAAATCCCTTAGGGTGGGCACTGCATTTGTCTATTTTACTTTATAGAGCGCACAAACAGATTCTTAATAAGAGGCTGCTGCTGACATGCTGCTGATGTCACTGATAGTGAATTCACAAACCATGAAATAAGAGCTTGAAAAATGATTATGAGAAAGAAGAAATGAAACTCAAGCTATATCTAGATTGCTTTGCACCAGGCTGGGTGTCAGGAAGTCTGAGTTCCTGGCCCTGATGTGTATTGGTTAGCTGTGTCCCCACAGATAGTTAAGCCTCAGTTTCCTCATCTATAAAGACAATGCTACTTATACCTTAGTCACAGTGTTTACCACAGTTCACAGTATGTGGTTTAAAACTTTGGGAGTTTTGTAACTTCCTCTACCATCTTCAAGTTCCTTCCAGAAGGAAAAAAATGTGAGTGATCTCCATTTTCAAGCTCAAAGATTTTCTTTTCCTTTCTTTCTTTTTTCTTTGTGTGTGTGTGTGTGTGTGTGTGTGTGTGTGTACTCCTCCCGTAATTCATAACCTGAGTAGGAGACCTGAGTTCCAATACTGGAGACATTGAAAGAAACCTCCCAGGCTCCTTCATGTCACCCTGTCACAGGCTCTGAAATAGCAGATCAATACTACCAGGCTGAGGAGGATCCATGGTTCATTCACAGTGAAAATCCAGACACCCACCCCCTACCCCAGGGTCAGTGCCCTCAGTAGCCCATTTCGTCGCTTTCCTTAGTCTCCATGGTGAGTTCAGACCATTTGTCCTCCATCCCATTTCCTGAGGCAGACCAGACCCCTCTCTTGGCAACATATACACACCTACGCTTTAAAGTTCATTTCCATCTGCCTATCCTACCTTGTACTCTTTCTCATGGTTGCAGTCATGTAAGATTATATCTTCTAAAAATCTATCAATACCTATTAGCAACTTATATTTGTTTTATCTGAAATGGAAATTTCTAGTAACTCTTTAAATTTTGGAAAACAGGCCTTATGGCAGTGGTTCTCAACCTTCCTAGTGCTGCGACCCTTTAATATAGTTCCTCATGTAGTGGTGACCCCCAACCATAAAATAAGTTTTGTTGCTAATTCATAACTGTAATTTTGCTACTGTTATGAATTGTAATGTAAATATCTGATATGCAGGATGTATCTAGGTGACTCCTGTAAAAGGGTTGTTCAACCCCCAAAGGGGTTGTGACCCACAGGGTGAGAACTGCTACCTTATAGGTTAATTTCTAAATGCTTTCTCTTAACTTATTTTTTCTAATACTTTTTATATTAGAAGAAAGAAGTTGAGATGAAAGTTCTATTTGGGATTTCATTGCTGATTCATGGTGTGACCTTGGGCAGCTCTTTCTTAGATGAACTCTTTATATATTTAGATCACCAAGACCGTGGCACGGTTTCTAAGGATGTGTTTCTATGTCTTCCTCCCCCACATAAATATCCACAGCAACTAGCTTGACTGTTGGTTTGTATTTAAACACCCACAATAAGCCTGTTGGAACTAACATTATAGACACAAGTTTTTAGGTTTCATATCTGAGAGTCCGGAACAGGAAATGAAACTTCATAGGATCAGAATCCCTATGAGAAACTAATTTTAGAGGCCATGGTTAGGACCCAGAAAAGGAGAAAAGAACAAATCCAGGTCTGAAGCTAATGCCACCTTTTCATGTAGGGCAGATGGGAATGCATGTTGTCAACTGCCCTTTGGGAAAGCTTCCATTACCACCCATTGACCCAGTAATTTCACTCCTAGGAATATCTCCTAAGGCAATAACAGATTTACCTATTGAAATGCTATCACAGAGTTGTTTATAATGGTGAAAAATCATAACAGCCAAAAGATGAAAAAAAAAAAGTGAAGTCAGTTCTATAGCAAAACAATAGTCAAAGAACATAGGTCAAATTATGCATAATAATAATATAAAGTAATATCAAGACAAATGGCTGAAGACAACCAATGTTAAAGCAACAGGATTTCTGGATTTCTGGCATTCTTTTTTCATGTAAGGAGGGAGCCTGTCACTTTATTTCACATTCATCCTTGGTATTTTAGGCCTCTATGTCAGATGGCCAAGTATTATTAGCCAGGTACTAATCATCATCACATCATTAAAACCAATCATTAGGACTTGTAACTGGGTTTGCTTTTATTGCTTTGAAGTTAATCAGCCTTGAAATAAAGACATAGATGAGGAAAAGACATTTATTCATCTGAAATGAAAGAGGGAATGTAGATCTTATCCCCTGTCCTGTTTGATTGATTGATTTGCTCCAGAATATGGATGAATAGATCACCAACTCTCTTTCACATTTTCATACAAACTCACAAAGGAGGAAGATGATTTCTAAGGACAGATTCCATCACTTGACAAAGCAAGACCATGTTTACCTCTAGGACTGACCTCAACACCTAGGATTCAGAATCTTCCGGTTCCAAGCCTTTGAGTAATTACTGGGGGTATAAAGACATTTTAGAACTTGGTGCTCTGTTGGGGATACACTTCATATGACAAAATTTTAGCCCTTCACAATTCTTTAGGAATTATCACAATACATAACTTTTGATAATTGATTTATATAAACTTATGTTTAATTTCATCAACCCAAGTAATTTGTACTGGTAGATATTTGATTTAGAATATTTTCTGGAAAATTTACTGCTGAGCATCAGAGCCTAAATTAAAACACAGAATCCAGCTTATATCTCAGTTTTAAAAAAATCCATTTTAGTATTTTGCCTGCTCTATGCTTGAATGACTCTGTGTATTAAAACTACTCTCCAGCAAGCTCAGGACATACAAAACAAGATGAAAGTTATCGAATTCCAATAATGTGGTTTTGAATCTACCCTCATTGCCCTTTTCCAGAGTCCCCTCTGGGAAATAAAAATGGATCAAAATAATATATCTGATCACCAAGTGCAGCAACCATCCATTATTAATGTCCCAATGATACATCAAAATGGAGGATGAAAGGGCCATTCAAATAATTCTATAACCCTGATTATGGCTCCTCAAAGGACATTATACTTTACTCTTGAAATCAACTACCAGCAATGAAATAAATTCAATTTCAATGCACTTTCTAAACCTCCAGATTAATTTTACCTATAAAGTTATTTTTAACCTCATTGCTTACTTAGACTATAAATTTAGTGAGGATGAACTTTCTTCTCTCCGATTACACACACAGAATTCTATTCATATCAATGAGTGGGGGTTCAGAAAGCAAACAAAAGGAAAAGCAGAACAAATAAATGAACTCTGAGTAAGCACAAATATCAACCAAACCTCAGACCACTCCTTTCAACATTTAATCCATGATTGATCAGGTCCTCCCCACAATATCCTAAATCTTATCCATATCCCACCCCTATTTAACTGTAGGCAGAAACCATCTTGTGAATGTCTAGTGAAAAATCCAGATGTGTACAAATAAATTAACAATTAAAGTAAGCAATAAAATTAAAGTAACAAAATTAAAAGGGTGGGTGGCCCTTGTGGTTCAAGGAGTAGGGCATTGGCCCAATATACCAAGGGTGGTGGGTTAGAACCAACCCCTGGACAAACTGCAACCAAAAAATAGTCGGGTGTCATGGCGGGCACCTGTAATCCCAGCTACTCGGGAAGCTGAGGCAAGAGAATCACCTAAACCCAGAAGTTGGAGGCTGCTGTGAGCTGTGATGCCATGGCACTCTACCAAGGGTGATAAAGTGAGACTCTCTCTCTAAAATAAATAAATAAATAAAATAAAAAGGGTAACCAAGCTGGAGATACAGAAAATGTGAGAAAAAAAAGAGTACATGAAAGAATTACAAAGATGAGGCTTCTATTTCTCTATGATTTATACTTTACACAATTTCAAAAAGAGGAGAGACTGGGTGACTTCCATATAGTAAAGTGCACTATTAAAGTCAATTTTAAAAAGCCAGGAGAGAGAAACATGAATAAGGCACTTAAAATGAGACAGTTACTGCAATGGAGCACTCAGTTTAGCTCTTTGAAAGGAGAAAAAAGTGTGTGATCAAAAGTAGATGGCTGAAAAAAAAGAACTGGTATGAGAAATTAGAGAAATAAAAAGATTATCAAAGTTAATATAAGAGGATAGCAGTAGATGGTTTCTATAAGCAGAATGAACTAGACAAAGACCTAGAGCACCTAAACATCTTCTTTAGAATTGCATGGAAACTTTGTGACAATCAGTCCGACTTTGAGTGGAAGACAGAGGTAAGATTCAATAGAGAAAGCTAGGTGTAGAGAGGGCTGAACTCATAACCAGAGAGAGAACACTGGCAACAGGAAAATTGGTGTCAGCAGCTAGCAAAAAGTAGGCTCTAATTAAACTTTGTCCAAGTCACTTGTCCACCCCTTTACACTATACCCAGGATTTATGCTCTAGGACTGCTCAAACAATTATCAAAAGGGTTCTCACATTCCAAGCAGAGGGTAGGAAGTATGGGTAGGATAATCTGGTCCAGGGGGACCTCCTCTCCCTTCTCTCTCAGGTGGATGTAAAAGTCAAGACTTTCAGTAACCTAGAGGAGCCCTCTGTATTAACAGGTCCCTAAAGTTTTATCACAGAACTCCAAAGAACAATGATTAGTTTGGCTCCCTTGACTCTATTTCCCCCAGCTTGAGCTAACAGGGAAAATAAATGGATGCTTCCTTGAAATGACAGTCTGTCATTATATGATGAGGGCCAAGAGGCCATCTTGCTGTTGCAAAATACACTTAAGTACCAAATCATAATGGCATGTGTTTTCTATAGAAAGAATAGGCCTTAGGTTGAAAATGTGGGGACAGACACAGCTTAAGTCCTATAAATAGGCTATATAAGTAGTAGAACAAAAGCTTAGAAGAACCATATGCGTAAAACCAAAGTAAGTACCCTCCCCCAAAATAATACCAAAATATCTCTGGGGAGTAGGATTATAAGTAATTTTTCTCCATATGCATATTCGTATGTTTATTTATATATTCCACTTTATTGTAAGAAATGTAGAATACTTTTTAATAATTCAGTGAGTGTTTACTTGCTTGTTTCTTTTTCAGCACATACACAAAGACCCAGCATTTTTAAAATAGGAGGCATGATGGGTGCATTATAGCAGAGAGATGCTATTAGTATTCATGGGAGAAGAGTTAGGCAGGGGAAGGAAAAAATAGCACAGAGGTTTTTGTGTAAGGTCCCTAGAATCTGGTGATAGCCTGCACTAGATCCTCTTTTAACTGCCCACGAAGATACTACAGCCAAGCCCTTGCCCAGGAACTGACCCCAAACTTCCTTTAAATGTAGCCAGAATACATTTTGTTTTTCAGACTGTGGGAGGTCAGCTGCACAATGGGCAGCAGCCAGGGTTTATGGAATGACAGAGATTTCCGGGAGAGGCAACTTCAACAGGAATAAAAGAGCATCAAGTAACATGTGGCAAATGTAAATGGACGCCAACACTGGAGTGACCAACCCACAAAGGGAGGGCCTGTAAACAGCCAACAGTCACCACCTCACAGCAGGGCTCTCATCCACCTTGGAGCCAGACCAAATCCCAGAGTCCTGACTACTCTGACCCCACCAAAGAGCAGTCAGTTCCCTGATTCACCCCAACCAGGAGTCTGGTGTCCTGAAGCCACCCCCTGTCTTGTGTAAGACCTGGATGAGATACAGGACAGGACAGTGTCATTTATATTTGATCTTAGTCAAAAGGCCAAGAAGCAATGGACAGTGTCATTTCTAACAGTGCATTCTCCACCCCACACAGGCACAGATCACACAAATGGCCAATGGGTGGATTTTTTATGAACTTTTTAAAAACGCCTTTCCAACAGAAATAATATGGGTTTATTACAAAATGGAGAAGACAAAAATTTAATCAGGAACCATGTCCATCTTGTTTACCACTTTTCTTTAGAGCCCCAAGGAATGCCTGGCACAAAGTAAACATTCAATAAACCACCATAAATGACAAGTAATTATGTAAATCACCAATAATCCTACTGTTCATACAAAATGGCATGTAATTTTCTAGATTGTGCTCTATATTTGTGTTGTTTTTTACTCTATGCCATGAATATTCATGAGTATTCTCTCATGTCAATAAATATGCTTCATAATTCTTTACGGTTGCCTCATATTTCATTTTATAAACATACAATTTTTTTTTTGAGACAGTCTCACTTTGATGTCCTAGGTAGAGTACCATGGCATCATAGCTCACAGCAACCTCAAACTCCTGGGCTCAAGCAATCCTCTTGCCTTAGCCTCCTGAGTAGCTGGGACTACAGGCACTCTCACAACCCCCAGCTATTTTTAAACGTGGGATCTTAGTCTAGTCTCAAACTCCTGAGCTTAAGCAATCCACAGGCTTGGCCTCCCAGAGTGCTAAGATTACAGGCATGAACCACCGCTCCCCGCCTTGTACAATATTTATGTAGCCAATCCTTTGTAAGCTGGACTTTTGGCCTTGGACTAGGTGTCATTCTCTTAAAGGCACAAATACCCTATTGGGTCAAATGCCAAATCCTACTGAGTTTTCCCTTTTGTTAGAACGTAAGCACACAAGAATAGGGGCCTTTTCTGTCTTGCTTACCACTGGATTCCCAAAACCTATTATAGTTTTTGAGGATCAATAAAAAGTAAACAAACTTTGAATGTCTGTCCCCTTCTTTTTATTTCTATTTCAACTAACCCTGTTCCCAAAAGAACTATTGGCATAGTCTCCAAGATGGTTACCTTCTCTAGGATGTCTGATCCTCTTTCCCAAGGCAATCATTCTTCACTGAGTTTAATACCAATAATTGCCTCTTCCATTATGTGCTGAATTCCCCCTTTCACTGTGATTCTCTTATTTAGACAACCCTAAAGTTTTCACAATTTTAGGATAGATTCAAAAGTCCTTATTATAGTTTATTGGGGTGCACCATAAAAGAATCATAGAATATTTTAAAACAGGAAGCTACTTTAGAGACATTTTTTTTCTTTTGGTCTGAAAGCATCATTTCACATCTCAGGTAGGGTGACCAGACGTCCCGCTTTTGGCAGGACAGTCCCGCTTTTGAACAATTTGTCCCACGTCCGTGGCATTTTAAAAAAGTCCCGATTTTTGGAAAGAATGCGCGCGAACATGCGGGAGAAGAGGAAGAGAATATACGGTTTTCGGCTACCATGTGGCTATTTCGCCAGAATATGAGTTTTATATTATTTTTGTTAATTTTATGTTAAACTGTAATAATAAAAAATAATTGTTGAGAAGCAATTATCAAGAACTGCTTATCAAAGTTTGCATTGTTGTCAGGCCCTGCCCTGCCCCGTCCCCGCCCTGCCCCCGGCCATGTTGTCTAGCTTTACAAATGTTAAAATCTGCTCACCCTTATCTCAGGTAACTGAAGCTCAGAAGATGCCATGACTTGTTAAGGACAGGGCTAACACAGGACAGACCCCAGGTCTCTGGACCTCAGGCCATGATTTGTTCCTGTTCTTTGTTCAATCAGCCGCCTCCCAGTTTACTTTGTCAGCCTCACTTCCTACCTAATCCTCATTTCAGTAGAGACAGTTGTCAGACTATCCCTGAAATAAGCCTGACTCATTCTGGCTCCTGCCTTTGGCTCACAGATAATTGGCCAGAATTATCCTCCTGGCCCACCTCTGTCCCCAGTCAAACTTTTTCAAGGCCCATTTCAAGCTCTGTTCCCTCTACAATGCCTAACTGAGACCACACTGAATTCTTTATTCTCTGATCCCCAAAAGCACTTGCCTCACTCATTCCAGCATTTAATTATATCTTTCCCCCAATGGTAAATACTTCACTGCTGAGTGAAACAGTGTATATAGGAAGGAAAAAAAGGCTGGAAATGTAAAAGTTACCGCAATGTGGTGGACCAGCCAAATACACAGTATTCTGATACTAGAACACACGATTTTATAATCATAGCTACTTATCTTGATGTTTCTGATACCTTTCTTATTTTAAATGTAGAACTTAATTTGGGACCACTGTTTCTGGTTTGCTAACGTCAAAGTCTTTTACCTTAAAAGCAAGATAACTTTTTATACTTTGAGGTACTAGATGATAAGATCTTTGAGGGGAAAGATTGTGTCTTATCTATTCTAGTATTTACTACAGTGCCTGTGCAAACATTATAGTACAAATTTTGGAATAAGTCTGATTACCCTTCTAAAGTGATTCTATGCATGTCCTAACTCACTAATACTGTTAACAAATAATAAGTAATTCTCAGATGGATAGAGATAATACATGTATAAATGACTAAGCTGGAAGGAAGGTGGTCAAAAATTTCACTTAAGAACTTTGCAAACAAATAAACAAAAAAAAAAAACCCTCTAATAATATTTATTTTATTCTAGTCACCAGTGTCCCATCCTGCTCCATAACTCAGGCATGTACTGGTTTTTAGCCATGTATCCAGAGAATATTTTTATTTTTCTTAAGGTTTTCCTAAGAAGTGTGTATATGGGTATGTATAATTATATATACACACAGAAAAAAGATATAGTAATTTCTTTATGGTAAAAGAATTAAAATGAGATGTGTATATGAAAAATAGTTTAAAAAGTCTAAATGCCATAAATTTTTTATTTCTTATTGATATATTGACACCTGGGTTTGAGTTGAATGCCTAGTTATATGTTTCTGAATCAGAAGCTGGATAAGTCTGGGTGTGTCTAAACTCTAGATAGGCACATATGCATAAATCATCAAGACCAGATCTTACAACCATAGCATGACTGAAACCCTGGAGTGAAGGGGCTGGGGACAGATCATGTGAATGTGGTAGGGGCTGTTCCCTCCATAATAGAGCATTTACTACAGTTTTTGTAGCCTTTTTTATTTTTAATTCCTACACCATGGCAGAACAAACAGAACTCTGACTTTTGCTGTACAATCTACAAAGTGGATTCAGTCTTTATAGAATGGTTTTATCAAGTATCAAGAATGGTTACAGTCCTTTCCCCAGCACCCACTCATCCTCTAGGACTTTAAGGTACTCTCTCAAAATCTTTGACCCAGTGGAGGAACTACAGACTTTATACATCCAAAACTAGTGTTTTCCTTCAAGGTTATAATACCACAGTACAATCTACCTTTTTCAACAATACAGTTCAAGTGAAAATTTCTGGAATTCTCCTTTAGGAAATGACTTCAAAACAAGTTCACAGGTATGCACAATAAAATGAATACCATGCCTTCACATTCTAGCACTCAGCTTAATAACTCTTTTTACTTACCCAATTCTTGGCCTTAAATAATCTTTGCCTGTTTTCTGAAACAAATAAAAAACTACCATAAAAAGAATGAAAGAAGGATTTTAATAAGGATAAAAGAAGATTTTTAAATAAGTATGCAAAAATCTTTAAAGGAGATTACAAAAAATGAATTCTCAAACTACTGTTCATATTACCAGATTATGATTGTGAAAAGGACTATAAATCTGGAAAATCTGGAAAATTAGAGGTTACAGTACTATTGATTTCTAATAGCCAATGCTTCTCCTGGTGAAAGGGCTGTGTTTCCTTGTCCCCCTGCTGTCAGGCTTACCCATATGACTTGCTTTAGCCAGTGAAATGAAAGCCAAAACTAAGTAGCTAGAATTGTACAAGGTACTGAGCAGCTCCACTGTCACTTTCTTTCCTGGCTTCATAATAGTAGTATATTCCAGATGGAGCATGTCTTTCAGGGTGGTTCCAGATGATAAAGACCTGCAGCAGAGCTGAGGCTGACCCTATGATGGACATGTACCGTGAGCATAAGAGTGCCTTGTTGTAAGTCATAAAAATCCAGGAGTTGCTTGCTGCCACAGAATAACTTAAGCTAACAAAACCAGGGGAAGGAAAGGTAAGGCTACTATTCAAATATCACTATTCAAAGATGATACAGCTGTATACTTCGGAAAACTCGAGAATTTATGCAAAAATTTCAACAAACAAAAAATTTCAATCAAACAGCAGAGTAAAAATTTAATACCTTGAAATCTATAATTATCATATACATAAATAACAAGCTCTTAGAAGTTATAAGCAAAGATTTCCTTATCAATATAGGAATAACAAAGATAAAATAACTTGTAATAAACTCAGGGGAAATGTAGAAAATCTAAATGAAGAAAACTTTAAGAAGTTTTCTTGAGGAATTAAAAAAAAAAAAAAGATTAACAAAATATGTTCTTGGATAGAACTCCAAATCACTAAAATAGCACTCTTCCCTTATAAATGTAATGTGATTCCTAGTACAAATAGCAACATGTTTGCTTTTTTATTGGAGGAAGGGGTTGAAGGAAAGGGATGAAAAATAGTCTGATTCTAACAAAAAATGAATAGCCAGATGAAACTGGGAGTGGGGTGGGAGGAAAATGAGGGCAGACCAGTCCAGCAAATATTAAAATATATTATAAAGTGTCAATAATTACAACTGCATGATGCTGGTGCATAAATGCATTCAATGGGGAAAAGTAGGTCCAGAAGTAGACCCAACAATAAAATAAAAGAACGATGATGATAAGTAGGCTCTGTGTATTCTGACATAGAAAGATCATCAGTTAAAAAAGCAGGGTATGGAACAGTGTACATAGGATAATATAGGAGAAAAACTAGTAATATATACTTGTATTTATTTATTAATACATACACAAACACTGGAGGAATATGCAAGAAATCAATAAAAATAAGTACCTCCCTGGTTGGCATACAGAAGGGAAATACTGGCAGAAAGTCCAACTTTCTGCACTGGAGGGTAATAGAGGGATTTTGCATTATGTATCATTTCATAATTTAGAAATTTTGGACCTGTGTATATATCTCATATTCAAAAATATAAGATAACATAAAACCCCAAACCACTTTGTTCTAAGTAATTTAAAGCTGAAGGGCAGTGGTCTGATTACATTACCACTAATGAAACCTGCCCTTGATGGGCAAATGTTAGAATCAATAATCCATGGAGAACCAGCACTCTTTACCAGTGCTCTGCTTTGAGGAATATTATCTCATTTCTCCCTCTAAAATACCCCCTTCCATCTAAGAAATAAAGCAGCTTATTCAGGCACTTCAGTTCAATAATTTCACCATTAAGAGCACCTCTGTTACTATTCTTCTAAGCACTTTTAAAAAGCTAAAAACTTCAATTGAACAGACTGCTCATTACAACATAAAATGCAATTTATACATTGATTGAAACGGCTTGATGAGGACCTTAATAATCCTGTGCTTTGAATGAGGAGAGTCAGTATGAGGAAGGAAGAGGCCCACTCAAAATGATAATGCAGTGCTCCTAATAGTACTACTAGTTGAGCCATCCAGTAATAAGGCATGCTTGCCTCATTAGACTGGGCTGCTTGACATTTTCTAAAACAGCAGTAATAGGATATTGTCATTAAGTCACAGAGCATCCAGGAGAGCTGATGTGCTAAAATATTAAAGATACAATGTTTACTGTAAGAACTCCATCTCCATGGACAGAGTTAAAGGGGGAGGCCCAGGGACAAATAAAGGAGGAGTAGGGCAGTCTGATGGAAGAAACATCCTTCTAGGATGTGAAGAGCAACAATTTACTTACGTTTTCCCATTAACCAGCCTATCAGTTTATCTGCCTGGGTATCAGTTTCCTGATTTGTAAAATGTGTTTATTGCATTTTAGACCTTATGTGCTGCGTCAGAGACTGCTGTGTGCTCACCAAATCTATTTTCTTTCCCTCCTGGGCACACAGCTAAACTACACTTCCCAGGTGCCCCAGGCAGTTCAGTGGGGTCTTATGACTGAGTATTGGCCAGTGGAATGTGAGTAGAAAGGATACAATTTGGTGCCTCTTTTGAGATCCTGCCTTCACTCTCTTTTTCTTATCTTTTACCTGGATTCAGGAGATCCAGAGAATCTGAGGTCCTAGAAAAATGGGCCTCTAGATCTGTGCTGTTCAATACAGTAGCCCTTGAAGTGTGATTAATCCAAGTTGAGATATACTTAAAGTGGAAAATACACATTGGATTTCAAAGACTTTGTAGGAAACAAAGAATTTAAAATAGCTTATTAGTAACTTTTATATTGATGACATACTTAATGTTAATATTTTAGACAAATTTGATTAAATAAAATATATTATTAAAATTAATCGCACCTATTTATTTTGCCTCTTTCATTTAGAAAATTTAAAATATATGTGATTTACTTTGTTGTTTATATTTTATTAGACAGTGCTGCTCAGGATGGAAGGTGTCTCAGTTCCTGAATAATTACACAGAGAAGAGCTGTCTAGACACAGTGTTACAGCACAGACCCGACTGCACTTTCAAGGACTTGACCCTTGTTCATTCAGGAGTTCATTCCAAAGTCCCTATATACCTAATTATCCCAGTAAATATAAAGGAAAGACAGATTTGTAAATAGCAAGCCAAGGTAGAGAGAATGGGGGAACAGTATCTTATGACATGATGGTGACTATGGCCATCACACCTTTAGATGCCAGAAACATTTGGCAACACTAGCAAAGAAAAGGGGAAAAGGCTGGGGTAATATAAATTCAGCTGAAAATACTGAGCCTTTCTGATATAGACTTTTTCCCACACATGGTAATTAGTGCAAAAGCACAGAACTGCTCAAGGCAGCTTTATGCATACTCAAATCTTCACCATTCATCCCAGGACTGGCACCTACTGTGGAAACACTGAACCAGTTCTGGGTAGACTGATGCATGAATGCAACTTTAACCATTGGCACCTGTGTACCCGAGATGGCATGCATGTCCTCCTTACAATCAGGAACTCTGGGGAAGTACGTTCCGTGTGTCACAGATTGATACAAGTATAGGAAATGGCAATTTGGTTGAGTATTATATTGTCCCTCTATCTTTGTAATACCTTTCAGACATATTACAATATTCATTTTCATATATATATATCAATAAATTATCTTATCAAGTAAACTCTTCATAGCAATCTGACAAATGAACAAGGCCTCGGATATGTTTGGGTATCTACTTCACAAAGCTCATTAAAATCTCTTGCTAGCAAGATCATAGCTAAAAATAATCTGTTTATATTTCCTGTTGATAATCCCATGGGTCAAGCTGATAAAATGTGTTAAGTGAGTCTTCCTTTCCTCTTTTCATCTCTCTTCTCTTAAAAGTAAAGATATAAACTAAGTAGATCAAGCACAAAGATACTGAAAAAAAGAATCAAAATCTTAGTTTCAAGTATTTCTGGGGCATATAAATTGTAATCAAACTTTTATAGATAAAATATAGATACATTATTTTTAGTGCATACAAATACAAATTCTTACTGGAAAGCTTTAATTTTCACCAAGTACATATGCACTTACTGAAAAAATTTTACTCTTAGTAAAAGATATATGATATGAATGACTATTTATCAACTGCAATAGTAAAATTTTTAAGCTAAAAACATATAACAAATGAATATTATGTCTAATGTCTCTCTTTTTAAGTAATTAATGCTTGAAAAAACTAAATATTTGAAATATATAATAATGTCATTTTTAGTTTTATGATGAGTAAATAATAATGATATTAAATATGACAAACCCGATAAATATTACATAGTAATTATCTCAAACATCATATAATGTGTTAATAGTAATATTTAACATTTTTCATACTATGTTAAAAAATGGTGTCCAAGTTCTATTCTGAGCATCAGTATCAATGTTTTGTATTTATCATCTACCATATTCATCTTCTGAACAGTTCAAATTTTAAACGTAAAGACTTATCTTTGTAAGACTGAAATCAAACATCACCTAAAAACTGAAGCCCAGAGCAACCTTCCTAATTGTATAAGGAATGACAGCCCTAAATGAGTGAATAAAAATTAAAATTCTTTCTTTTCTTTTTCTGTTACACTTATTTGTATTTTTTCACATGTGTTTTAAGCTTCTGTGTTGTAAAATATGGCTTACATAGATAAAAGTTTATAAATCATAAATTTGCATCATAACAAATAGTTATAAGGTGAATACAAGTGTAACCACCACTCTACTGAAGAAATTAAACCATTGCTGACAGCCAAGTTACTTCCCATATCCCTTTTGCATAGAGGTTATCAAGACTATTACTTTCTAGTAATCACTTCCTGTTTTTCTCTAAATTTTACCTACTTATTATACGTGTGTAAATAAAATAGTCTAAGTTTTCCATTTGTGGTCCTTATACTGATGAATCATACAGGATATGTCCTTTCTCTTGCCTAGCTTCTTTTGCTTATCATTATGTCTGAAAGTTTTTTTATATCCTGAGTCTTTTCTATAATGAAAAATGTTTGAGGATACAGAAAAATATGTCATTTCTATGTAAAGTATAAAGAATAAAATGAGTACTCATGTATCCATCTCCCAGCTTCAGAAATTTCCCTCACTTACTAAACTGGGTTTACTTAACACTTTTCCAAAATGTTTTCACAATAAAAAGAGAAAAAACATGGAAGATGGGCAGAATTGTTTAGCCACCAACTATTATAGACATGACAGTCCAGATTCATAAGCGTCCTGATTCTCTAAACATCTCTCCCAGTAGTACAACCATACCAGTCTAATCTCCCGCCCTCAGCCCTTTGGAGCTACCTTGGCCTAGGATGGTGACTGAAACTAATTCACTCCTGTGGCCAACGAGGCTGAGGCCACATTGTAGAGAAAGGAACAGGGGATATGTAAAACCCATCTGGACCCACGGGGCTGTAAGCTGCCTTTCTCTGAACCTGTCCTTTTAGTCTCTGTAGGCAGGAGCTTTAATACAAAAGAATTATTTTGTTGATGAGATTTCACTCCTATAAGCATACCTGAGAGCTCACTTGTGGGTCCTGAGAATGCTTTTCCTAGGTGTTACAGTGGAGTATCTTCTGGTGATATTCACTTTCCTAGGGTAATACCCGATTAATGACAGGGCTGACAACAGCTCTAATTTCCTCCTCTACCTTCCATGGTCCCAAATGCAAATATTCCTTCACGTATTCATTAATTCGTTTGACAAGTGTCTACTGTGCACCAGCAGTATGTGGGCACTCCACTAGATAGTAGTATATGCTGAATGGAACAAGGCAAGCAAGGAAGAGCTCTGATAAAGCCACAGACATGGACAAAATGATAACCACTGAAGGTATCAAGGTAACTGAAATTTGTGGAAGAATGAAACAAGATATACAGGGTGTCCATAAAGTACATGTGCAATTTAAAACAGACAACTATATTATAAAATAGTTGCTACCTTGGAAATAGGTGAATGAATTAAGTTATTTTTGGCTCTTCTATCCTGAGAGATGCTATGAGGCCACAGGCTGCCCACATATGCCTCTGCTACATCACCATCCTGAGTATTCTAGAACCAGTATAGGTCTCTCCACTCAACCACAGTAAATTCTTAAGGGCAAGTGGTGTTAGTCATCCTTGAAATCCCAATAATTGACATATAGAAGAACCTCAATAAAAAATAACTGGCAAATTAATGAACAAATATTTGCTACCTGAAACATTAGCCAAAATCTAAAATAAAAGTTTAAAAATAACTTTCATTATTGAATTCACTCTTAATATAAAGAAGTTGTGTCTTCAGATGTTAATAGACACATTAACTTGATAACTGAATAGATCTAAGGATTCTAACTGGCAAAGATTCTTTTTCTTTTTTTTTTTTAAAGGTACCTACAGAAGCCAGAACCTTACATGAATGACTGGAAAAATGGCTCCTGCACCTGACTCAGGGGATGACAATTATTACACATTCAGGAGTGACATTCACAACCAGTGATGCTCCACCTATTGTTTGTATCTGGCAGCCACTCTGATTGGTCAGTGCTCATTTCATACTAAATATTAGATACTTAAATATCATGGATTATATAAAAGCAAAGTTCCTCATTGTAAAATGACAATCACATGATAATAGATGTGAAGGGCTGTAGAAGCTTAACACTCTAAAAATGAAATTGTAGGACATCTGAAAACTATCAGTGAATTCTACTTATACTTCTATCAGTCAAATAAGTATATTAATAAATAGTTTCACAGTTTATTTTTTATAAGTACCTTAGATTGAAACTCCCTAAAAGAGAAAAGCCTTTAAAAGAAAGATGAAATGGCACTATTAAGACGAGAAAAAGTAAATTTCAGAGCAAACATATTACCAGGGATAAAAAGCATTGTTTCATAATGATAAAGGAATATCAAGGGGCATAAAAATCCTAAACCTTAACATACCAAATAAGAGAGCTTTAAATATATAGAGCAGGCTCGGCGCCTGTGGCTCAAGAGGCTAAGGCGCCAGCCACATACACCTAAGGTGGCGGGTTCGAATCCCCAGCCTGGGCCCGCCAAACAACAATGATGGCTGCAACCAAAAAATGGCCAGGCGCTGTGGCGGGCGCCTGTAATCCCAGCTACTTGGGAGGCTGAGGCAGGAGACTTGCTTCAGCCCAGGAGTTGGAGGTTGCTGTGAGCGTGATGCCATGGCACTCTACCCACGGGGATACCTTGAGGCTCCGTAAAAAAAAAAAAAAAATACATAGAGCAAAAACTGATAGGCCTGCAAAAAGAAATAAACAAAATCACAATTGCAATTGGAGATTTCAATACCCTTCTCTCAATAATGGATAGGAAATATATATATAATCGATAAAGACATAGACAGAGATAAGATTTGAACAACATTAACAATCAATTAGACCTAATTTACATTTTAGGTCAGTTAGGAAAGTCAACTGACTTGCCCAAATAAACCAGAACATGTATTCATTTCAAGTGCCCATGGAACATTTACCAAGATAGATCATGATCACAAAATATGCCACAATACCTTTCCAAAGATTCAACTTACAAATAAAAATATGCCCTCTGACCACAACGAAATTACAGAAAGACATCTAGGAAATCTTCACATATTTAGAAAATAAATAACAAATTTCTAAATAACCTATGAGTCAAAAAGTCAAAAGACAAATGACAAAGCACTTAAAACACATGAAAATAAATGTACAACATATAAATTCTCAGACTGCTGATAAAAGTGGTATTCAGGAGAAAATTTATAACACTGAACATCTACATTTAAAAAATGAAGAAAGTTCCCAAATCAATGAACTTAGATTTCACCATGGGAAATTAGAAGAACACTAAGATACTACACATAGAGAAACCCAAAAATTATGACATACATTTGATGATTTTCCTTAAAGACATCCCAATCCCTGCTAAATTCCGACTCTCAGGCATTGAAGATACACGCCCATGTTCACAGCATCTGACAGTAAACACTGCAGGCAGCACTTGGCAGAAAACAGTAAGTTCTTTTTAAAAGATCAAAGAAGTTAAGAACTAAAAGAATGATACAACACACGCATGCTGGATTTATTCACAGGAAGCAAACCTTGATAATCTCATTTTTAAGTAGATAGCTCTTAATCTTTAATTATGAGACTATACCTCTTACTACTATTGTAGGGAGCTTAAGGCCAACACTTCATTAATATAAGTTAATGTTCATTAAACAATAAGATTGAGCTCAAGGTTGCCATTTTTAATAGGTCTGAGATTGTCAAATACTGCCAATTTCATACTGTTCAAGCTAGAAAAATAAGACTTCAAAAGTCTTGTGTTAGAAGAACAATAATGTTGCAATTTTTCAAGTTTAATAAATTGATGTAAATGTATAAACAGTAGGATAATATTCTTTTTTTTTTTTCTCCAGTTTTTGGCCTGGGGCCGGGGCTGAACCCACCACCTCTGGTACATGGGGCCAGCATCCCACTCCTTTGAGCCACAAGTGCCTCCTGGATAATATTCTTTTCAACTTCTATTTTTTACTCCCTTACATCTCAGTTCTCAGACTATGACCCTCACCTCCAGGAAATCCTTCCCCATCAAAGGCACAATTTAATGACCAATGTATCTAACAGGCCACTTCCAAATCCTACCACATAGACGTCCTTATAGGGATGCTCAGAAGGCTTCATATGATTATATAATGTATTTAAATATGTACGTGTGTGTATGTGTGGTCTGCAATAACTAAAAGGTGGTTTTTCTTCCTAAGAAATTTATCCAAAGTTATGCAACATCAGTGAATCTTAATTTAAGAACATGACATGCAAGAAAGAACCATCAAAGCATAAATTAAGTTGTGACTTCTTATTCATTTTATACATGGGTTCCTTAAAAGTGATCGGGTTTCCAAGAGTGGCTTAAATCATTCCAATTACAAAACACTGAGAACATATATGTTTCAGGAATATGCCTGTCAGATGATATAAGGTGGACATATGAGTTTGAATAAAGGCTAAGTTAAATAACTCACTCAGGTGGAAGTTTCAAAGCATCATTACAGCATTTATACACTTACTTTATCTGCCAAATACTTGGAAGCCAAAACTAAATTTGATATGTTACAAATTTAGTAACATATCAAATGTTATGATATGTTGACCCATATCATAACAAGGAGGGTTAACACTGGAGTTAGAGAGTCAACACTGCAGTAAGAAGAACACTAATGTTGCAGCATTTCATGTCATTGCACTGATAAGGGCACAAGAGGTAGTTTAAAGTAAGGTTATTTGGAAAAGAGTAGTGTGATTTGATCTTAGTCTGAAAATAAAACCCAGACCCCAGTAAGCAATTTAACAATATATGAAAACAGTATGTTCTGGAACATATGAAGAGGCTTAACAATTTCTCCCACTGTCTGCCACAAATATAAAAGCCTGCCTTTTGGAACTAGAATAAGGAAAACAAAACAGAAAATAGGTAAATTCTGAAATGGCATTTTACCACATGGCAGATAAATCACACTTTGTATGAACTCCCTCAGTTTCCCTAATGTCCTAGAATTTAAGTACACTTGAGTAACAATACGAAGACTTTCATTTGGCATATTGTCTAGCTGGGCAGTGAAACAGTGCCCACCACTACAGGCAGGCTGTGTGCAGCGGACGTGCTTATGACGCTCATGCCCGACTCTGGAATCGAACAGTTTTGGAATCTAACAGTTTAATGACCTCTGTGGTCTTACAAAGAATTCCACATGAACAACAGCCTACCTGAGCTGCACCGCAAGCAGAGTTCCAGAATGGAGGGTCCTAAACAGGCTGCTACAATCTCACGTCCCTCGGCCAAGGCATCCGCTTCTGTCAGTTACTCCCCCACCAATCAACAGATTGAAAACAGAGCAGAGAAAGCCCAGATACTGAAAGTCGATTTGGTTTTTAACCAGCTGTCACGAGTTAACTACCTTTACTAACAGAGAATCTAAAACACAGCCTAAGACTTTCTTTCCATACCTGACGGCCTAACTGCCTGCAGGCTTGTTATGAACTGTAACTCTAGTAAGGTTTCAAATCCTCACTCACTCTGCTCCCAGACTGCGAACTGGAATTTCATTCCACATGTGCCCCTCACAATTAGCAGGGTTATTTTAGGGACTGACCTAAGTTCTCAGAGAATGTAAACCGATGGCAAAGGGGTGTCTAATGTGTCAGTTGCTTGGTTACAATAGAAAGCTCATATGGGAAGCTTATAATCTGCGTGTGGTGCTTCTTCACCCCACTACATGGGTTTTTACTTTAGCTGAGGAGAAAACTGAAATTATACAACTATCTTTAAACACCCACAGAAAGCTTAGACCCATCATGAATACGCACGGAGTAATAACAGCTTTGTTAGAGATATGGATTGGCAAGGAGTGTAGCATTCAAGAGAGGCATGCAAGTGACTTGGGCAGCTGTTTGATAAAACAATTTTAAATTCTGACTGGCAGTTTGCAGTCACATAGTACATCATTCCACAAAAAGTCTCAGTGAAAGTAAACCGACTGCCCAGAAGCTTATCAAGATTATTCATTCCATTCTAGGATCTCATAGAGAAAGCTATAAATACAAAAATATTCTAAACATTTTTCATAATTATGAAACTTTGTTTCCCTCTACAATTTAACACATACCACTAAAGCATGCTACTTCTAATAAAGTACTCCACCTACTGGCTAATATGACAGTTTTGTAGTCATGTATTTCAGAAGAGAAAAAACCCAAAAAGAAACAACAGAAGCAAACCACACAGTGCCTGCTTACCAGTGAGTTCCTCCGCACTGTGTGAGTATTTGGACTCCCAAAAGCAAAGTGAGATAAATTCACAAACCCTCCAACTTCCTCAACACTCTACTCATGGTTTCCACAGAACTCAGAACTCCAGGAGAGAGTGTGAATTTCCAAGAGTGTGCAGACATAAGTTTAATAGAAGGAAGAATGTCCAAGGTACCTCCTTGTCAGAGAAGTTTAAATAAAAGGGTGAATAAATATGTTAGGAATGGTTAGCCATGGACTCCCAAAAGAGAGAGTACTAAAATAAGTAAACTCTGAAAGTCCCTTGTCTTTCCTTGGCTACCACTCTCAAATTTCCTGACAGTCGCTGAGAGGTCACCTCCTCCACATGCCTCACAACTCCTCCAGCCTGGCTTAATGGCCTCTCCTGGGTGCCCCCAGGCTCTGCCCCTGCTGGACGTCTTCATGGTTTCTTCTACCTCCCTCCTCTCTCTCCAGACAGGGAACTCTAGGTTGCCAATTGCTGTGTCAGTTCATCTTTGCAGTGCTGATTTTTTTGTTTGTTTGTTTAAGACAGAGTCTTACTATGATGTCCTCAGGAGTGTTGTGGCATCACAGCTCACAACAACCTCAAACTCTTGGGGTTAAGCAATTCTCTTGCCTCAGCCTCCCAAGTAGCTGGGACTAGAGGCACCTGCCACAATGCCCAACTATGTTTTGGTTGTAGTTGTCGTTGTTTTTTGGCAGGCCCAGGCTGGGTTCGAACCCGCCAGCTCCAGTGTAGGCGGCCAGCACCCTACTCACTGAGCTACAGGCATCAAAC
This sequence comes from Otolemur garnettii, assembly GCF_000181295.1. Lineage (NCBI taxonomy): Eukaryota > Metazoa > Chordata > Mammalia > Primates > Galagidae > Otolemur > Otolemur garnettii. The sequence goes on from NW_003852447.1 coordinate 6,091,626, forward strand.
CTGCAGTGCTGTTTTTAAAACAGCTTGGGGCCTCTCGCGATCGTCAATGAATGTTTGCTGAATGCGTGAATTTCAGAATGTTATGGAACCAATGGCACACGTGTAGCCTGCTTCTGGGTTTGACAAGCTAGCCCCACATAACTCCCACTTTCCTGAGATACTGTTAGTTCAGTGTGACCAGCAGCTCTAAGGCAATACAATGGATATCATATAGATGTTATAAAACACATTATAAAACTCAATGAATATCTGATGAAGGAGCAAACAAATGAACAAACTATATGTCAAATCTTTAGAAAGACTATGCCTTAGAGCCCATTCCCAGCTCCAGCCTCCAGCTAGGCATGCTCAAGTCAGTTCTGATGATAAGTATCCACCTTCCCTGAGCCAAAGGCTTTTGCACACAGTCTCCTCTCTGTCACACAATTACTCCTTTTCTCAACCACCCCACTTCCCACTTTCCAAAAGCTGATGTTCTTCCATTTGTGAAAATAATGCAGGAAGGGAAAACACATCTGTATTAATCACAGATTTTAATAATGGCGTTTCATTTTTATATGAAATTGTCATCAGTTTCACATAAACTTGTGGCATTTTAGCCTTTAAATTCTTTTTTTTTTTTTTTAAGAGACAGAGTCTCACTTTGTTGTCCTTATTAGAGTGCCATGAAGTCACAGCTCACAGCAATCTCTGGGCTTAGGTGATTCTCTTGCCTCAGCCTCCCAAGTAGCTGGGACTACAGGTGCCCGCCACGATACCCAGCTATTTTTTTTTTGTTGCAGTTTAGCCGGGGCTGGGTTTGAACCCACCACCCTGGGTATATGGAGCCGGCACCCAACTCACTGAGCCACAGCGCTGCCCAGCCTTTAAATTCTTTAAAAATCTTTCAAGAATAAGAAAAAAGCATATTTTCTATTAGGAGTGGTGAAAGTATTTGGACAACTGGAGTATCTCTTAGGAGTTATCTTTTTCATCACTATTTTTATCTATATTTGACAGCATAGCCTGTAGCATTTTTTTTTTCTAAGAGAGAATGAGAGAGAGAGAGAGAGAGAGATAACCCCAGTTCTGTGGTCAGTTATATCCTGGCAGGAAAAAAAAGGAACATGTACTTCACAGGGCCCTATTTTTAATTCTCATTTAAATAGCTGTCAGCTCTTGCCAGCATGAAAGAAGAAAGATGACAAAATGAAGACAAGATTTTCTGACCAGAACCAAGTATTAACATCAGTCTGGAAAGCTATACTTATTAGAAAATCTACATGTTCTTAAGAGAATTTTTAAAAGATCTGAACATAATTTTCCATGAATCTACCACACAGCAAATTTGTATATCTGTGTGTGTTTATTTATATATAGTATCCAGACTATATATACAGTGTCCAAATTAGAGGCATTTGATGAAATTAATTAGCAGGATTCTTCTAAGATACCTATAAGGGAAATCTATTTCCTCAATAGCTCTCACTGTGAAATATATGCATTAATTTAAATATAATTTGTTTGTTCACCATCTATTATGTTTCAGACTCTGTGCTCAGCTCTCAGAATTTTAAAAGTGAAAAGAAAATGATCCCTGTTTCAAGGAACCTAGAGAGACAGATAACTAAAAAGTCACGATGTAGTTTAGACAGCACAGTGATATCTGCAGAGGGTGTGATGAGAAAGGAAAAGAGGAGGGCACCGGACCCAAGATGAGGCACAGCAGCCAGTCAGGGGAGGTGGAGCAATGCTGAGTTCTAAGGAACAAGTAAGAGAGAGTCAGACCTGGGCTAGGGGAGAAAGCATTCCAGGAAGAAAAAGTATTACATGAGCAGACCCTGGGAAGGTATGAGGTGCTTTTGTGGAGGGAGCTGCAAACATCCCAGCATAAGAAAAGCCTAGCATGCAAGGGTGGGAATGAGCAGAAGGCAAGAGATAGAACTGGAGGAGAAAATAGCCCCACACAGTTCAGGCCAGCCCAGAGGCAGGGATGTCTAGGATCATGGGGTTGCTTGTATCTTAACCCCAAGCAGCTTCTATGGGCCTTTCAGTTAAAGAAAGAATTTCAGTTAAAACAACTCAAGTCAGTCATAATTTAGATCCCCTTTGAGTGCAGTTAAAATTGATTGTTGCTACATAAAAATTACATAACTGATGTTTGATATTACGTTGTATATAATATTTATAACCTAATATCTTAGTATAAACATGAGCTTCATTTTTAACAGTACACATAATATATTATAAGGAAATGATTCAGAATCACAAAGTCATTGGAAGTTGGAAATCTTCTAGTTCCATTTCCTCTTATTGTAGAAGAGGGAACCAAGGTCCAAAGAGGTGTCATCTGTTCCAGTCATATGCTAGAAAGGTGCAGCCCCTGTACAAGGACAGAAGTCTCTGAGTACCTTACATCACCAAATTGCCTGCCTTCAGCCTCCGCCGCAGGGGAGGTATGTGTAACATATATGATTTTATCCTGTGGGTTACAGAGATTCAGTGTTGGACTGTAAGCACAATACTAAAAGTTTGAATGAGCTTTGTATTTTAGAGGTATCCTTCCTTGTTCGAATAAGGGAATGAAAATAAGGATCCTTCCAATAACTCAGATAAAGGATGATGACAGACCAAAGCAAAGCCAGTAAAAATGGAAAGGAGAAAACATATTATAGAAACTTTAAGGAGATGGAAAAGACATTATTTGGTTTAGACAAAGTGGATTAAGATGCAGAGAAGCTGAGGATGAATAACCTTCTCATTACCTGGCACAGAATACCCAGAAGGAATCATCTGGCAGGATGCACATAATGCCTTTAGGAAGAAAGGAGATGCTATGTAGCTACTGAGATGGTAAGAAGTAACCTGAGACTGGTGGAGTGACAGATGCCATAGCCACATCACCTTCACAGCACTTGGGATGTCACGTGGCTTTCTTGGTAGCCCTTTCAGGGAAGCTTGTGCTACCTACCTTTGTTCCTTTCAGAGGTCTGAACATAAAATCATAATTACTGTTCCCAGCTTGTTTTCTACTTCTGGTTTTAGCAAACCAGCTTATGCAGACCAGCCACCTCACTGAGAAAAATAAGTTGGACAAACAAGAATCAGTTTGAAGGCATCAGAGAGTTGCCAGGGCAGCAGGGATTTCAGAGCCTATGATCCTACAGAGAATGGAAATGCAAAGAGGTAAGATATTTGACACCATTTTCTCCCCAAGGACTTTGTAGATTTGAAAGCAGAGTCTGGAGGTTAAGAAGCTAAGCTGAAGTTCTAGCAGTCTTCAGTGCTACAGGGGCAAAAACTGGAGCTCAAAACTCACTAAGGAGAAAATGCCCTAGTAAAAATCCAGCCTTTCAGAGAGGAGCTCTAAAGCGTCAGTCCCCAATCTCTTTAGAACCAGGAACCAGTTTCTTAGAAGATAATTTTTCCATGGATTGGGGGTGTCTGGCAGCAGGGAGGGGAAATGCTTTGGGGATGATTCAAGCACATATATTTACCATGCTCTTTATTTCTATTATTATTACATTGTAATATATAATAAAATAATCATACAACTTACTATGATGCAGAATCAGTGGGAACCCTGAGCTTGTTTTCCTGCATCTAGATGGTCCCATCTGGGGGTGATGAGAGACAGTGATACCCAAAATGTGTTGCTTATCTCCTCAGCTCCACCTCAGATCATCAGGCATTAGATTATTACAAGGAGTGTGCAAGCTGGATCCCTCATGTGCACTGTTTACAGTGGGCTCCTAGGAGAATCTAAGGCCTCCGCTGATCTGACAGGAGGCAGAGTTTAGGCAGTGATGTGAGTAATGGGGAGCAGCTATAAATATAGATGAAGCTTCTCTCACTGGCCTGCCACTCCCCTCCTGCTATGTGGTTGAGTTCCTAACAAGCCATGGACTGGTGCTGGAGGGTAGCCTGGGGGGTGGGGACTGCAGCTTTAAAGGCCCATTCCAGAATGTAGAGGTAAACCAGAAAAAGACATAAGATGAATCATGACCAAGTTAGATCGATCCATTCTGAGAAAGTAAAGTTTCATGTTTGAAAAATAATTTTTTAAATCATAGGGTGATCTCAATATATTCAGAAAAAAAGTCTTTTGATTTTTCCATTCATGGAAAACCTCATATGCATATGTTGAGCAAAAGAAGCCAGATACTAAAAGATATATATAGCATGACTATATTTATTTGAAGCACCAAAACAGGCAAACTATGTTATTTAGAAATGCTTACATGGGCAGTAAAAGTATAAAGCAAAGAAATGATGGTTGCAAAGTCAGAAAGTTGGTTATTTCTGAAGTGATGAAGGGCATTTGCTCACCAAAGAATTTGTGAGGTGCTTCTATGTTCTCCACAAAGTTCTATTTGTCTTTTAATCTAGGTGACTATAGATCAGATGCTTGTTTTAAAGTTTTTTTAGTTAAAAAATTATACATATAAATAGCAATATAAAATTATGAAAAAGGAAAAACAGGTGCACTGCTGGGAATAAAGGAAGATTTGAACAGATAAAGAATAATGAATACTATGTTTCAGATAAAAAGACTTGAGATTATGAAGATGTCAATTCTCCCTAAATTCACCTCTAAATGTGACATAATCCTAATAAAAACAACAACATAATTTTATGTGACACTAGACAAGCCAATTATAAAATTTAAGTGGAAAAATAAACTATAAAGACACAAAACTTATAAGAGAAAAAAGTGATAGATTCCACCATAAAAAATTTATAGTCCTGTACAAAATATAAAATGCTATAAACAAAAAGGTAAATGGAAAATTAAGAAAGGTATTTGTAACTATTCACATTGATTTCTACAAATCGATAACTAAAACAATAACAACTCAACAAAGTTTATAGAAAAGGTATTAATATGTAGGTTTTACAAAGGGAATACAGCTGTCTTTTAAATACGGTAGAACCTGTGTAGTTTGACCACCCAAGGAACTGTAACAAATTGGTCAATGTACGGAGGTGGTCAACATAAGGAACTAGGCCTACTATACCGACAGGTACATGTGGTACATGTCCAGTCTATAAAAATTAGGTCAATTTAAGGAGGTGGTCAATGTAGGGAGGTGATAAACAAACAGGTCCACTAACAGGTGGTTCTTCTGTATATGAAAAGGTATTTAACCTCATTGATCAGAGGAGAATTAAAACTTAAAACCACACTGAAATACTACATTTCACCTATCCGATCTGCAACATCAAAATACTACAGAGGATGTGTTAACAGAACAAAGCTCGTCCTGTTGGAAGAGAATACAAATTAGTACAAGATTTATGGGGAAAAAATTTGTAATTGTTACCAACAGAACTCCTATAAATATAGATATTTATTTATATGTATCCTTTGACCCAGCAAATTACAATTCTAGAAATATTTTTCCTACACATGCACTCACATAATACAAGATGACATTACAAAGTTATTGAGTGGAACATTGGAAATTACATAAATAAACATCCATTAATAGAGGATGGATAAAAATGTGTTTTTACCTGTAGTGAAAAACTACACAGCTGTTAAAATGAATAAGACAGCTCTTAATATTCTGATTTGGGGTATTTTCTGAGATATTAAATGGAAAAAAAACTAACATGTAATACATTTATGTAAAAGTTGTAACATTGACATAAAAAAAAATTTGTTCATTTATAAATGTTACTTGAACATATTTTTTGTGCCAAGTACTTTTCTAGGCCCAGAGAACAAAACAGGAAAAGAAAGACAATAAGATAGTAAAATATAATATGTGTCAGATTATGTTAAGTGCTCTGAAGAAAAAGAAAAGCAGAATAAGGAGTAGACAGACCCATGGCAATAGCGAGGATGCAGCTTTTCACAAGGTGACCAGGAAAGAATCTCTGATACAGTGATGTCTGAACATAGACCTCAAGAAAATGAGGGTTGAGACAGGAGGATGTCTGGGGAACGTGCATCCCAGGAAGTCAGGACTTATAGTGCAAAGGCTCAGGAGTGGGAATGGCTCAGTGCAGTCAGGGAACACAGAACAGAACAGAACAGAACAAAGGAGAGAATACAGGGCATGCATCCAGAAAGGCTGACAGTGGCAAGAGAGGGACAGGCCACAGCTATTAGGAGGACTTTAGGCTTTCATTCTGAGATAGGAAACCACCAGAGGATATTGAAGATTGGTTTCCTAGGAAGCAGACTCCATAATGGAGATCAGTGTGCAGGAAGTTTATTAGGGAGTGGTCCTGGGATGACCTCCTAAAGCAGGGGAAGAAAATAAGCAGAGTTGGGGAGAATTGGGCTATAATACAGTCTTTTTTTTTTTTTTTTTTTTTGTGCAAGTTTTGGCCGGGGCTGGGCTTGAACCTGCCACCTCTGGCATATGGGCCGGCACCCTACCCCTCTGAGCCACAGGCACCGCCCCTATAATACAGTCTTGACTAGCATGCCACTGCTCCCCATAGGGAACTCGGAAACTGGGATGGCCCTTCAGAATATTCCAAATTGCAAAGAAGTAGTTTCACTACTTCTTTCTTCTCAATATCTCACATAGTAGGTAATATTTCTCTCTCAATTAAGTAGCTCCCTATCATTTGTTTGATTTAGGAAATAGACATTTAGTCAAAGATCTTAACAGACACAAGCCAGGTGCAGAGGTTCACCCCCATAATCCCAGCTATTTGGGAAACTGAGGCAAGAGGATCACTTGAGGCCAAGAGTTTGAAACCAGCCTTGACAACACAGAAAGACCTCATATTAAAATAAATAAATAAATAAATAAAAATTAACCAGGCTTGGTGGCATGTACCTGTAGTCATAGCTGTTTGGAGGCTGAGGCAAGAGGACTGCCTAAGCCCAGAAGTTCAAGGCTGCAGTGAAGTATAATCATACCACTGTATTCCAGCCTGGGAGATGGAGTAACATATAGTCTTAAAAAAAAAAAAAAATTAAAAAGAGACACAAACTCCAACTTCACGATCCAATTCCCTTACAATATTGTTTTTTTCCTCTCACTACTCAAGGCACCCTGCAAATCTAAAACTGGTTCCACAGGGCATAAACCATCACACACCAGTATGAGAAAGTTAAAGAACTCTACAGCCTGTCTTGTCCATCTGGGCAACTATAACAAAACACCATGAACTGGGTGCTTATAAATAAAGGAAATGTATTTCTCACAGTGGTAGAGGCCAGCAAGTCCGAGATCAAGATCCCAGTAGATTCGGTGTCTGGCAAGGGTTCTTTCTCTGGTTCATAGATGGCTCCTTCTCAAGGTGTCCTCATGCAATAGAAAGGCAAGAGGTTTTTCCTAGGCTTCTATTATAAGGGCACTAATCCCATTCATAAGGGCTCCACCCTAACGACATAATCACCTCCCAAATGCCCTATCTCCTAATACCATCACTTTGGGGTTAGGATTTTGACACATAAATTGGGGGAGGAGGGACACACATATTCAGACCTTAGCAAAACCCTTTAGTAATTAACTCACTGAAGATTTCCTGAGCACAGGAGTTGTGAGAAAAATAAATATATGGGTCCATTTATATGACATGCACAAAAATTTTTCAAGATACAATATTAAATTAAAGAAATGATGTATGAAATTGTGATGGAGTCTAATCCATCTATATATGCAAACAAAAACTGGTAATAATAGGCATTTCTAGTGGGCCATGGGTGATATTTATTTTCTCCTCATTTTTGTAAGAATATATATTATTTATGTAACCAGCAGAAAACAACAGAATATATTCTTAAAAGAAATTATATACAATGCTTTTAAAAAAGAAAGTAAGAAAGTGGGTGTTCACTTGGTATATGTCATGTTACTAAGACTAAACCCAATGAGTCAATGAAATTTCTCCTCAGAGAGCATTCTCCCCATAATCCTCAGGGTCTTGAATATGTTAAATTTTCATGCAATTGGGAGTAGGCAGCTCCTTCCTTGTTTCTACTTCTTCTAATTTAAGACTAACTCCTTCTTATTTGATATTAATTTTACTCTAAGAGAAAGAGGACATAGTAGAAATTACCATCACATTGAGGAACCCTATTTATGCTTCTTGTCCATTTCCTGTCTTAATGTAGCCCTCTTCTCTCCTGCTTCCTGTGCAGCTGAACTCTGCCCATCCCATCTCCTGCCTCAAAGAGCCATAATCATCTTTCTTCATTTCTAGTCATCACAATGTGTTTTGTGCTCTAGGCGCTCCATATTATAAAGTCAACCCAGATGTTCACCTTCTTTCCCCTATCGAGCACCTATATTAAGACTAAATCTAGATTTTTACAAGCTTATTATCTCTATCTGGCATCAAGTTACATTTGTGTGTATGTGCAAGGGTATTTTTGATGGTAGGGTCTCTTTGATGTGTCTTCCATCCCATTTGGCTTTCCCTCTGAGCACATTCCATCCATCTTTTATCCTGTCACCCATGGACTGCTAGCTCAGCTTCTGCTGTTTCACATCTTCATTCCAGCTGGAGCTTGGAATTTTCCTCCTTACTATTCACTTAATCCTTCAGGCATCTGTTTAGCAGAAGGAATCTCATTTCCCTGACCTCCACAGTTTCACAGATTTGAACATGACGTCTTCCTATTTGATGGCAGTCACACAGGGACTTGGCTTGTGGGCACACACACGTGTGTGTGTGTGTGTGTGTGTGATGCTGAACAAACATTCACTGATGTTTAAATAAGAACACTCAAAACTCCACATATGGCAATGCTCAGCACCTGGCTTTGCTCTGAGTTGTAGACTTTGCTTTCAGCATTCGGGATGATGCCCACAAGGTCTGTCAAGTATGTGAAAGACTGACAGGGAGGCTAACCCTGAGCCATGCCGTGCCTACTGACAGGGGAATGGAAGGCTCTCTTTTCATACTAGCTACATTTATAAAGTGTTCAGTAGGGACAGGCATAATTCAAACGCTTTCATTAATGCTCTCCAAGTTAACCTCATTGTAATCCAATGAAGTGCATGCTATTACTGTGACCATCACTTTATAAAAGAGGAAAATGAGGCACAAAGAGCTGCCTCATGTAAGAAGTAGGGCTGGAATTAGAATTCTGTTGGGTTCCAAGATCAACTCTCTTCACCATCACCCTAAATTGCCCCTCAGTTGTAGCAGGAGCTTTATAAATAAAAATGCTTTGTTAACTGAAAAGATCTGGCTAAATCTGATTCTTTGCTCCAAAGTAGTAATTATGCCACAAGGCATTTTTGCAAATCTGTGATGCACTAGTCTTGGAATTGCAGCACTAAATGAGTCTGTCAGGACAGACACTCAAACACACACAGAAACTAAGTTGCCTTACAGTTGAGCTTCAACCAGCCAACCTCAGCCACGGCTTAGGAGAACTGTGAACCCTCAGCTTCCCTCTTCATCTGCTTCTACTTACAGATTTTTCTTTTTCTCTCTATTATTTTTAACAATGACTCAGAAAAGTCTTCAACTTGGGGCCCAGTATCTAAAAGTTTTAATACTTATCCGGTACTGGTAAAATATGACTAGACAAAAATCAATTTACTAGAAATCAGAATAAAACCCAGTAGGAGACTTGCATTCCTATATAAATATTTTAATACAATGCATCTTTGAGAATTTACATAGGAAAGTTCAACCTACACCTCTTCCAGCTCCCATTTTGCTGTTTACTCTTGTCCAAGTGGGGTCTGAGATGACACTGAGGACTCCTGAGAAAGGGAGCATTACACATTTCTTCCTTGGCCTCTCAACTCTATCTAAGGAATTGCTTGTATAGACCTACCTCCTGCCCTAGGGTTGATAACCCTTTTAAAAACTAATCACTATGAAAACATTCAGTGCACAAGATCAGAATTTTTGTCAATTTTGTTTACTGCTATGCTAATAACAGTGTCTGACATCTGATAGGTGCTCAATAAACATTTGTTGAATTGATCCAGAAAAAAATAGCATAGAAATACATTAAAAATATAGTAAATGTTCATTTCTGCATAGAAACAGAAAAATCTTGAGGCACCAAATAGATAATAATTATAAGACTGTTTGAGTACAGCAAGTTAAAAGTGAGCTTAAAATGTTTATATAGGTAGTTAAAAGAGATTAAAATGATTTCTGGCTGCAGATTCTGCTTATCAGATTAAGGTGTGAGATGCAGGCAAGTGTGTTGGTTGTATGCTAATGTTACGAAACAAGCTGGGTTTTGCTTGGTTCTCCAAATTGAGAGAATTCATGAGATACTTCTTTTGAAGGGTTGCTCTTCATAATGATACCGGACAAGTGGTGCCCCAGCTAGCTCAGCCAAGCGGGGCTCAAGAACCTGCTGTCTCAGTCTTGGCGGTGTTAGCAGAAGCCAGCAGAGGAACTAGCAAGCTGGAGCATAAGCAAGTGGGGGGAGCTTCCCTCCCCCAACAGAGGCTCCAGTAGCCAAAAGAACCGGACACGAGCTGGGGAAGACACTGGGACCGTGCTGTCTCCTCACGTGGACTTCTGGCAATTCCTCCAGTGCATCCCTGATTGGTCTGTTTTAAAAACCTACTCATGATTGGTCTATTTTCAAGACCTGAAGCTCACTGGGCAATTGCCCCTATATGAGCCCCTAAGTAAAGAACCCAAGCACAGATCTCAGGAGAAAGAGCAGAAGAGCAAAGAGGTTTGCCCCTTTGTAAGAGCTGTAAACACTTGCAAGGCGGTTTGCCCCTTCATAAGAGCTGTAACACTCCTATTATAAAACCTATCTTACTGCTAATCCTACTCTACAAGGAAGTGTGGCTTGTTGTAAGAGCTGTAACACTTATACCTGTTGAATAAAACCTATCCTGTGGTCTGTCGCTTCATTCTTCAAACCGCCGAGACCAAAAGCCTGGAAATTCAGTATCAAAAATACAGTATCAGTAGGATTGTCAATATGTACCTGCCATCAGTCCTTCAAGACACCTTGCCCAAATGTCCCTTTCAAAATAAGAACTGACAACAAACACAGTCACTTAAAAATGAATTGGGGGCACACCTAAATTGGTTAGCGTCAATGTGAAGGCAGAATGGTGAAGCAATTAAGAGATCAGCAGTCTCTGAGAATCTGACGGTGAGTCTTAGCATTATTGTTAACAACTGTGGGTCTTCGGAAGAGAAAATTCCTCTCCAGGTTAATTAACTAATTTAGAACTGGGACCCACAATCACTGGAAGAGGGTGGAAATGTGTGCGTGCACACAGTGTGCCTGACACAGTAAGTGTTTCATAGGGGTTCACTGTGATTATTAATCATTCATAAATCATTGAAAGTAAGTGTAGTGAGATGTCCCTTCCTTTACACGTGGGTCATTATAAAAGTTTTGAGATACACAAAAATTAAGAAACAAAATCTGTGCCGACAAAAACACATAAAACCCTCCCAGCAGCACCAATGAGCTAGGCGAGTTAAAACTTCACAGATGAACCACAAAGGACGCCGTTGACTGTGTTTCTGGGCAGTGAAATTATGGGCCATAACACAGGCTGTCTCAAAATTTTTGTAGAATATATCATCAGACTCTATGTCTGTATGTTTATTTCCAGAGAGAAAATTTTAAAAACTGTAGTTGCTGTGTCTCAAATAAAAATATAAAATAAAGAATGAATGTGCTAGATCTGTGAAGCAAACATATGTATGCCTCTTTCCAAACTGAATGCAAGATTAGTTTTCATGTGTTTTGCCAAGAAATTGATATACTTCCTATTCTCCAAAGCAGAGAGCATATAAACAAATTTATAAAAATTTAACACCAAAATCTAGCATCGGAACAAGCTTTGGAAAACAAGTCAAATGCTAATATCAAGCAGAATTTCTAAAATAACTGTGGGACCCAGTGACTTGGAAACATATTCCACAAAGGAAACGTAAATCCTCATTTCCCTAGGGAAAGGCACTGTTTCCTGCAAAGAGCAATCCCTATTTCTTTTATGTGTCTGTGAATTGTAAGCCAGCCCCACTTGAAATTTAATTTGGTTACAAATAAGTTTGTTTACCTTGAAGCGTTTCTTCTCTCCTCAGAGAATTCTAAGGATGCTATTGAAGTCACTCAGCTTTTTTTAATCAGAGAACTTGCTTATATACACAGAGGTTGAACCTTGTGAAATTACCTATATTCAATTACCTCTGACTTACAAAAACAACAGTTGCATATGGTTCCACATCATTTATTGTAAGTTGGATGGATGTAGTCTTGGGGGTGTTGGAGAAAGAAGAAAGTGGATGGATGAGAAGAGATTTATTCCCTATTAACGAATTTTTTGCTTCACCTCCTGAAAGTTGTTGTGTCATAAAAACCAAACACTTGTTAAGGAATGAGAACCACTTCCTGTGGAAGGAATTAACTTTAGCATTGATGAAAAAAAGGCAGTGATGCTCACGTTGACAGTAGCAGTAGATCCATGACCCAACTGTACTAGACGTGTCAAGAAGTGTTGCCAATAACACAGCAAAACAAACCATGGCTTCCTGGCCCCTGTGCAGGGATGAGAGCCACACGTGTGGATGAACCAGACAGTCACCTACCATCTCACGCACTAAACTGTTAAGTCCCCTCCCCTATAATCCACACCCCTTCTAGTGAACTTTGTCCAGGCAGGCTTAATACACAGTAGGAAAATGGTTGAATTGTGACCCTACAGGAATGCAAAGAACGAGCAGCTTGCCCCACTAATTAAGCTTTTCAAGTTCTTCTTCCGTTTCTGTTTTGGAATTTTCATTAGAATATGACATTTTATTTATTCTGAGAGCAACACTGTATTTTCTGGTTTTCCTAATTTGAAAACCAGCTGGCCTCTTCACTGCCCCCTGGGAACAGGGAAAACAATTTATTTTCAACAATTTCATTTGGCTCTCCCTTTTCATTTTCTAGTTTTTATTTAGGCAATTCCATTTTACCTGTTATATGTGCAACCCAGAGCCTTCATAGGCCGTAAGCAGAAGGGGAAGCCTGTTTCTGGCATACCACTGCCTCTGAGGACCACACTTCATTTCCTTCCAACTTCACCCCTGGTCACCATCTCCATTGCCCACAAAAATCAAAATAAAAAATAATGCTAACCTGCCTACCAGGCACAGTGGCTCTCACTTGTAATCCTAGCACTTTGGGAGGCCAAAGCAGGAGGATCACTTGAGGCCAGAAATGCAAAATCAGCCTGAATAATACAGACAGACCCCATCTCTACAAAAAATATAAAACTTAGCTGAGCATGGTGGCACATACCTGTGGTCCCAGCTATGTGAGAGACTGACCCAGGAAGATTACTTGAGCCCAGGAGTTTGAGGTTGCAGTGAGCTATAATTATCTCACCACTGCACTCTAGCCTGGGTGACAGAGTGAGACTGTGTCTCAAATAAATAAATAAATAACTTTTTTTAAGCTGTCATTTATGTTATATTAGAATTATTATTCCAAAACTTGTGCTAAGAAAGCTGAAAGTCAATTTCAGAGGACATACTGAATATATAAACTATTTTCCACACTGCAGTTCCAACATTCCACAGGGATTTATATTTAAGCAAATATATGTATTTGGGTAAGCGTCTGGACTCAACTTTAATCATTCTGAGAGAGAAATAGTCCAACCAGTTTAAACTGGATTTCACTCTTTGTAACTCATGTGGCATTCCAAACATTTCTAACCATTAGGATTACATCATTTTCTCTTTTTTCCCCCCTTTAATACAAACAGCCATTATATTCCGCTTTCACGACCTTTAAGTTCCCAATATCGAATTACCCAGCTGTTGTTTCAATCTCTTTTAGTTGCTAAGAGATGGAGATGGTGGCAGACCAGACCAATTTTCTTCAACACAGAATTGCAAGTTGACATAAGAGGGAACTAAATTCAGCCAGAGCACAATAAGCCCAACAGTTGGCAGCCAGGCTGTGTGTCTTTTCACAGCTGCAGAAGACAGTTGGTTCAGAGAACCTCATTGCCATCTCCCTGCCAACATCCCTGCCATGTTTTCAAGCACTCCCCACAATGCCTCCCAGCAAAGAGTCCTTGCCATTTGCATTACAGGGATCAGTCTGCTGTAACATTGCCTCTCCTAGAATTAAGCTCCATGGCCAAAGACTAAAGTCTTTTCTGGACCTAGCCCTTCTTTAATAACAATAATAGAGAAAACACTTGTAGTGAATGCTGTGGACAGCATTTATACTTTTTCTCCCCCTAATCCTCCCTTCAGATCAAGGCACTTATTCCCCAGCTGCCAGGAGTGTTGGCTGCAGACTGTGCTCAGCGGAGACCCTTTCTGGGAATTGCCCTAAACTGCCTTACCCAAGGTTACACCTTCCCCAGCTTTGCACAGCTGAAGTCTGCTTAATCCGAGGGGGTGTGAGGCCTGGGGGAGGGGAGGAACCATATCAGAATTCCCAGTAGGAATGACTGAAGCTTCTGTCACAGCTGCGGTTCAACTCCTCATCTGCTTGACTGAATTCACCTCCCTTAAGTGCTTTTCCCAAGGGCTCGACCCCAGTAAATGTCCAGCATGTCAATCTCAGGGCCTCAGTATCTGCTTTCTGGCAACCCAACTTATTATGACAAAAAGTAAATTCTCAAAATTAACAATTCTTTTAAGAAACAATTCCCTCTTATCCACTAGGCTTCTGTATATTATAAGGACTATTTTTGTAGTTTACTCATGATTATACCATCCAGTCCTAACTGGAATGCTGGACACTGCACGATCTGTACTTCCGTACGAGAGCCCAGTAACACACTCTCTACTTACTGTCTCATTCTTAGCCAAACTCCAGTCTTGAAGCAAAGTCAGCAACTGTAGCAGAGTGGGATGAGAAATTACTAAATGCCTACCACATACCCTATTCGGGTAATGGTTATACAAAAAACCCTCCTACACAATATATCCATGAAAAAATACTGCACTTGTACCCTCTAAATCTCTAAAATTAATTTTTTAAAAAATAGAACTACTATAAAATGGAGGTATATAAGACAGATAGTAAAACATAAAGACAGTTTATACTCTAGTTGGAGGTACAAGTTTCAATTAACACTGATTATGTGATGAAGAAATTAGCTGTAGCCCTGGGGTACAGAATTCCATCTACCCAAATTGAGTGAGAGAATGTTGAAAGAGTTTACAATAAAAGTTGAATAAAGGTAGAATACATTCCAGGGACAAAGTCTGTACTGGATCATGAAACTAAGTCCCAGCTGACAGCCAGGAACTTGGATTTCCCCACCGATAAGGAAGACTTAAGCTATAAGAAAGTGGAGCATGATAATCACAGTTCAGAAGTAGTACAAAGTCTTGCGTTCTGACCCATAGTGCCATAAATGGGTTATAGAATTGGTCATGAGTCAGAGCGCTTCTGCTTTCTTTAGTTGTGCAAGTGACTGAAAAATGTAGAAATATAGAAATGATGACAGAAGCCTAACCCAAAGTACTTTGTGCCAATTTAGTGGTATACTTTCTGATTGTAGAGATAATCTTGGTGTTCATTATTTAAAATTTTTGACATTTTTTAAAAAATCTGAAATATAATATTGCCTTAAAGTTTTAATTTGAAATGTTTAATAAATGTCAGCCCTGATTTTTAAAAAGGTAAGAATTTCATTAATTTTGTAATGTAAAAAAAAAACCTGATTTATCACAGTTACTATGTATAAATCTGGTTTATTACATTTTCAAACTTGTCTAAATTCATGGAAAGATTTGGCTTACTTAGGCTTCTAAGTCTATCCTATTATGTTCCTGAAGTATTTGGGATCATTAGGTGGATTAAGTGGGAAATTTAACTAAAGTTTTGAATGACATTGATTTGTTAAACTTACAAACTAATTGAACATTAACCGAAAAATAAATGGCTGTGACTTATCTTTATGGCAAACTTACTAGATTTATAAATAGGAGAAAGAGATGGGTAAGATAAAATTAAGATTTAAGAAAAAATAAGCTTTAAAATTTCCAACTTTAATAATAATGCAAGTTCTAAATGTTGCTTTCTACTTCAATTGTCAGGAATTATGTAAGCCTCACCTCCTACTGTCTGTTCAAACTATAATTCTGTCACAGCAAACTTAAATATTTTGTTAGCGCTTGCATGCCCTGAAGTTTCAGAGCTGGCAGTTTTCGTCTTGCCACTTTAAAGGAACCCTGATTATATTTCCCCAGAAATGAAGCTGACAGATCTGGCAGGAAAGGACTGTGGCTTCTTTGTTCAGTGGCTAATCTAAGTCCCAATAGCGGTGATACAATGTATGTGAAATAGGCCATGAGTCAGAAAAGAATATCACCTAACTTTTTACCTAAATAAAATAATCTAAATCCAAATTGTAATAAAAGACTTTAATGTTGGTTTGACTAAGGTTCAGGTTTTTTTTGTGGGCAGAGTATAAGAAATGCGGAAACCAGTGCTTCTCAAATTTTAATGTGCATCTGAATCACCTGGGGATCTTGTTGAACTGCAGGGAGTGAGGGAAGAGGCAGATCCAGTATTCTTAACAGTTCCCAGATGTTGCCTAAGTTCACAGACCACAATTCCGGTAGCAAAACTCCAAACATCAATACCCTAGTTGATGTTTTGCGGGGTTTTTAGTGGGGAAGATTCTATCACAGGTAGAGAAAAGTGAGTGATAGTATGTAAGTACTAAACCTGGCTCTAGTATGACATGCTTTTATATTAGTAATCATATTTAAATGGAAAACATTAATTCTTCTAAAGATTTCTTTGTTGAGAACAAATGTTACTAATTCTAACAAACAAATGTTATTAATTCTTCTAAAGATTTGTTTGTTTTGTTTGTTGATGACGTGGTTCATGGCTGTAATCCTAGCACTCTGGGAGGCCGAGATGGAAGGATCACTTGAGCTCAGGAGTTCAAGACCACTCTGAGTAACAGCGAGACCCTGTCTCTACTAAAAATCTAAAAATTTAACTGGGCTGGCAGCAAGTGCCTATAGTCCCAGCTGTTCAGAAGGCTGAGGAAGAAGGATTGCTTGAGCCTGGGAGTTTGAAGTTGTTGTGAGGCAGACTATTGCCACAGCACTCTTGCCTTGGTGATAGTGGGAGTCTGTTTCAAAAAAAAATTGTTTGTTGAAAAAGCAACTGAAGTCAAAGCAAAACAGTAATTTCCCAACATTTACATACTTTTTTTATTAGGAAATTAAAAAGATAGATATTTGCTTTGAAAAGCAATAAAATCTGTCATACATGCATGTCAATAAATGTCAATTCTGATCTTTAGGTAACAAAGACATAATCCTTCATTTTGGAAACACGTAATACAATCTTTATCTCACAACTGAGAAACATCTCTGAATAGCATTTGTCTGGCAGACAGGCCATGAGGATACTGTTTCTTTTATCTACAAAGGCAAGATAAAACCTGTAAAAAAAGCTTGTTTCTCAATAAACACTAGGTGGTGCTATAACACAAGTAAATGGTAAATGTACAGGAACTACCTTTCTTTGCCAGGATTCAAGTAATGATTTAATTAATCACTAAATATTGCCCACTTTTTTACAGATCAAGATCGAAGTGTCTTGAGTTTTTTTTTACAGATTACTGGACACATTTTTAAAGTTTTCTACTACTAAGAAACCCTAGGAATCTATGGGTAGTTTAATATGTAACAAAACCAATAGTTTTTTTAATGCATAAACATTTGTATGCATGCATTCTTGAATCCTTCTTCGATTTGTAGGGGGTAATAGTAGTAACAAAGTTTGTTATAAACTTGCATTTTAAAAAGGCTGTGAAGGCTCAGTGCCTGTAGCTCAGCAGCTAGGTGCCAGCCACATACACAGGAGCTGGTGGGTTCAAACCCAGCCCAGGCCTGCCACACAGCAATAACAACTACAACCAAAAAATAGCTGGGCATTCTGGCAGGCATCTGTAATTCCAGCAACTTTGGGAGGCTGAGGCAAGAGAATCACTTAAGCCCAAGAGTTTAAGGTTGCTGTGAGCTGTGATATCACAGCACTCTACTGAGGGTAACATAGTGAGACTCTCTCTCAAATAAATAAATAAATACACAGAGAAATCTTTCCCTTGGAAATTTTTTAAAAGCAACACAACACCCACTATTGCTTTTATAAGCCTGTTTCAAAGCAAGTGGATGAACGTTACCAGACAATGCCTAGAAATGATTTCCTGGCATAAGGTCTCATGGCAAGAGAGCAAAGTACTTCCCCAAAACAGCATTAGTTCTCACAGTAAACCCCATGAGTCAGGGAGGAGTGACAAGACAGGGAGGTGGATCAGCAAATTTTCTATTGGAATGCCTGGTTAATACCTCTTCTGATAGCATCGCAAAGAATTTAGGACAGTGTTTTTATACATTTCCCCTAGGCAGAGATTAGTCTCGACTAATTATTTATATATAATTCATATATTACTAAGAATCACTTAAAACAAATGTTCTAAAATAAATTATCTAAGATCAGCACCCTAGAAACAATAATGATGATGAAGGTAACGTAAGATTGTTAGAGCAAAAGGGTCAAGTCCAATTAAAAGGCAGAACCTCTGAGAACTAACAGGACTTTGGAGGTGGTTGAGTTGAAGGCTGGGCTGTGATAAGGAGGAAACTACATGAGGGTACAGAGTACCTGGAAGAGACAAGATGAAAGGTAGGTGGACAAAAACAAAGTCTTGTTTTGCCTTAACTCCCGGTAACACAGATGTATGAACTAGCAGAGAACCCTCCTAACACTTAGTCTAACATCCTGCAACACCCCACAACTTCATCATGCCTAAGCACTGAGATCTAAACTTGAACCAACAAGATACCTGCCCTCAAAGGGCTCCCACTCTAGTGTTCTGTGCTACACTGACAGATGTGAGCCAACTTCACTACATGAAAGAGCAAGACATTGTCTCACAAAGCTTCAGTGTGTTTATCTCCTATAGAAAGAAACAAAGGCATGCAGAGATGAAAGCCAAGTCCAACTCCTCAAAAGGGATATAGTAAGGAATATTTTAGTAATGAAACTGGCTCTTCTAAATATGTCATTTCATTTCTTCGTCAATGATGTAAGCAGTTAATATTAACAGAAGTACCTACTATATTCGAGGTACCAGGGTTTCTCTCAATAATTTTTAAGTAGAAAAAATCACAATGCTTTCTAGATTCTGAAGGCTATGGTCTGAGTTCTTATACTAGGACTGTGACAACTCCCTTTACCATTTCAGTTTATCAAACTCACCTGAATCCAACTCTTTGAAAGGGAGGTGACAGGGCAAAAATGAGAGTGAAGTGATAATATCTATAACACAACCAGGAAAAGAAATGACAATCACTGCTACGGAAGAAAGGGGTAGGGGATGAGCAAAGAAGACTTTTGGAAAAAGAAGAAAATAGAAACTGAAAGCAAATAAACCAGATAAATTAACATGTAATGAAGGCAAAAGGGAAGAAATTGAGGGGGGAGTCCTAAATGTAAGCTGAGAAAAAGATTAAGTGTCTTATTGAAAAGCAGGTCAGGTAGGCCCAGTGGCTCATGCCTGTTATTCTAGTGCCTCCAAAGGCTGAGGCACATTCCCACCTCTTATTTCCTGGGAACTGACAGATTAAAGCCTTGATCATGGCTGGGCATGGTAGTTCATACCCATAACCCTAGCACTCTGGGAAGCCAAGGCAGGTGGATTGCTTGAGCTCAGGAATTCAAGACCAGCCTGAGCAAGAACAAGACCCTATCTCTACTAAAAACAACCTGAGCAAGAACAAGACCCTGTCTCTACTAAAAACAGAAAAACTAGCCAGCCATTGTGGCATCTAAAGTCCCAGCTACTGAGGAGGCTAAGGCAGAAGGATTGCCTGAGCCCAAGAGTTTGAGGTTGCTTGAGCTAAGACCCAGAGCAACAGAGTTAGACTCTGTCTGGAAGGAAGGAAGGAAGGAAGGAAGGAAGGAAGGAAGGAAGGAAGGAAGGGTTACATTCAGTTTTCTTTTTTCTTTTGGCAAGACTAATTCATGAATAGCATCGTGCAATTTTGCTGAGTTGTATGATAGTCAATTTTTGTGATTTTCGTCAGCCAATGACAATCACTGCCAAATGTCCTTACATAGAGGTTTCTCCAGTCATTCTGGTTACCTAAGGTATATTCTCCAGGAGATTCCTCAGTAACTTATTCACAGGAACAATATACCTTGCTTCCAAGTTTGTCTGTGGCCTTTATATTTGACGTTCTATTTGACGGAGCCCTTAGCTCCCATTTTCCTAAACATGCTACTCCATTGTCTTCTGGGGAAAAAAAAATCAGCTGACAAAAATTCTGGTGACAATCTTAAAAATTCATTTCAGTAAAGTTATCATGAAGTAGAAAGGTTAATATGGTTCTATTCCACTGTTTTAGTTTTCTTTCTTGGGGACTACTAGTATGCTTCTTGACAATCTGCCCATATCTATCACTTTTTCTCAAATCTTTATCTCTTTATTTTTTTTTAACTTAAGTGTAGTTAACATACAACAGAATTCATCCTATGCAACATTTCCATCACCCCAAAAACTTCTCTCATGCCTATTTATTTAGAGACCTCACTTTGCAGCCCTTAGTAGAGTGCTGTTGCATCACAGCTCACAGCAACCTCAAACTCTAAGGCCTAAGCAATTCTCTTGCCTCAGCCTCCCAAGTAGCTGGGACTACAGGTGCCCACCACAGCACCCGGCTATTTTTAGAGATGAAGTCTTGCTCTGGCTCAGGCTGGTCTTGAACTCCTGAGCTCAGGCGATCCACCCACCTTGGCCTTCCAGAGTGCTGGGATTACAGGGCTGAGCCATGGCGCCAAGCATTCTCATGCCTCTTGTTACCCCTTTTACCCATGTATCCATATCTTCTTCTCTAGCAACCACTAATCTGTTTTCTGTCTCTGTATTTTGCCCTTTTTAGGATATCATTTAAATCAGTGGTTCTCAACCTTCCTAATGCCATGACACTTTAATACAGTTCCTCATGTTGTGGTGACCCATAACTATAAAATTATTTTCATTGCTACTTCATAACTGTAATTTTGCTACTGTTCTGAATCCTAATGTAAATATCTGATATACAAGATGTATTTTCATTGTCTTAGGCAACCCCTGTGAGAGGGTCGTTCGACCCCCAAAGGGGTTGTGACCCACCGGTTGGTTGAGAACCACTGATTTAAATGGAATCACACAGCATGTAGTCTTTCTTGATTATTTAATGTAGCACAATGTTTTTGAGATTTATTCACATAAATACATGTATAAGGAGTTCATTCTTTCGATTGCCAAGTAGTATTCCTTAAGGATTAAAATTTTCTTTATAGTTTACCAACTAATGGGTATTTGGGCTGTTTCTAGCTTGCAGCTGTCATGAATAAGTCTTTCTTCCTATCTGCATTCTGTTTTTCTTAAGGTATTATCCGTTGTGTTTATTTGACCTTTTGTTCCTTCCTTCTAGCATACTTTTCATTCCTGAAATTATTTTACCTTTTATTTCTAATTCTTTCCTGAGTTTTTTCACTTTTCTTTTAAAATCGTCCTTCTCTTCAATTATGTGTCTGAGTTTTTCTAATTCTGATTCAGGCTTTTATATCATATTTCTATAATTTTCTTAACTGCTTGTGGCTCAGTTGGAAATACTAGGTATCATTTTCATATGTTTTGCAGACATATCTTTCTGACATGCTCTCAATGTCTATAAAGATATTAATCTGGTCTTTATTCTTTAAAAAAATAACTTTATATGGTAATCAACCTTTCTGTTGCTCATTTTCTACATCACTATTCTGACTACTAATAATACTTTTAAGAGTATTTTCAATTACAAACAATATGAGAAAACTTCCTAAGAAAAGAATACATAAAACCAACACATAGAATTACACAGCTTCTGTGGAAATTAGGTAGCATCATTACTGTCCATGAACTTTATCAAGTCAGAATTTATCCTTAATTTACTGAAGAGGAAATTGATATTCTGAAATCTGAAATATTCTTTAATTTTATAGTGAGATAACATTACAACTATAAGCAACTAATTATCAGACCATATACAAAGATGTACAAAATTAGAACAAAGATCATTATTCTAACCTGAAGAATTGTCTTTTCTACACAGAATTTTCTCTGCTTTGGACTCCTTCATTATTTTTATGTTTTATTTTTTTGAGACAGAGTCTCACTTTGTTGCCCTCAGCAGAGTACCGTGGCCTCATAGCATGTCAGAAAGATATGTCTGCAAAACATATGAAAATGATACCTAGTATTTCCAGCTGAGCCACAAGCAATTAAGAAAATCATAGAAGTACGATATAAAAGCCTGAATCAGAATTAGAAAAACTCAGACACATACTTGAAGAGAAGAACGATTTTAAAAGAAAAGTGAAAAAGCTCAGGAAATTAGCTCCTAATCTCTTGTTTGGTTCAAGAGATCCTCTTGTCTCAGTCTCCCAAGTAGCTGGGACTACAGACACCCTCCACAATGTCCAGCTAGTTTTAGAGATGGAGTTTCATTCTTGCTAAGGCTGATCTCAAACTTCTGAGCTCAGACAATCCACCTGTCTCAGCCTCCCAGAGTCCTAGGATTACAAGTGTGAGCTGCCATGCCTGGCCCTTGATTCCTTTTTAAAAAGTGAAAGCAAATTTGAAATATTTCTGACTGCTAATTACAGCTCCCAGGTGGTAAAGGCCTTCCATTCTGAACAACTTAACTTTCTCTTACATACTTATATATATTTGTCAAGGCTCTTCATTCACTCTAACTTGCTACCAAGGAGGCAGATGGTATAAGATATGACTTTGGTCATTAGAAAATATCTGTAGCATATTATTTCTACTGGAATCCCTAAATGGCAAAGTAAATAATTGTGAATTCCTGAAATGATGACCAGGTCAGCTTTGCAAAGTTGGGGAAGGAGGTCTCAGAAAAATGAACAGAAGAGAAATCTTTAAATTTTCTATTTTGGGATGATCCAAATTATACAATTAAGGCTTGTGGATTCTGAACAGAGATGAAAATGCCAATGTAACAATTCAGAAATGTCATGTTTGTGACGTAGATGGAAAGCATGTGGTCCAGAGACCAGGCCTGTCTGTGCAGCTTCACCAGGCGCCTGAACTCTATCAGGATGTCAGTGCCAGCAGCACACAGGGAGGAATTTCCAATGTGGTCATCACAGAAGTATCTTTCTGTTTGGTTTCACTCTCATCTAGCAGTGTGTTGAAGTCCTAAAGTTGATCCTAGATTAACAAGAAGCTTGAGATTTTTCTGAGATCTGCCTGTCCCAGCACATTGCTGGGTTTGATGCCGGAGGGAATGTTCTCAGCATATTTGCTGTCAGTTATCCAAAGCAAAGTTCTAATTCTGAGTTACCTCCACTCCACACCAGGGCCATTTGATGAGTAAAGCAGATCAAGTAGGATTCAGACTCTTTGTGACCATAACTGCTAAAAATGTCCACTGCCTAAGAAGCTTTAGGCCCTTCCCCTCTTCCACTTGATCAAGACCTACCTCCTCCATAGTGGACTTCTTTAGGCCCTAGTCAGTAGATGGTAAGGCCCTATTCAGTAGATTAATTCACTAGTTGTCTGACCTTTTCTTTGCCAAGAAACTTCACTATAGTTAGTTTCCTCACTATATCCAATCCTTTCCCTAGGAATTCCCAGTCCCAATATCCACACTTTTTTTTTTTTTTCAATTTGGAATTTTATTTATTTATTTTGGCCAGGGCTGGGTTTGAACCCACCACCTCTGGCATATGGGGCCTGCATCCTACCCTTTTGAGCCACAGGCGCCACCCACCAATATCCACACTTTGAAAGATTGTGCCTGCTGAACAAACTGAATTTATTCAGAGATGATTGATTTATTTTTCTGGTTTTTTCTTTCCCATTTAATCAATGACAAATGTAACAGCTGCTCAGAGTTCTCTGACTAATATGACATAAGAGGTAATATTTGCCTCATAGACTTGATATAATTTCAGATACAGAGCAATTTTAAAAGTCAGCCTGTGAAGCTATATTTTGGATAAATGTATAATTTCCATCAGAAATTTTAAAGGTTCAAAAGTAGTTTGAAGATGTCATTTTTTTT
The DNA here is from genome assembly GCF_000181295.1 of Otolemur garnettii. Taxonomy (NCBI): domain Eukaryota; kingdom Metazoa; phylum Chordata; class Mammalia; order Primates; family Galagidae; genus Otolemur; species Otolemur garnettii. Next base: position 6,115,629 of record NW_003852447.1, read on the forward strand.
GGATACCACAGGTAGAAGATCACTGATATTTTTCATATTAAATTATTGCTTCTAATGTATGTTATTGCCTCCTGTTGGGTAAAATATCTTTCTTTGATTAAATTGCATACAATTATTAGCACTAAAGAAGTAGCAAGTCCATAAAGAGTTATAGCTGAGGTCTATGGACAGATCCAATTCTGTTGATATTTCTACTTTTTTCACTTGGAAAGATTTGCCAAATTAAATGCAATGGTGCTAATGACATTCAAAGTACCATAGGGCTGTTCAGCATTAATCAAACCATAGTGAATGTTGCTTTTCATATAAGTAAGCACTGTGATGATATTTCAACCTACTGGATCCATTGGCATTGGGCCTGCTTTATTATTGTACCTGCTTTATAATCAAATATACTCATGTTTATCAAATCTTAACCATTTCTAAATTTTTGAAATGCATATATATATCTGCCGTGTACATAGGCTGCTTTACCACTAAAAAAGCAGAAACAAAAGGCAAAACTAAAAATAAAATATCTTCAGCTCTCAAAAAAAAATTCCCAGTAAAAGTTGCAACAAAATCCCTTGCTCTATCCCTTACTCTCTCCAAAGTAGCCACTCCAGAATGCCCTCTTCTGGTCAATCACCTTCCCCCACCCACTCCCCTTATCTAGACATATAGACAATTAGTCAGTAAATCAGGCATTTGTATAGGATTTATACTTCATGTACTTCTAAAGTAAGTTTGTGGTAGGTTGCAAGTGTTATATAATTTAAAAATAGGACAGAACTGATAAAATCAGATCAGAGTAGGTCTAAAGGAGATAAAGGGGACAGGGACTACAAGGTTTATTACATTCTCCCTACCCCACATCAACATGCTAAATGAAAATTTTGAGGTGAACCAATTTTACTTCAAAAAAGAAGGAAAAAGCAAGCATATTTATTTTCAGATTAATTTTCAAGGAAGAGTTTCTTGAGATTTTGAGTAAACCATGCTCAATGACAACAGGGCAACTATGCTGAGATAATATCCCAATGGATCATCTCACATCCACACTCTCACACTATTCAATTGTATCTTGTTCATGAAAATCAACCTGATTTTTAAATAAATAAAAGAAAGCAAACAATTTAACATAAAGACATTTATGTTGGGGAAAATAACCTTACTCATTGAAAATCTACAATTATATGCTTTTTAACTACATGTATAGCAAAGAGAAATCTGAAATAAGCAACTCTTTAAACAACTGAAAATATATTATCTGCATCTTTTTATCTCATGTAAAAATAAAATTTTCACTGTAATTTTTCTTTCTATTGATTCACTCCAGCAAATTTTTAGTTTTTACTTTGTGTTACCTCATTTGTTACTATTTTATAGATGAAAATATCAGCAAGTGTGAGCCCAAGTGTTGCCTTGGACACAAAGTCCTGTGGCACTGTGGTCAGGTACAGCCACATGAGAAGCCATGCTCTTCCCAGAAACCCTGCAGCCTTTGGTTCCTATGGAAGGACAAGCATTCACATTGGCTGTGTTCCAGCACACGAAGCAGTGGCAGGGTCTTGCCTTTCTAAATGTAAGAGCTCTGCTGATTCTTAGAAGATGATGCAAAGAAATAAGAGGACCGTCAACCTTAATTTCTCTAAGTTATGTATTGCTAGCAGCTATCAGACATTCAAAACCAAAAATGTCAGTGAAAATAGAGATTTTGAGGGAGGCCATGGGGGACAGACATTTAAGAAAAAAATTTAAGGCATGTTCAAATGCTTCTGGGAGGACTTGGCCATCTGGTCGGTTTTATAGGCTGAAATCTCCTGTGTAACTTGAGGTTGTCTGTACTCATGATTTCTTGTGTAAAGGCATAAAGTAAATTAAACTTCAGAGATGAGCTAAAGACAGAAACTCTTAGAATTTCTAAGGAATGCTGGATGCCATTCAGGAGAAACATATTTGACTTGTAATTTGGCTTAAAGAGTCAGTTTGAAAAATTCTATTACCATTACAGGAATTTCAAGTGGCTAATAAGAATTTGGCAGCCTGACTTCCAAATGGCCCAGTTAGCCTGCACAAACAGTGATTTCAAGAATAAATTTCTAGATAACTATTACCACATTTGCCGTGTATTATGTGCTCCTGTATATAATGTGCTCCCCCAAAAAGTTTTAGGCCAAAATTTCAAAAAAACTTTTGTTTTAATTTTTTAAAGGAGAGTGGAAGTGGCTAGAGGACTGGGGCACCTGACCTCTCCATCTATTCCCTCCTGGCCCATCCTCATCCCTACATCCTTTCATTTCTTATTCCCACCTATTCCATCAGGAGAAACATGGCCATGGCTGCTCTGCTGAGAACCCTGGTGGGTTTATTTCCCAGGAAGCTGGTGTGCGGGGCAGGGGCCAGGGCCAGAACCACTCTCACTTGCCCCCTGAGCTTGCTCCCAGCTTCTCCACAGTGGCCAGCTCCGTATCTCACGCCTCAGCTTCACTGAGCAGACATTTCCACCCTCCTTTTGCTAAGGTTCTAACACTAACCATCACATCACCACTGGCAGCATGCCCACTTCTAAGATGGCAGAGGCGGCAGTGTCTGGCACCATCAGCTGGACGTTCCTGCACCTGCAGTGTCTGCTGGTGAGGGGACAGCTGTGGAGGGGGCACAATTACTGTATTCCAGGCTATTATTTTGCATACAGATATCATTATTGCTTTCTAGAGTTACACTTTTAAGACATAAATATAAATAAAAGAATTTAAAACATGTATGTATATATAGAATTAGTACCACCCATGCATAATACACATCCTTATTTTTCCATCAAATATATGAGCAAGAAAGTGCACATTACAGACAGAAAAATACAGTAACCGTCAAACCAGATTACCACGTTGGCTTAACTTTTATCAGGAGCAGTAAAAATCCTGCCACCTCCTCACTGCAGCATCATTGCTGTGGGGTGTAGAGGAAAGGACACTGGGTAGAGAGTCAGAGGCTGGGGTCTGACTTAGATTCTGCTGCATTTCAGCAGAGTAAACCTGAGAATTCACTTAACTTCTCTGGGTGTCTGCTTCTGATTTCTACAATGAGGCGTGAAAGTAGTTGGATGATATCCCACTCCATTCTCACCCCATTCTAACATTAAAACAAAAAATATCCTACTTTTCTAAATGTCCTCATATGAAAAATCTTAATTTCCTATTAGCATGCTATGTTAGTAACAAATGATGTTTCTGAAGCTAAGAAACTCAGGGTTTCTTTCCCCTAAGTAAGTCTTTAATGGTCATGTTCTCACTACCACCATCACCATTTCTTATTTTGAGTATTAAACTAGATCACAGAGGATTCAGGGTCCCTAACTTCCAACCTTATAATTGACAGATGGTTTAATAGTATGAATATCATATGTGACAGAAGCACTTTCCTTTAGTTTTTTAAAATATTATTTTATTTGTATCACATATCTACCTAGTAAGGTAAGTGATAGGGACTATTATTCCTATTTTGAATAAAAAATTAAATGAGACTTGGAGAGATTAGTGACTCGCTGCGGTATCTATGAATGTACTCTCATAACCAATCAAGGAAATGTTTATTGATATAGTCCTGTGAGGGCAGTTTAGCAATATATACCAAGATGGAAAACATGCATAGCCTTTGATCAAGCAATTCCAATTTTAAAATATTTTAGACATGTACATAAAGATGAATGCTCAAATATAATAATCACAACACTTTTAATAATAGGGAAAAATAGAAGCAACCTATATGTCTATCAATAGGAAACCAGGAAAATGAATTAAAACACATCCAGGAAGGCAGAGCCTGTGCCTCAAAAAGGTAGGGCACTGGCCCCATATGCTGGAGGTGGCAGGTTCAAACCCAGCCCCAGTCAAAAAAAAGCCAAAACCACATCCAGGCAGTAGGATACTACACAGCATTTAAAATGACAGCACAAAACTATAATAAAATTTAGTACATTTAGTACATTTAGTACATTAGGGATCCAGTTAATAAAATGAAACTATGGCCATCACTTATTATACCTTTGAATTAGAGAAAAGGAAGGGAAGTAATATAGTAAAAACATCAATCAGCATTGTCTAATAGGATTATCTACAATTATAGAAATGGTTTTCTTTGCCATCCAGTACAGTTACCATTAAATACAATTAAAACATGGCTAATGTGGCTAAGGAACTGAAGTTTTCTCAGTTTTATTTAATTTATTTAAATTAAAAAGTCACATGTAACTTAGGGCTACCATATTTGGCAGTGCAGTAGACATAGCTGGGGTTTTTTTGTTTGTTTGTTTCGTTTTTTGAGACAGAGTCTCAAGCTATCATCCTGGGTAGAATGCCGTGGCATCACAGCTCACAGCAACCTCCAACTCCTGGGCTTAAGCAGTTCTCTTGCCTCAACCTCCCAAGTAGCTGGGTCTACAGGCATCCACCACAATGCCCAGCTATTTTTTGGTTGTAGTTGTCATTGTTTTGGCAGGCCTGGGTTAGATTCAAACCCACCAGCTCTGGTGTATGTGACTGTTGTATGTGGCTGGCACCTTAGCTGCTTGAGTTATAGGCATTGAGCCTAGACATAGTTATTTTATGTGTTACTGTATCATCAGAAAAAATATTAAATGTTTTATTTAAACATTAACAACAAAAAAATTAACCAACCTATACCTAAGAGACAACCCGTAGCTATAAAATACAGGATTAAATTAGTCAACAATAGCTTTACCTAAGGAGCTATGGTGTCTGCAACTTGAGGCCCCAGTGCATGTTTTATATGCATAGTTTCCATACCTTGGCACAACTGTGCTAATTTGGCAAGTTTCCTAGCTACTAGCAAATAAATAGCTTTATGCCAGGAAAGCTATATCTTTTGTGCTTGCTCTGCAGAACAGACCAAAAAAGAAAAAGTGATAAATGGAAGGAAGCAGAGAATGGAAGCTTGACATTGAAAGCAAGACCAGTTTTTTTTTAAGGATGATAAATTATTCAGCTCATTGAATTAATTTGTGGTAATTAGGAAGCTCGTGTTTTCTACTTATAAGTTTTGATTATATCAAAATGTACTGAAACAGCAAGTATCGTATTTTCTCATAAACCAGCCAGTATAAAATTTCATCTTAGAGAATCATGCAAACTAGCTAATGCTAATTAGACTTTTAGACCTGCACAAAGTGAGAGGGATATATTCACAGGTATTTCCAAACTCCAATCTATTTGCAAATAAAAAGCAAGAGAGACAACCAATTTTTCCACTGCCTGTGAATGGGTTTCAAGGGTATCCTGAAATAATATGCAAAATATAATGGCCATATGTGTACAATGTCTTGACAAAATGACTTGTAGTTTTCATCACATTCTCAAAGAAATTACTATTCTAAGAAAGGTTAACACAGACTTTAGGATTAGAAAGACCTAGTTTTCAATCCTAACTCTACCACTTTCTAGCTAATCAGTTTCAGGCAAATGAGTTAAGCTCTCCATGCTTCCAGGTACCTTGCCTGAGGGTCAGGTATTATTATAAAGAATAACTGGAATAATACACACATTTTGAGAAAAACAAAGCACAAAGGCTAGTTAGCTGGTTAATATTATTACTAGAGGTGTAAAGGACTTGAGGCACTTTAAGAGGAAGAAAGAGTCCTCGCCCAGTTACAGAAAGAGGACATTAGGGATCCAGGCCACAAATTTAGCAGAATTTATACAATGTGTGACAATTAAGTTCATGAACTTGCCCTAGAAAAAGTGCTACATACCTCATTGCTGAAGATCACTATGGTCACCTTTGAAGTACTCCCCTTGGGAATCTATGTACTGATGCCAATGCCTAGTCCACCCTTCAAAGCAATTTTGGGACTTTTTCTGGAATGGCCATCAGAGTTGTCATCTTATTACCCTTAAGGTCCTAAATATCATCAAAATGTCTTCCTGTTAGTCTTTCCTTTATCTTTGGATAAAGAAAAATGTCACTGGAGGCCAAACAAGGTGAGTAGAAAGGACATTCTAATACAATTATTTCTTTAATGACTAAAAGTCAGGCACAGACAGTGCCCTGTGAGCTGGTGCCTTGTCATGATGCAAGAGCCTCACCTTTCTCATGCCAAGGTTTTCAATTAAGATTTTCCTATTTCTCTATGGATGTTTACTTGGTCTGCTATGCTTCTCACAGTCAGACAATGATTCTGACACAATCCAATGGATTTTTGTAATGTTTTTGTCAGTTTTGCTCGTTACTGGCCACCCTGACCTCTCTTCATCAGTGATGCTTTCTTTGCCCTCAGAAAAAAGTTTAATCCGTTTGTATACTGCTGTTTTCTTCATGGCATTATCCCCATAAACTTGGACTAATCTGTCCCTGACTTCACTTCCATCCAAGTTTAACAAGAAATGTAATGTTTGTTCATTGCTCTAATTTAAGGTCCAACATTCTCACAACAAAATACAAAAACACTCAACAACAATAATAAATGCCACTCAGCAAGACACCACCAAACGTGGGCATGAACACAACTGTGCAACATTGATATACCAAGGTTATGAAACCTTACTGAGTTGTTTGTGCAGTGCTGCCAATGTAAACACGTGGTGAGAAGCTCACAAACTTAACTGTCTTAACCTCATAGTTTGCTGAGAGTATGCCTGGTTATCTTCATAAAATATTAGGGCTAGAAGGTGCCCTGTAGTTCTCTTACTTTACAAATGAGGAAGCTGAGACCCAGAAAAAGGAGACACTGTCACATCATAAAATTAGTATCAAAACTTGGATACTAGACTTTGGTTCAAGTCCAGGCAATTCAGAACAAAAAAAGCTGCCACAAGGTACTGTGATCCAACTACAAACAAAAATCACTCAGCTTCATCTGATTTATAGACATTTTTCCTTCCTTGAAAGAGGACCTGACATCATTAATCAAGATGTCAGTGCATTTTATTTCTAGTCCTTCCCACTTTCTCTCCTTGCTATAGAATAAGCAGTGGGTCTGGTAGATGTATGATTGATGTAAATGTCTTAAGTGTACCTGTTTTAACCTCTGAAACCAAGGCTCCCACTGTAGGAGCGGTTAGAGGAAATGTCAGGAGTGAGCACATTCTCTCACTTGGATGGAGATGGGTATAAGTGAGTATTAAGCTGCCAACTAGTCCAAGATGGAGTTAGGTTCATGCTCCTACTTCCTCTCAAACACAATATGTTACACAATGAAAATTCTTAAGAATTGGACTCATGAAGGACTTTTATAGGGCTTTAAGTTTTAACTAGGCCCAAACTTTGGGTTATATTAATTGGAGTCTGTTGTCTTGGAAGAAACTTATGGCTACTCAACATTTCATTCTTATTAAGGAAAATGTCAAATTTTCTTAGTTAATTCTGGCAAAATTCTGCTTTTTTGGCCAAGCCCTAACCTCAAACTTCTATGAAAAGTTACACTAATTTTGAAATGCTTATGAGCACATATTCTTATTTCTCCGAAATATCCTTGAGATGTAATGGTTTCCCTGGCTTACTAATGTCACTTAGAGCAAACAGAAAACTTTAAATAGCATGTAATGATCTAGTCAATTAGTTAACCACAATAGTATTTGCAATTTTATACAAAGAAGTGGAAGAACCTGCCTTTAAAAAGGTGTTAAACTCACTTGAGGAAGCTAGAAAACAACATATGAAAAAAAGCAAATATAAGTCCCAGTTATCAAACACTGATGGTAAATTATGAATCAAGAGACTAGATGCTCTTAAAGCAGTGTGTCTGAGCATATGTGAAAGCTTTCCAATAAAAATTAGAGTGTGTGGTAGTTACTAGATTATTAGTTTGAAGTCAGATGTGGACGAGAATAGTTGTAAGTGTAGAATTCAGCTTCTGCTGTCTAGTTGGGGTCATAATACAAGGAAAGAGAGGTTCATGCTTGTAATCCTAGGAAGGTCAAGCTCAAAAATTTGAGACCAGCCTAAGCAAGAGCAAGACCCCATCTCTGCTAAAAAATAGAAAAACTAGCCAGGTATTATGGCAGGCACCCCTGTAGTCTCAGCTATTCAGGAGGCTGAGGCAAGAGGATCCCTTGATCCCTAGAGTTTGAAGTTGCTATGAGCTCTGATGTTACAGCACTCTATCCAGAGTTACAGAGTGAGATTCTGTATCAAAAAATAAAATAAAATAAGGAAAGAGAAACAATCATCTTAAATAGCTTTAGTTTGAAATAAGATTTTGGGACTATCTTTGGCTAATAAATCTATAAAAATATCAATAAAAGACCACAAACAAATAAAAGAGTTAAGTCGGATTTAATAAAACTTATCAAATTTTAATAAATTTGATAAACTATTTGCTTTTAAAAATAAAAGCAGAAACCATAAAATTCTATTAAATAAATGCATAGTCTTTATAAAGTCTTAACGCTTTAAAGCTTTAATAAATTAGTTCTGGAAACCTGCAGTGCATTTATGCAATTACATTTTAAAAGATGTATTCCATTTTAAGATAACCATATTAAACAGCTATGAAATATTTATTCTTACATTTATGTTCCTGTGGCAAAATGAAAAATATATATATAGTTGCTGATAGATCTGTAGGAAATGCTAAGCCCAACAATTCTGAAAACCCAAACAACAAGACAGATGTCTATCTGCCAGCTCGGAGAAAATTCATCATTTTCTAATGATATATTTTTACATACCTGCAACTTAATTTATGGAAAATTTTAAAATACATATTATTTAAAAACATTGACACCTCAGGTTTATAACTTACAAGAAGAGATGTATCATCTTCTGTATTAATCTATACAGTTTAGATTCTTTTTGATTTATATAGATAATTACTCATTGTAAAAGACATAATTCAACAGAGATATAGACTTAAAGGAAAACTACCAGAAATAACACATTTATACAGAATCTAGCAAATCAAGTCCATATAGGTGTTTAACAAGTAGTTTCCGCCATGATAAAGAGGCAACTGTGTACCCACTTATACAAATCCTACATTTGTCTATACAAAATATAAACAGAAAAAAGTCAAATAAGCTAAAATATCTCATCATCTTTGAATATCTTCTTGCAGTAACATTTTTTAATAACCTCAATTTTTTAAACTAACATGTTTTACTTCTAAATATTCATTGACACACTATTTTTGAAATTGCAAACAGAACTTTTGTGGTGAGAATTTCTCCCACAGCTCATACCCCTAAAGTGCAAAATGTCCAGAATGCCCTGTCCTAGGACAAACAAAATGAAAATAGGCACACCCTCAGATTTACAGTGTAGGTATGGGAACTAACTCTCCCTAAGGAAGAGCCGCCAACTGTCCACAAGTCTATTCATTTTCCTTCTATTTGTATTTTAAAAATGTAAGAGAATAACCCAGGCTAATACATTTAAAGTATATAGGCAAGTATCTGGCATATGCTTAATTCCCTTCCTTCCCTTTGCTTGTACTGACTTTATTAGGTCATTTGAAAACCTGAAGAGGTTTAAACAAACCATATAGAAGACTTCACTCCTTAAAAAATTAACTTTAAATGGCTTGTGTGGTTGGGAGGAAAAGGAGCATGAATGGGAAAAGCAAGATGTATCCAAAAACACTCTGTTCAAAAAGAAAAATATCCCCTTCCATGGTTGTCAGCTTTGGCTATGCAGTGAAATCACCTGGGCAGTTCATGCCCAAGTCCAAACCCAGATTCTGAGGTAGCTGGTCTGGAACATGGCCTGAGCAACAGGGTTGTTTAAAGCTTTCTAAGAGATTCCACTGTGCAGCCAAAGGTGAGAGCCATGGTCTCTACACATGCCATACCTGGAAATAAATTAATTTGTTAATGTTTCTCGTTAAGGATGTTCGTGTCTTGTTCTACCCATTTACATGTTAGGATATTAATAATTCATACACTGGTACCATTTCACTTTAATTGTATCACATGCTTCCCTTCTTTTGAGTTGTAAAATTTTAAAGAGGGAAGAGTGGTCAAGGTAGCAGAAAACAACAAAAGGAGGAAATAAGTTCTCATCTTATTCAGGGTAGCTGTGACACCCTACTCAGAGGGACCCCAGGACTTCATTTACATCCCCACTTCAAACTACTCATGTTCCTACTGGTGATGAATTAAAATGCACTCAGGTTGGATCTTCTTCTTCATTAAAACATAAATAAGCTCCCCCACCCTTGCATCCATTCATCTTGTCTAGTACAAGAAAACTGGAACTATGTATGAACTTTTAAATTTTTTTACAAGATGAGGTCTTGCTGTATTGGCCAGGCTAGAGTATAGCACCTATTCAAAAGTATGATCCCACTAGCCGGGAGTTCTGACCTGCTGTGTTTCCAACCTGGGCCAGTTCACCTCTCCTTAAGCAACTTGGTGTTGGCCTTTCTCAGAGGTCACCATGTTGATGCTGAATTTAGTGTGACCCCCCATCCACATAGTGTGTTACAAGCCAGACTTCCTGGGCTTAAGTAATTCTCCCACCTCAGGTTCCCCAGTAGCTGGGACTACAGACACCTGGCCAGAACAGGGGATATCTAGTACTTAATAACCACTTAAATTTCTCACAGCTATAGAGGGGTGTGAGGCCAAGCGCAAAAGTAAAAAGAATATTAGACTTGAAGTTCAAAAAGCATGTGACTTCTAAGTTGATCAATCACTTACCAACCTTTTGAGACTCAATTTCCTCATCTCTAACATTGGATTGTTGTCAGGATTAAATAAGATGTTAAAAGTAAAACACCTGGTATATATTAGGCACTCTATGAATGCCACTGAACTGAAAACTCTCTAGGCAAAGAAAGGGCTAACTTATATTCTACCTCTAGTGATTGCCCCTCCAAACATCTAATCCCCTAAAACCGCAAAAACAGATGGCTATTGTTCAGTGATAGCTCACAGTATTTTATTAAACAAACATTCTTAAGTAACAATACCTAATAACAATTTCTCTAATCAAAGTAATACCAGTTTCTTCAGATTTTCCTCACTGGACTCATTTTCAAATCCTTTTATATTTATTACTTTTCATAGTTTCTTTCAAATTATGAAGTCTGTGATAATCTTCATTTTCCATGCTACTTTTGCTAATTAAAAGGGATGAAATGGGGTTGGGTAAGTTCTACCCAACTACTACTTTGCACAGGTATATGGCATACTTCTTGGGTGAAAAACACAACTACAAATTGGACCTTAACCTTAAAAGCAACTATGTCACCTGATCATATATACCCTCATATTAACCTGAAATTTTAAAAAATAAGTATTTATTTAGCACTTAGCCTGTTTTCCAACATTGAATTGGGTGGAGGGTAGGAATAATTACTCAATAACTAATTGGGACAGATTTTTCCACATAATTGAGTCTTCTAAATATCTAAAATTAGCCTTTCAAAAATCAAACATCCTTCTTTTCAACTGTTTTTATTAGTCAACAATGCCAAATATTTTTACACAATCTAGGAACCATTACAGGAAAAACTGCCACTATTAAGCTCCATTATGGAACCATACTCCTAAGACATTTGATTACTAGTAACCAGTTTCCCTAAAAAGACACATCGTCAGGTGGTTGGGCTGCTACAACAAAACCCTTGAACTGGGTAATTTATAAACAATAGAAATTTCTTTCTCATAACTCTTGAGCTGCAAAGTCCAGGCTCAAGACACCAATAGATTTGTTGTCTGGGGTAGCTCACTCTCTACTTCCAAGGTGACACTTCATGCTGGCCTTAGCTCCCTTACACCTTTTCTATGTGGCCATTAATCTCATTTACGAGAGTACAGCCCTTATGACTTAATCATTTCATAAAGGCCCCACCCCTTAACATTACCACATTGGTGATTAAGTTTCAACATATGAATTTTGGGAGGACACACTGAGACCATAAACACATCAGCCATAAAAAAGAAAAAAAGATTATAGCCACAAATCTGAGTCTTAAGAAAATAAAAAGTTTTAACATCCTCATACCCACCAACAGATAGCTAAATCAACTCCATCTTCCAGTTTCCTGAGATTTGACATATGCCTTTGGGGTTCCCACTTTAACAAGCATTTTGTGTAAGTTCTAATCCCATATGAAAACAAAAAAACAAAATGTATAAAATAACAACAGATTCATTTACTTACATGGTATGTTCCAAAGTTAAAGTGCATCTCAAAGATACTAGGGAAAGTTGAGAATGGTCTAAACAATAACTTTCTGCTCTGGCCTTGACTCAGAGAAAGACATAAATTTTACATGACCAAACATATATATATGTATATAATTAAAACCAACATAGCACTTACCTGAGCTTTATATAATTCTATTCTACTTCATTGTTTTAGCTCTTTAATTCACTAAATCGATTTTACAACCCACTAAATGGTTTGTAAACTTCTCCAAAATGACTTCTTAAAAATTAATGGTCTAAAGGGCAAAAAGGAAAATACTCTTCCCAGAAAAGAAAGATATTTTGCTTTCAATCTTAAACCGATATTTATTTAATTTAAAATGTATTGGAAACCATTCAAAGATTGTATAATTTGAATGCTTAAGGCTTTAATAAATGATCAAACTAACATTAGAATCTGAATTCTCTAAATCCCACCCCCAACTACTGATGTCAGAAGTTTAGTTCCACTCAGAGTTCCCTTTATGAAGAATTTCTGAGAATTCAAGGGTGTGCTTTACATATGGCCAAGAATCAGCCTTGACTGTTGCTCACTGCCACAGCCATCAGACCCTGGACTGTTACACCCATAGCTGTCATCTTGGTGCCACTGTGGAGATCTCAGACAGAGCTCACTAGTTATGCTCTAGCAATGGGAAAAAGAGAACACACTTTCCCTCTGCACCTGCCAAACAAGAGGAAAGCCAACCTCAGCCAATCAGGAGGTCCTCTAAGTCATAACCATAGCCCTTTCCCCTCCCCAATTACCCACACTTCCCTGGTACCTCCTCAGGACCGGTTTCAGGACTAGCAACATACTGTACCATAACACACCACTCCCCTTCCTCTCCTTACACTGAGGCAGACTCTGCCCCATGGTGACCATGAGCCTAGAAGCCCAATTATCTCTGGATTTCCATGTGCTGAATCCCAGATATAGAAAGGATTCTACGATTTTTTTTAAGTAGGCCCTCAAGAACCCATGTAAGTTATTGGATGTCTGCATTAATTCCAAATGTCAGGTACATTTCAGTCTGGGTACAGTCGAGTCAGAACATCTTGCAAACAGTGTCTCCGTTGAATGCTCTAACTTTGAGAAGCAGGCCTAAATCAAAGACACAGGCACAAATCCCACATGGAAGTGATTTAGAGTAGACTCTATCTAAAATGGGTTTTTAAAAGGCCAATTCCAGATAAGTCACCTCAAGATTTCTGTTTATTATACAGCCACATCATTTAGCCTATTTTAGCTAGTCTAACCTCTCTTTCCTGCTACCATGTTTTCAAGAATAAAAATAATATTCTCCTCGAGAAGACTGTTAATCAGGAAGCGGAGATGTCTACTTTGCCTACTTAGCACCCAAATACATCCACCCAGAAGTCAGGTCTCAGTTAAAGTCAAAACCTTTTAAGACTCTTGGTCTGATTTTCCTTGCACAGCACAGCTTTTGAATCCAAAGAGGGAGGGGGAGAATTTCTAAAAATGGTTCAGTTGGTTCTTCATACTTGTTACTAAAGAATATCTGGAAGCTAAGAAGCAAAATATGTAGGTTGCATTTTCAGTTGAAAAATAATGGGGAAAAGTACTCGGTATAATATAATCCATTGCTTCCATTTTATAATTGTTGTTTTTATTCACTCTTAAGAACAATCACTCTACCATGGGGACTTTGTAATAGTGGACTGTAGTTCATTCTAGAGGTAACAGTAAAATTTCCCCTAATAACTTGGCAATAAGGGAGATAAGAGAAGTCTCTGAGAAATAAACTTTAAGATCAACACGATAATCAAAGATAAATACAGTCACTTTTAAAGAAAATGAGTGACTCTGGGTCTAGAAGACCTGAGAGAACACTTATTAACCAAAATTAGGACCAAAAGAGTCATCCATAAAGGGGGAGGGGGATTTTAAGGCACAGCCATCTACAAAAAGAATAGACTCCAAGGCAGACTCCCCAGGCACAATCTCCAAGATTTATGAGCCACTCACAGATTCTTCCTAATGGGACAGCAATGTCCCAAATATACTTAGGCCTTGAGCATCCACTACCTTTGTCCTAATTCAGTCCTCACTGAGCAGTCATCCTTATGTGACTTGCTGTGTGCAAGCCTGCCTACAGGGAGAGCAAGCACTGACCAAACAGATTTGGACTCACCTACACAACCATAGATGTGAACTGAGACCCCCCCACATGCCTGGCCCTGTCCTTGGAAACAGAGATAAAGCAGAGAATTAGACATTTGAAGTCCTTGGGGAAAATACAGACAAGCAAAAAAAAAAAAAAAAAGAATCATTTCAGCTGGTGTTAAGAACCATCAAAAAAATAATAAAGCTGAGTAATGGACTAGATACTGACTGAGTGGTGGGTGTTTTAAGAATAAGGATCAGGAACTGCTTGTTTGAGGATGTGACATTTAACATAAGATCAGAGACACAGCCTACCCTGAGCATATTCCAAAGTCATATTTCAACTAAGTTTTTAAAAACGTTATACATAGATGATGGTAGGGAAGACTCAGAGTACACAACGTAAAAGGGAGTGTGAGACCTGTGGACAAGTTAGGTAAAGGGTAGCTTCTATTTTTGTGCATGTCCTTCACTACCATGTATAGCCCACCCCTCTCCCAGGCTTGCACCTCCAGATGTTAGAACATGCCTGTGCCTCTGGCTGACAGCTTGGTGAGGATTCAGAATCTGCCATATAACAACAGAGGAAGAGAGTTTCTAGACAGAGGGAACAGGAAGAGCTGTGACAAGAACTAGCCTAACATTTCTTTGGAACTTCTGATGCACCTAGAACGTTATGAACAGGAATACAGTAACTGGAAGAGTACAGTCACAGGAAAAGATTTGAGTTTTGGCTCAGAGCCTATAGCTTAGCTGCTAGGGCGCCAGCCATATACACGGGAGCTGGTGGATTCAAACCCAGCCTGGGCCTGCCAAACAACAATGACAACTACAACCAAATAATAGCCGGGCATTATGGCAGGCGCCAGTAGTCCCAGCTACTTGGGAAGCTGAGGCAAGAGAATCACTTAAGCCCAAGAGTTTGAAGTTGCTATGAGCTGTGATGCCACAGCACTCTATTAAGGGTGACATAGTGAAACTATACCTCAAAAAAAAAAAAAGAGGTTTGAATTTTTTTGTTAAGTCCAATAGAGAGCAAGGGAGTGGTATGACTAATTTACATTTTAGAAAGATCCCATTGGCTATGGCATGGAGAATAAACTGTAAGGGTTGTAAAAGTAGTATAAAAGCGGAGCAAGATTAGTGGGGAAGTCCTAAAAGTAGCCCAAACAAACTGTAACATGGTTTGATGAGGTTAGCAGGCAAAAGTAGTGTTGGGGAGAAGTCAATGACTTCAGAGCACATTTTGGAGATCGAGTCCCAGGATCTGTAGGCAAACATGTGGGGTGGAGAGTCATGTTTTGACTTGGCAGAGGTGGTGCTTTTATTGAAATGGGGGAGCCTGGGGGAGGATTAAGAGCTCTTAGAAGGGTTTGAAATACCCAGAAAAGATTCAAGTGAAGATATAGGTTGGGTAGCTGAGGTTCCTAGAAGACACTAGGATGTACATTTGAGAATTATAGATGGTCTTTAAAGCAATGGGCATTGTTATCCCTGTGATGGTTATTCTTCACTGTAAATGAATAAATTGTGTAGCTTATCAAGGTAGTGGGAGCCAACCTGAGATGTCTCATAGCAGATGGCTGGCTTTTGAGGGGCACAGAGGCCTATATTGTTCCATATAGGATCAATGTGGAAATCTGAAAAAGTGATATGTATTTAAAATATTCTCAAAAATGCGTGAAAGTGTTCATTTGGTTGAATAAAGAAGTATTAAATAAATAAAGGGGAAAGCTGACAAAGCAGATTAAGAGACAAAATAAAATTCTTACTTAGACTGTTTTAGAGGCCAATGCTATGACCAGAGCTCCTTCACTTTGAATTCTATGTGGAAGTACTGTATTTTTACAGGATATTTGGAATATTATAGAGAATGTTGGTTAAGTAACTTGATCAAACTAGCACCAAAAAAGTCATAATAGAAATCCTAGAATTAAATGAATGCAGGATAATTTCAATTACTCTCTTTAACAGTCACTGACTGAATAACTGTTATGTGAGTACTCTGTTGACTTCATGTCCTCCGGGGGCTCCTTTCTCAGCATGGGAGTCAGACCATGCTAAGGGATGGAAAGGGATGGAACTGATGGAGGCAGGTGTGTGATACCTTTGACCAAGGTAAGAAGGTGATGTTACTAAAAGCTTGGCACTTGTCCTTGAGGCTATATCAGAACAAGGACAAGTGGATGAGGAAACGGAAAGAGGAGTTTATTAATTTTCCAGCAAAAGAGAAGAATGGCAGATTGCCATCTTAAAGCACTATTGTCCTGCCTCTGAGCAGAAATCCAGAGTTTTTAAAGGGGAGATTTTCAGCTTCAGGCTATTGTTGTTCAAGGATAGTTGATGGTTATGATTCATCCCATCTTTGGCTAAGATAATCTCATGTGACTACCTCTGGACAACTCCCTTGAGCCATCTCTTGTGGTACAAAGAACACAGGACACTCCCCTGCCCCTCCCAACCACTGCTCTGAGGAAAGGATGCAGGTTTTAACTTCCAGAGTAGGTTAGGTTTTATAGAGACAGAAACCATTTTTACCCTTTTTTTCAGGCCATTCCCCCTGATACAGTGACAGGTAGTTCCAATGACAAAAAGACAAATCACTCTACAGGAGATTTCTCAAATGCTAAATATAACCCTATGTTAATTGTATAAAATTTTGCATTCCTATTTGAAACTAAAATTTAAATTTTTACTTCCAAATTATTGATGTTATTAAATGAAGTCAACTGAACCATTAACGTTTTTAAGAATGCTTAATGGCAATTTTTTTTTTTCGTTAAGATGTTTCCATTTTGCTCCCATTCTCCCTTATCATTTATCACCTTTTCTCCTTTTCTGTGTAAATCTGAAAGATCCTAGAGAGCAATAGTTGACTTTCCTTACAAACTCAACCTGGTACCTACTCATGGGAGTCACATGTAAGTGTAGCATTGGAGAGGCCGGAGAAGAGGAGGGGGCAATGTGGAGCCTCCTACTGTCTATTTTACTCTCAACCCCAAAGAACTAGAGAACAGCACTTCTGATTAAATGGACCACATTTCGGGGACTGAGTCACATAACTCCCTGCTGCCATAGCAGGAAGCTGGCTGGAGTTTAATTCTGTTGGAGCTAATTCCCAGCCATCTCTCTGTTATACTTTTGTATTTTTCTTCCCAAGAACCTATTGAAAGGAAACACCAGGCCTGCTCAGGCTGGGTGAAGTTCAGCCACCTTTGAGGTTCTGGCTCTTTTCCTTTCTCCCCTCACTCATTTGACCACTCAATGGATCCTGAGCCAATGAGCCAGGCTGAGAAGGCTGAGCCAGGTCTGCTCCAGGATTTAAGGCATAAACGCTTTCTTTTAACTATCTTTTCCTCTCATACTTATGGCTGCTGCCTGCAAGCCATTTAAGAGTTAAGATCTAAGAGACTATTTGGCCTTTCGTTTCATGTCATTGAGGATGAATCAGCTTAGGTGATGGATTTTTTCCTTAGGATCCCATCTAATAGACTAGAAATTTAGATGGGGGTTGTGACCAGTGCCCCGATTGATTATAAACACGCCTCTGGTTGTTGACCACTGTATTCCCCACAAATAGCTAGGAGAGAGATGTGGCTGTGGCAGGGTAAGAATCATGGTATTTTGAGGTCCCTAGACCAAAAACTATTCTCTACTAGCATTCTCTACTAGCACCTCCATTTCATTACTGCCAACAGTCAGGCTTTTTACGGGCTCTAAAAGCCATAGACATTTTTTAAATGTCTGCACTTTTGATGAGTTGTAATAAAATCACCACCTTTGTTCCACAGGATGCATTGTACCTAGATGAAAGGACTCATTCTAAAAGGAGAACATTGCCCTTTCCCGCCACACCAGAATCTATTGTTTGCTACAAAGGCATCATCAGCTTCAACAGAAGATAATAATCACATACACATACTCACAATCACAGCTCAGTTTGATATTTTACCTATAAGATCTTTTACCAAACCTTTTGTAATAGTTTAAAAAAATACTTTCATTCTTTAAAACTGATTTCTCTGATGTTGTACAAAAATGCCTCTCTCTTTCCCCACTTCACTGTACTATCCCCAAAGGTCAGTTTTATTTTAGATAATCAGCGCATGAAATAAAATCAGGAAAGAATTCATTTTGTCCACATTTCCCTACAAGGATAATGGTTTCAAACTTGTTACTCTATTTTTCTTTCCGGACATTTCCTCAGTGGGAATTACAGTACTCAGGCCGTAGGTGCCATAGTCTTTTGAAAAACTTTGGTCCTGAGAGGACTGGAGACCTGCCTTACCTTTAGTTGAACTAGATGTACATCCACGTGCTTGCTGTCCGAGTCCTGCTGGACTGAGTAGGTTAGGTCCCGGACCCTTTCTGAGGTCATCCGGAGCCAGGTCTCAATTTCAGGTAAGTGGAGGACAATCTTCCAGTCAGCCCCTGTGTGCAGTGGAGGTGGCTTTTCGTACTGTTGGTCAGAGTCTGTGTCCTTCATTACCTCTTCCCCCTCACCCTGCTCCACAGTAGGTGTCACGTTGATGGCCATGGGTGAAGCATCAGTAGCCATGGGATCCAGATCCTGTGATCTCAGGGGGGAAAGTGTCACACTCATGGTTAACATGAAGAAGTCTAAACCTTACTTCTTTCCAAAACAGCTGAAAGGCAAGAGGAAAGAAGAAAGCAAGAGTCAGTCAAGATTGCCAAATAAAGAAATGATACTTCACAGAAGAAACAGGATTTCTAAATTAAGCCGGATTTCTAAATTAAGAAACCATAGCTCATAACAAAAACAGAAAGAGGTATTTTGATTTTCTACATATTAGCCTTGAGAGCCAGCATAGAATAGGATCACAAACCCCAGTGGCATTGCCTACCCTAATATCCATTCTTCTCTCATTCTTTAGTAGCAAATTCCTGGTTTTTACCTGTATGTATTCCTGTCCAGAATTTATGACTACATTCCCTATCTCCTTTGCAGCTAGGTGTGACTATATGGCTAATTTCTGGCCAATGAGATGTAAGTGGAATTACTGTATAAAAATTCTGGAAGAGTGGCTGAAAGGGAGCTGACTTGATTAGGAGGGACCCCCATTCTGCTCTTAAGCTTTCCCCCCTTCTTCCAGACTATAATGCAGACTTGATGGCTAGAGCTCCAACTGTCAACTCAGACCTAAGGATGCTAGGTAGAGAGAGGATGGTGGAGCATGAGGATAGGAACATGAGCCCCACATGATGAAGAAGAACTACTGTATCAGTCCTCACGGCTACTCTTGACTTCTTTTATATGAAGTCTCTTCTCTTATTTAAGCCATGATAATTTTGGGCTTCCCTATTATAACCATCCAAATATTGTTTTGACTTTAACTAATACATTCAATACATGGGATAGCTTAAGATGGAAGAGGTTCTAATTTCCAGAAACATTATTCTGAATTTAGGAGATGTTGCTCCTTTCTATGATTTGTTAGGTAGATAGAAAATTCATGGCAATTGCAAATTTTTACTTTCCTAAAAAGTATAAATCATGGATTACATAAAATAGATCTATTATAATTAACTCTTAACTTAAATTACATTAATATTTGTTTACACTGAACTTTTTAAAGGCTTCTGGAATTTTGAGAGTAATCAATTCCTCTGAAATACATAACAGTAAAAATGTTAATCAAATATGTTTAAAATAACATGTGTAATTCATAATAAAGAAAGATGCTTTTTAAGATAAAATTAATTAGTTTCATGAGCTAGCTATTAAATTTCTTTCTTCTGGAATCAGTCTAATATAAAGTAATAACTTTTAGCTTCTTGTACTTTAAAATAAACATTTTAAATAGAAATTATTTTTAGTCTTAACAGCAGCTTCTTCTACTCAAGGCAATGGATTTCTTTTTCTTTTCTAAGTTTTTTTCTGGTTCATACATTTAAGTTCATTCCTCCAAAGATAAAAGGTAGCTGATCAAAAGATCAGAAATTATGTGTGATGAGAGCTCATATTTTTAGTAACAAATATTCACTTACTAACAAAAGTAAAATTATTTTTTACCTATAAATATAAGGAGGACAAATTTAAAAAGCTCCCATTTGACTAGGAACATGTAGCTTCCCACATAGGAATGGGAAGAAAATGACTTGCTGAATTGACAACAGCTTTAAGACTAAGTTACTCCTGTAACATTATTTCAGAACTTGTCCAATATTGCAGTATAGCCCCCTTCCCTAATTTCTTAAGCATCTAACTTTTGAATTAAATGACAAGGAGGTTTACAGATGAATTTTTTTAAAGCAAAATTATTTGCAAAAAGCAAAATGTATGCCACCATGCAGGTTTATCACTTCGATACCTGCCTCAGATAATGGCTTTAGGCTTGCTTCAATTCAGAAGCTTTCTGCCTGATTCTGAGAGGAAAAAATCCACACTCCACATTTTCAACCATTTTGCATTCTGTTTTTTTTTTTTTTAAATAGCAATAATAATAGACCTGGCTATTTTTTAAAAAAACAATTAGAACATAGCAAAACTTCACTGGGAGGGATGAAGCCCCGAGAAGTGTGAGCTGTCATACCACTTTTTCATACATCTTATCCCAGCCTCAGACAGGCTCTGATTCTGATTTCCTGGAACACTTTTAAATTATTAATCAATTCACTTCCCTCTAGGGGATCAGTTTGGAATCACAATCCCTGAGACAGAATCTGATACACAAAGGTTAATAAACGGTTCTAGTTCAAGGACACAGAACTGGTTATAATGAAAACAACACTGGTGTCACAGTGGTTCCCTATTTTAAGAAACCAGATTCATCCAAAACAGAAATTTAAATACCAGAAAAACATACAATTGACTGTTTCACCTATACTCACTCACACCCACTTGCTCCTAGAACCC
The DNA here is from genome assembly GCF_000181295.1 of Otolemur garnettii. Classification (NCBI taxonomy): domain Eukaryota; kingdom Metazoa; phylum Chordata; class Mammalia; order Primates; family Galagidae; genus Otolemur; species Otolemur garnettii. Next base: position 6,136,762 of record NW_003852447.1, read on the forward strand.
TGCTCAAAAGCCCTGTACAACTGACAAACAATACTTGGATACTGTGTTTTCTCTGAAATTCCTAAATCAAGGCAGGGCCTTCTCTGGAATACATGTCCTACTATAAACTCGAAAACAAACCAAAGAATTAGCTCAGTGCAATTTATGTCCCAGCCTATAGTGTCTCTGTTTTACCATCAGGCCATGCATCAAGCAAGCACATGCAGTTTTGTGATTTGCCTCAAATGTTTCACATTTCTGAGCCTCCATTTCCTCATCTGTAGAATGACAAAATTGAACTAGATGATCAGTAAGATCCCATCTGACCCTAAGCATTCATGATTGACTAGAGTTATTTATCCAGAAATTTCAAAGCTCTTGGAAGCTTCCTGCCTAAACTGAGTGCGGGATAGACTCTAAGTTACAGCTCTCCATTTTACCAAAGTACCAAGTGATATCAATCGATTTCTCCTACTTAATGGAAAGAAATAAATTATTATCATGAAAAAAGCTTTTGTAAATTGTTATTTACATGTTGTACGTTGCTAATTCTTCCTAAGGGGGACAAATATGGGAGATTCTTGCCTCTAGGAGTTTTCCACTTAAGACTGATGATATAGTTTTGATTATATATCTAGAGGACAAACAGAATAAAATAAAAAATATTAGCAGAAAGTATAGCTGGAAAGGACAGCTACATGAATATGTGATAGCAAAAGTACAAGGTAATGTCACCTTCAAGGTACCAAAGCAAAATTTTCCTGAATCTATAAAATTTCCACCTGTATGTTTTTTCCACATTTAACTGAACAGACTGTACACAAGAGAATTTCTATAACCCAGAGCAGTAACTTCTGTTACTTTCCTTCATATATGCCTTTGCCACTTGGAAAAGAATAAATACCATATGTGTTACCATAACTTAGCAAGCTTGAGAAGTGGCATAAAATAGATTAATTGCCCATTTTCTTAGAAAGCAATTACCACAAACATTTAATTTTCAATTCTAGTAGTTCACTTTTAATTGTACCACCCACGGATGACCATACTCTATTTCTGATTTTCACAAAATCACATCTAATTTAAAAGATAACACATATGTAATTCAAAGAAAAAAATGCTTTAGCTTGTGGGGACTTATAATAACAGTCTTTCTGAATATTTTTCCTGCCTTCATCATGACTGCTCAAGCCTGTTTTGACAACAAATTAAATTACTCCATTTGAATGAAAACAAATAATAGGAAATTGAGCACAAGTGTAAACTTTTAAAAACTAAAAGTTTATTTTTGTTTTTGCATTCTTCCTTTGCAAGTCATCTTGCAATAACAGTCTTCTCTAGTCACAGGGAAATTTTTTAAAAAGCCACCAGACATCAACTTCTGCCATGAAACTGAAAACATCAGACCAAGTGCACATAGGTACCCACCGAGTTCTAATTCTGACTCCAAGGCATGAGAGGAGTGATCAGCCAGCATTTTGGAACCCTGTACATCTCTTCCATCCCTCCCCCTCATCAAATGCTTGTCTGTAGCCACCTTTCTAGCATTAGAGATAATGCCACCTTTATCCTAGCTGCTGTTAAAAATAACATCCATCAAATCCTTTCCTTTATACAAATCTAAAGAGGAGGTAATAATTGCAGTGCAAAAGCTGAAAGGAGTAATGATTTTAAAGCTTTAAAACAAATTGTGAAAGGAGGGTTTCCACCTTACTCTATTTGTCACCCTATAGAAACAGAAGAAAACATGCCGTGGATTGCTTACTAGCAAGCACTGGTTCTGGTATCTCACTGTCCACAAGGTTTGGGTTGAAGCCTGACATCAGCAAAATGCATTGAACTTGATAAAACAGACACATTTAAATCAGGAGAGTGTTCCTTTGGCTTAATCAGGAAGCAAAAAATCCAGCTACATAGCCATCAAAGCTCCCCACCTCTTTCTCCTTTCTCCTATAATTTTCTCTTAAATTAAAGAACAGAAATGCCGGTTATCTGCCGACTGTACTCACTGTAAATGCTTTTGTCCTTAATGGGGCCCTTCAGGATTAAGCGTCTGGCTCCCACTGTCCCCCCTCTGGTTTTCTTCTTGTGGCCAAACAATATACAAGCCAGTGTTGAGGCTGCTCAGTGCCAGCAGGACGCTGGTGCCAACAGGGTACAAGCTTCATACGCCCTTAGCGGCCTAAATCTCTTGCTAAGAGAAGGCTGCCACTGCTACACAGTCCCTATTTGGAAGCTAATGTATAAGCCCCAGGACTGTGCAGTTATAGGCAGGCCTTTTGCAAACAAGCACAGATAAGTGAGCTGAATAAAAGGAGACAGTTGCCAAAAAAAGGATCACTATGGAAAAGAGTATTTGGGTGAA
>NW_003852447.1:6139126-6196566 GCF_000181295.1 Otolemur garnettii
AAAAAAAAAAAAAAAAGCCAAGCAATTCTAAAGCAGAATAAATTAATTGCACTACATTAACATGACCAGCTGACCTGAGCTCGGTAGATTCAGGCTTGCTCTCTTTCCTCGGGAAGAAACGGTTCTGTCCAAGTTAGAGCACTATCACATGTACAGTTTGAGATACAGTCCTGTCTTCATGTAAATCAACCCTGAGCCTAAATACTTATTCTCAGTCTCTGTGCTATAAAAGTTGAGTAGTTAAAGCATGATTCAAGTCAAATTAACAGATTTTCTTGCTACACAGCACATACTACAAAACAGAGGTAGAGATAATTACAGGACATGTCACTAAAGGTCCTTTTTCTGTCCCTTCATTTCTTTCTCACATAGTCTCATGACCACTAACTCTTCATAAAGCCCATTCATACAAACACTGAATTTAGAAAGAAAAAAATTCCTCTTAACTGCTTTGTTTTTTGTCTAAGGTTAGCTCTCATGATGTTATTGCATTAAGGAAAAAGAAACTCAAGAGGTACATCTTATGTCAGATTCCAGGATATTAGAACTGTGCTCTACAAAGCAAAGACAAAAACAAGTTTAACAAATTGCTTCATTAAATGCTGCTGCCTACCCAGATGAATGGGGATCTAATTCATCACCTACTTTGAAATCTTGCGGTCTGCTTCACTCCCTGGTCTCGTCTCTTGTTAGGTCAAGAGTTGGTAAACTTTAAATGGCTTTAAACTTTATAGTTTAAAAAGCCAGAGAGTGACTGCCAAGTTTTAAGTTAAATTTGTACTTAAGGAAAAAAGACAAAGTGGCTTCTATAAGATGATCCTAAGAAAATGTCCATGATTCCTGTCTAATGCCTCCTCTGCTTTGCCCTCTTTCCCTGCCAACCCCAATGCCCTCCAGCACTCACCTGGAGTAACACTGTTTAGTGAGATCACTGCAGTAACCCCAGATTAGTCTCACTTTCTAATCCTCCTGCAATAACAGGCCAGCCTGCAAGTGGATATAGGTAAAGAGGACTTCAAGTGCACCAGCAAGGAAATGGCATGCCAAGAGGAGAGCCCAGACTGATTTCTAGAGTTTAAAAGATCTTGTTGGTGTTATCATTGGTGTTTCTCTCTCTCTCTCTCTCTGTCTTTTTCCCTCTTTAATATTTCCTTTGTGTATAACTGTGTCCCCAGGCAGATGGCCAGTTCCACCCTGCTAATCACTTAGAGACCACAGATCTTCTCCCAGGTCTTCCCTAAAATACTGGCTAACTCCCTTGCCTAGAGCATGTTGTCTTCTGTCTGCCATAACACACCTCATCAATCATCTTGCTCCCTTAGCCCCTTCTCCTAATGTCTCCCTGATAATTCAGATCCTCCTTCTATGACAGGAATACTGATTGACTCAGTTGGTCACCACCCTTTCTGTGCTTTCTTTCCACCAGGACAGCAGTCAGTGCCTGTCACACAGATTCATCTGGCTGCTTTCACCAATCAGCTGCAAAGACACTGGTTAGCAGTGTGTGGACCTGGATTCAGTGATCACTAATGAGTCTGCATATTTCTCACCCTCACCTCAAGTTGCTAAAAATCACCTTTAAATATTAGGCAGCCATCTTTCTATTGTTCAGGAAAAGGTCTTAAGAGAGGCTAGATTTTTAAAACTCTAATACATAATTTGTACAATTTTATACATATACTATATGACTCATCATATTTACCCTCAAGGAAATTATAACTAATAGAGACAATCGCCTTTTCCTTCACCTCCCCCCACCCCACCCCCCCACACACATGTACAGTGAGGCCCCAGTGAAGTACCTTTAACTTGGTAAAGAAAAATAGGAATCTTTACAAGAAAAGGTAACATTTCAGATGGGCTTGTAAAAATGGGTCTGATATAGACAGAGACAGAGGAGAAGTGATGAATTCTAGGCTGAGAAAACTGCAAGAAGTTGGGAGAATCAGCAATAATTGAGTGTTGAAAGAAACCGGAAGCTTAATGTGGTCCAGAAACAGATGATACGACAAGATAAGATAATGCCATATTCTAAAAAAGGGGAGCACACCACGCTATGGAGTTTGGGATGAATCTCACCGGGAGAAAGAACTCTAAAGAGGGGCAGCACCTGTGGCTCAAAGGAGTAGGGCACCAGCCTGTGGTAGCAGGTTCAATCCCAGCTCTGATCAAAAACTACCAAAAAAAAAAAAAAAAAAAAGAACTCTAAAGAGAATGCTAGAAAAAGAGAAATCGGATTACAGTTATATCCTGGAAAGGTACAGAAAAGTCATTATATGCCCTGTTATTTACCAAGAAAATGAAATGAGAAATCAGCATTATGGGAGGATCAACATCCATTTTTCTAAGGCAAAGACTTTGTTAATACAAAATGTAATCTTAAAACCACAGAAAGGAGAAAGAGAAGGGAGAAAGAGGGGGAATGAATGTAATTGACTTTTAGGTCAGAATGATTAAAGGAGCTCTGTACTCTGTCCTACATACTCCATTAAATATAAAAAGAATTCTCCATTTTTAGTTCTCCATTAACCCTACTTTACAATGTTAGCATCATAAATTTGAAGTGGAAAAATTTTGAGGATCATTTTATGCAATGTTTTTACTCCTTTCCATGTTCTATAATCATTTTAATTAATTAAAAGGTAATATATATATTAATTCAAACATAAAAGTAGATGATATTGAAGATAAAGGTCTCTCTCCTACATTTTTATCCCTAGTCAACAAGTGATAAGAAGCTATTTATATTTGTGACTGCAATATATAAAGTAGAAAAAGATGAGCTGTAAGGGAAGAGTCATCTTTAATGATTATTAAGTCTAAATTAGTATAGTTATCTATAATAATGTAATAATATAGGACTGTTGCCTAATTCAATGTTTACCAGGTATTTAATAGTTATTCCACAAAAAGTTGCCACCGGAAAGAAATTAGGAGAGTACTCAGCAATTTCTGAGTAGAGATAGCCAACTGAATACACATTTAATTTTTCTCCCTCAAGAAATCCCACTAACACTACTGAAAAGGGTTTTTTAATTAAGTATACTCAATAATGGGAGGAGAAAATATTTTGGGAGGTTGAAATTAGATTAACAAGTAATAAGTCTAGGCAACTCACAAAAACTAAATCTTAAGCCAGCAGTATGAAAAGCAAAGAACTAATCTGATTTTTACATCAAAATCCTTCAAGTATTTTGGGATTTGTGGAACCAGGTACCTCTGGAAGTAAAAGTGGAAGGATGTATAGGGAAGAATTTATTTTACTCAAAGAGAAGGTTGGCCTTTGTCTCAGCTCCTAGAAGGTAACCTTTAAATGTAGGGATTTCCTGTGTGTAAGGAATATCTTTGTTATTTATGATGGGGCCCTCAGACCACACTCCATAAGTGTATGTTAATGAAGGAACTCAGGATGGAGGCTGGCCAGACAGAAGGAGCAACCTTGTGAGGCTTAGGGCAACCATGTGGGTAATGATTCAATCAATCACGCCTATGTAATTGAAGTCCCAATAAAATCTATGGCTGTTGAAGCTTGGGCAAGCTTCCCAACTGGCAGTACGTCATGTGTACTGGCATACATCAGTGACAGGAGGCTAATGCATCCCTGCGACCTGGAAGCTCTGTCCTCGTCTAGGCTTCTTCCCTATGTGTTCCTTCCTTTGGCAGGTTCTTATTTGTTTTCTTTTACTATAATGAAACTGTAGTCATAAGTAGCACTTTCCTGAGTTCTGAGTTGTTCTAGTATATCATTAAATCTGAGGGAGTCTGTGTGAGCTTTCAAATTTATAGGCAACTAGTCTGAAATAAGGATGACCCTAGGAACCCCCAAACTTGCAACAGGTTTCAGACAGGGCAGATTTGACAGTCTTGGAGGACTGTGTACTTAACATTCAGTATGCTCTATGTCTAGGTAAAGAGGCAATGATAAGTCAAGAAGATTGAATGTAATCCAAAAATGTTTAAAATTCTTCGGAAAGAAGTATGGAGAATCTTCAAAGAACTTAGAATAGACTTTCCATGTGATCCCACAATCCTAGTACTAGGTATTTACCCAGAAGAAAAAAAAAATCATTTTATCATAAGGATATTTACACTAATATTTTTTTCTACTTTTATAGGGGATACCATGATTATAGTTCCCCACAACCACAAATTATGCAGTCGAGTTCCCCACATTTGGGGAAATCACAGGGGTCAGCACATCCGGAGTGCAATGGATAAGCCTCACCCTGGGAAAATCACCTTCGTGATCATGTTATCTCCCCTATGGGGTAAGTATGGGCTATATTGTTTATTGCAGCTCACTTTATAATCACCAGGACATGGAATCAATCCAAGGGCTCATTAACCCACAAATGGATTAACAAACTTTGATATACATATACTATGAAATATTTAGCCATAAAAGAGACGGTTTACATCTTTTGTATTAACCTGGATGGAGTTATAGAACATTCTCCTTAGTAAAATAGCACAAGAATGGAAAAGCAAGTATCCAATGTACTCAATATTAACATGAAGGCAATAGACAAACAAATGCAGGCCCACGAAAGAGAAAAACTCAATTAAATTCAAATTAGGGGACGGAGGGAAGAAGTGTAGGGGAGAGGACAGGAGGGAGGAGGATTGGCGTGCTGTCACCTAACAGGCACAATATAAGGGCACATGGCACACTTCCTGGGTGAGGGGCATAACTACAACAGGAACTTAACAGATGCAAACCAAGTAACCTCATAGTTTGTACCTTCATATTAATCTGAAATTTTAAAAAAAAGTTTAAAAAGCAGGTAGAACTCTAGGCCTCTCCTTATACTGCATTTCTGGGTGGTTGCTCCTACCCCCAATTAGGCAGAAGACTGGAGGTTTTTTGCTTAGAAAGGATAAAGTCACAGGTTTTGAGGATTGACAGATACCCAGAACAACTGAGGATAGTAGTATCCTGAAAACAGGAGGATTAAGTAAATCCAGGCATTTTGATTAATCCTGAAAACAGGAGGATTAAGTAAATCCAGCCCTCTTTCCTCACATGAATCATCAAACACTGGCAGCAACACCTCTACCCTCTAGTCAGAAGCCCAGAAGTTCCCTCTCTAAAAGACCTGATCAGTCTGAAGAGACAAGGTGATACTGACATTGGCACATTGAGGGCAATGTCATCTTGTCAGGAGGCCCATCCAGGTATTTGGAGCATTACTTTCACTTTCTAAGCTCCTCCTCCTAAATAGGAGCAGGCAGTCAAGGGTTAGGGAGATTTAAGGAAAAATTGAATAGGAGTAAGAGAGCCAAAGTACTCAGTAAAAATGTTAAACCTGAAGTAAACTCTCTACACAGAAAGAAATGATTTGAGTGAAAAAGATTATCACAGAAAAGACATTATACCTAAAACAAAAAGAGGATGCTACATGTTAAAAGAAATATTTGTAGAACAAAATAGCACTTTGGAAAATTAAAATATGACAGCAAAAATGAAAACCTCAATATATTATTTGAAAATAAAGTTGAGAAAATCTCACAGAAAGTAAAGTAAGAAGGTTAACACATATAATTTAGGAGCGAAAAGGTTAAAAATTAGTTACCTATCCAGGAGGTCCAACATCTATAAAATATGATTCTCAAAGGCAAAGGGAAAGGAAAAGGAGAAAATCATCAGTGAAATCTTTCAAGAAATGAAGGACAAGAGTTTCTAGATTTAAAACACTCATCTACTATAAGGTGACCAGATGTCCCGCTTCTGGCAGGACAGTCCCAATTTTTAACAATTTGTCCTGCATCTCGCAGCATTTTTAAAAAGTCCCAATTTTTGGAAAGAATGCATGACAAGCTAGGGGACAGCAGGAGAATGGGAAGGGAATATACGGTTTTTGGCTGCCGAAAAGGTTAATGTAATTCCATTTGGGAATGAAGAGGTTAATGTAACTTCATTTGGAAATGAAAAGGCTAATGTAAACTCCTTACTCCCCTCCTGGGCAAGGTATCAAAAGGAGACTGGCTCCCTCTCTTGCTTCTAGGCAAGGACAATTAGCTCAGAAGGAGCCAAACTCTCTGGAACAAATAAGTAGGAGCCCCCTCTCCCCAGTAAGGTGCCCAGACATCCCACTTTTGGAGGGATAGTCCCAGTTTTTAACAATTTGTCCTGCATGCATCCTGTGGTGTTTTAGGAAAGCCCTGATTTTTGGAAAGAATGGACAAGCTAGGGAACATGAATATACAGTTTCCGGCTGCCACGTGGCTATTTCGCCAGGATATGTGTTTTATATTATTTTTGTTAATTTTATAATGTTAAACTTTAATAATAACAAATAATTGTTGAGAACTGATTATCAAGAACTGCTTATCAAAGTTTGCATTATTATCAAGCCCCGCCCCTCCCAATGGTGTCCCGCTTTACCAATGTTAAAATCTGGTCACCTTAATCTACTATAAGAGACACACACCAAAAACATATTATTTGAAATCTCAGGGAAATGAACTTTGGAGTGGAGATAGAGAGGCATCAAAAAAGGATCATAAATTGGATGCTTTGAATGTCTCCACAGAACACTGGAAGCCAGAAGACAACATTTTACTTAAGAAGGAAAAAGAATTCTAGCCTAATTTAGAAAAATATAGACTGATGATCAATGTAACAATAAAGATATCTTCATACACTCAAAATAAAAAACACCCCAAACTATCAATCTCCCAAACACTTTTCTTAAGAGATACTAGAGGCTACACCCTACCAACACAAAGGATTAAACTAACAAGTCATGAGATGCAGAAAACAGAAGGTATAGCTCCCCAGGTGAGGTGGAGGGGAAATCCCAGGGTGGCAGCTGTGTATCAGGCAAGAAACGTTTCCAGCCCCGTCTGCTACAGGTCAGAAGGCCCCTTGGCAAGACTGCTTCAAAAAATGGACAATGAAAGGAAATGTGATGTGAATTAACATATCCTGAAGAGATTTACTCAATAATTAAGAATCGGGTTCAAATTTGAGATAAATGAATAAAAAATTAAGTAAATAATAAACTCCAAAAAAGAAACAAAAAATTGTGCAAAATATAGAACAAGAACCATATTCCTCTGTGTGGTTTAGTTATAAATTGTATTTGCTTCTTCTTAATAATTTAAATGTTGCTACAACTCAAATCACTACATAATTTTACAGGGAGAATGGGGGGAATGAAAAGTGTGAATCTATGCACACATGTGCACATGCACTCCTTTGAGAAAGAGTGTGAGAGAGAGAGACAGGGCAGAGAAACGAGCTAAATATATTTTCATCTTTCCTGGTGAGAAGTTATTAGCTAGGGCTAAGAAAAAAATAGGAAATAGAGATACCATCCTATTGTTTCAAGATGGAGATATTACCAAAAAATCAGTTAAAAGATGCAAAGTATAGGCTGGGTGTGGTGGCTCACACCAGTAATCCTAGCATTCTGGGAGGCCAAGACAGGTGGATCCTTTGAGCTCAGGATTTCAAGATCAACCTGAGCAACAGCAAGACCTCATCTCTAGAAAAATTAGCCACGTGTTGTGGCAGGCACCTGTAGTCACAAATACTTGGGAGGCTGAGGCAAGAGGATGGCTTGAACCCAGGAGTTTGAGGTTGCTATGAGCTATAATGATGCCACTACTCTCTATCCAGGGTACTCTATCTCAAAAAAAAAAAAAAGGAGGAAAGTGGTTGCCTTTGGAGAATGGGAAATAGAAAAGCAGAGAGTCTGAGGACTGCTGTTTGTCTTAAGGAACTTCAGAACTACTGGACTTAACTATTTATAAGCAAACATAAAACTTAAAAATAAGGAGGCAGCTGTGGCTCAAACAAGTAGGGCACTGGCCCCATATACCATAACCTGGTCTCAGCTAAAAACTGAAAAAACAAAAAAAACCTAAATTAAAAATTTAAAGGGTTTCTTTTTTACACACAGGGTTTTGAAACTCTCTGGTGCATTGAGTATTTCCAAATGGCGGATAGGAATATAGAGTGCATTAGTTCCTAAACTTACTTGACTAGAAAAAAACATTTTTTTGTTTTTTTGTCTTTTGATTTTTATACAGAATGTCATAAGACTGGATGGGGGATAACTTGGTTGATGCTAAATTTAAAGTGCTAAGTTCAAAATTCTGCCTACCCGTTCCTAAAACACTGTATTTTTTTTTTAGTACAAAATGCTTACTGTGGCTCAATTCAATAATAAGGTTGTATTTGTTTCATTCAAATAATCCCTATAAAAAAGAATGGTTTTCTATGAACTAAACCTAATTTCATGATGAAAACCACAAAGGATGAAGTGATCAAGTTGAAGGTGAGGTTATTTCATTATTTGTCCCATGAGTAGATACACTGTTGAGTGAATAACTTTTATTTTCGAAGACAACTGAATCAGGCTGAGATATCAAATAATAAATTAAGCCAAAGCTTTCAATAACATTACCTTTTGCTTTTGCTTTCATGCTGTAACATGAGAACACATCAAATAACTACCCACACTGCTATTCTTTCATAAACAGAAGGCATTTTACGGGTGATGCACTCTCATAAAGACCAGGATTTTCAAAAGCATTATTTCTATTCACTATTATTTCCTACTCACCCTAAAGTCCTAGACATGCAAAAAGAGTTTTCTTTAGAAGACTCTGATCAGATTAAAAAATACTAATGGGAGATGGCATGATTCTTAATATCCAAAGATTTGACAAGATCAGAGATCCTCCCTCTGAATGTTCTTTATTACAAAAGGAATAGAAAAGTCTTCTATCATGCTGAAACAATTTCAGTGAGGTAGAACCTATTTTAAATATTTTACAATGGTTTTGCTTAAAATTTACCAAGTTCATTAAAAAGTCAAGCATTTCAGCCCTATCAGCCATCTACATTGAAGGTGGGTGTCTGATAAAGTATGACTTATTCCAGAACGAATTGGTGTTTTGAAAAATAAACCCTAGAATAAAAGTTATATATCATAGACTTTAAAGAAAAATAAAATATATATTTTCTAGTGGGAAGTAGATGGTGTAAGCTCATAAATATTTTTGTTCAATTTGTGCTAGCAGACAATAAAAGCATGAAATATGAACCAGCTTAGCATAAATTTACCTTCACTGAAATTTTGCCTCTTTTTAAATAATTATGTATCCTCTTGCTTAAAGAAATAAATAGCAGCATTGGGAAATGCTGGGTAAGAGCTAATGACTTAAAAGCCTCTAAAAAGACCCAACAAGATTTTTCATCAACCTTAGAAAATTAGTCACAGATTGATGATTACCAGATACTTTGCTAGACTGTCTTTCAGCAAAGACAGAAAAAATATTTTATTTGTTTAAGTTAGGGGCCTTGCTGAATTACAGTGATATAAGGGGCAAAAAGCCCTGAACACTATCACAGGTCAAACCATACTCTCTCTCCTCGGCCATAAGAGTGGTAAGGGCTAAGTTAAAACAGAAAGCCCTTCATCCATTCAATTTTATCACTTACCACTAACCAAAGTCTAGCTGTGGTGCGGAAGGAAGGAAACAGCAATTTCTAAGAGATGTCATGGTTCCTGAGCCTTCTGCTTCTTGCTCCCCTTAGGTATGTCCTGGATAATCTATCAATATCCAAGCACTTGGGCCACTGGCTGCCATCCAAGAGTGATTCAGATAACCCCGAGGCTGACTATCCCTAAACTTTTTATTTCCATTTTTCATGTTTTTCTTTTGGTTAGCAATAGTTTCTCATAATTGATATGACACTCAGAAACCACTGGTCCTTCTCAATAGGCTCTAGAAATCATCTATTTATAATTTTTCAGTTAATGCTTCACAATAATAGCTGTCACATGACAGAGCTGCTTTTAGCCTCAGTCACTTGAAGCCAAATACAAATGAATCTCAGTCAAATTCTGTTTGTCATAACCGCCGGTCATTGTGCTCTTTGCTCTGATCCTGCCACTGTTAATATTTCCACATGATTCAGACATTGATTTGGATACTTAAGGTCCTTTGATTGTGTTTCCTTAACAAGAAATGGAAATTCACATGCCTGAAAATGAATAATCTAGAATATGTCATTAACATTCAGCTGACTCAATTTTTAAACAAGACCATTTGGAATGACCTTTAACTAAGCTGGAATCTATAAGGTGGGAGCTTTGTTTATTTCATTTTTTTAACATAGTATAAAATGCCAACAGCAGAGAGCATATTGTTTTTCTCTGCTTTAATGTGCAAAATATCGTGAATATTTAAAAGAAAACATTTGTTTTAATGTGCAAAATATCATGAATATTTAAAAGAAAACAAATTTTGACAAAGTTATAAGGAGGCAGAGGAATATACTGCCCTGATAGTTTTGTGTACATCATAGTTTAATGGGAAAATGTTATCAATTAAGGATCTCACTTTGTTTGGCACTCATTTGTGTTCTGGCAAACAAATGAGTCTACATTTGATGACCCTCCACCCTCCAGAAACTGCAAGTCCAGGAAAGGAGGAATGGGCAGCTTCTGTGTATATTTACTTCTCAACTGAACTCTCAAGAGAAAATAGGTTGGAGAAAAACTGATCTTGAACCTAAAGAGCAAGTATTTGTACTTTTAAACCAAGAAACCAAGTTTCTCAGTCTATATTAAAAAAAAAAAAAATAGTATCTGCCTATCACTTTGTAGGGATCTCATAACACGGTTTATATTTAACCTTGTTAAAATATGACAAGATTTATATGTACTTACAAATAACAAGGCTTATATTATAACAGAATCTTAGTGTTCAAGCAAGATTATCACCTAATTTAAAATACTTTTCTTTATGAAGGCAGAACATTTAAAATAGCATCTTGAGTTCAGACTATAAACCAGTAGCTAAGTGCTGTAGCTCAGTAGTTAGAGTGCTGGCCCTGCAAAACAGGAGTGGTAAGTTTGAATCTCACCTGGGCCTAATTAAGAAAAAAAGAAAGAAAGTGAGAAAAACACTATGAAGCAGTCACTTGTAATAAGTAACACTGGTTTTTGTTATGCAAGAAGTAATAAAAAAATAGACAAATTGGATTTCATGAAAATTAAAGAATTCTGTTCATCAAAAGACAATATCAACAGGGTGAAAAAACAAACCACAGACTGGGAGAAAATATTTGCAAACCATATATCTATTGAGAGACTAATATTCAGACTATACATATATTTTTAAAACTTCTAAAACTCAACAACAACCAAAAAAAAAAAAAAACACAAAAAAAAGACTTGAATTTCTCCAAATAAGATATACAAATGGCTAAAAGCACACAAAAAACTTCTAAAACTCAACAACAACCAAAAAACACACACACACAAAGTTTTAAACTTTAAAACTCCTAAAACTTGGCAACAACCAAAAAAAAAAAAAAACCACAAAAGACTTGAATTTCTCCAAATAAAATATACAAATGGCTAAAAGCACAGAAAAAGATGCTCAAGGTCACCAATAATTTGAGAAATGCAAATCAAAAACTACAAGATACAGCTTCATACTCATTACTGTGGCTACTATCAAAAAAGCCAGAAAATAGTTAAGTGTTGGTATGGATGAGGAGAAATTGGAACCTTTGTGCACTGTTGATGGGAATGTAAAATGATATAATCAATGTAGAAAACAATATGGCAGTTCCTCAAAAAAATAAAAATAGAATTTTAATATGGTCCAGCAATTCCACTTCTGTGTATATATCCCAAAAGATTAAAAATCAGACTTTAAAGAAATATTTGTCCACCCATGTTCATAGCAGCATTATTCACAATAGCTAAAAAGTGGAAGCAACCCAAGTATACTCAACAAATGAATGGATAAACAAATTGTTATACACATACAACAGAATGTTATTTGGCCTTAAAAGAAAGGAAATTCGGACATACGTTACAACACAGATGACCCTGAGGTCATCATGCTAAGCGAAATGAGACAGTCACAAAAAGTCAAGTATTGTATGGTTCCACTTAGATGAGTTACTTAAAGTAGTCAAAGTCACATGGACAGACAGTAAAATAGTGGTTGCTAGTAGTTGGGGGGAAAGTGAAATGGGGAGTTATTGTTAATGAGTATCAATTTTCAGTTTTGCAGGATGGAACAAGTTATGGAGGTGAATGGTGATGATGGCTGCACAACACTCTGAGTGTATTTAATACCACTGAACTGTACACTTAAAATGGATAAGGGGGTAAATTGTGTTAGCTATTTTTACCACAATTTTTTTAAAGATAGAAAAAAGCTCTGGGAAGAAAGCAGGGAGTATTGTTAGTAATAGAAGTATGGATGGATCAACATATTTATAGGTCTAAAATTTATCAGCTAACAGCTCAGCACCCATAGCTCAGTGAGTAGGGCGCCAGCCACATACACTGAAGCTGGCAGGTTCGAGCCCAGCCCAGGCCTGTTAAGAACAATGACAACTGCAACCAAAAAATAGCCGGGCATGTGTTGCAGGCGCCTGGAGTCCCACCTACTTGGGAGGCTGAGGCAAGATAATCACTTAACTCTGAGAGGTTGAGGTTGCTGTGAGCTGTGATGCTACAGCACTCTACCCAGGGCAACACAGTGAGACTCTGTCTCAAAAAAAAATATATCAGCTAAGTTAACATCAGATGTCAAGCTAATATATGAATTGATTTTAATCAAAAGACAATTCAGGATACAACCTTCAAAAGGTAATTAAAAGTCTTAACAAAGGCTTAGTTAAGACACAGGTGTATATGCACACACATTAAGAAATGTATTAAATGCATGGTCTATTACAGTAACATTGTGGGATGGCATTATCCAATGGCTTATAGAGGGTCTTCTGTACCCACGTAGCACCTTACATCTCTCAAAGAATTCATAGTCATGTTAATTTACCCGCCTTCTTAGTTTTTATTTTTTTTCCACGAATATCGCCAGCTATGTTTGTATCTGTGAAATATTTAAGGAGAAAAATATCTAAAATCTCATTTCTTAGATTATAACTGGATCCATTAGCTCTATTCAAAACTGAGTGGAGAGTTAAAAAATATATATATTATAACTTGTGCTTCAAACTAAACATATATCCAATTAAGTTATCTGAACAAAGGCAAGTTTAACCCAGCGAGTACATTTGTCTGGCAAGTTATTCAAGATCACCTTCCCCCTAGAGCAAAACTAAATAGAGATCTGAATTACCCAGAAGTTTCCACTGGTCATTCTCTCTAATTTGGCTATAAAGTAAAGGGGCTTCAAATGTTTCTTAATGTTTTGTGTCTTCTTAATAAACACTGCCTAGATGATAAGGACAAAATACATATAGATGAAAATAACTTCTTTGTGGTAGAGCTTCTTAATATAGATGAAAATAATTTCTTTGTGGTAGAGCTACTTCAAGTTAGCTTTTTCTCATTCAAATGCAAACAAAAAGACCAATTTGTTCTGCTGTAGAATTTCATAAGGTATGCTCTGACAACTAGCAGAACAAAATGTGATAAGCAGATGATACAAAGATTCTAATGTGAATATAGATAATATCTAGAGCATCATTTCCCAAAACGTGGTCCACCCAATACTGGTCCTACAAATTGCTTATAAAAAAAAAATGTTTGGAGTTCGACACATCTGAGAAACACGGTTGACACACACACCCTATGGGAGATGAACAACACAGATTAACTCTGTTACTATAATCAGGGCTTTAATTTCTTCAGAAAGAAACTTATTAATTTTATTTAATTCAGTCTTTTCCTTTTCCAAACACATTTTTGGGCATTAACAGAACCAACACTTTTTGGTACACACTTTAGGGAACAATGCTCTAGAAAACTGGAAGTATTCTTTGTATACAAATACAGTGTAGGTTCCTGACTGTGTATTCAAAAATAAGAGGTCGTTCTCACCCTGCCTCTGAGCACTTGACCTAGGAGTCCTCACTCCTTCATGCCCAGGCTAACCCAACCTCAAGTTGCTAGATTTAAAAGAAGAAAAGACTGTAAGTTGGGATAGTTTCTCATTGTATTTATCTTTTCATTTCAAAATCTGAATCTTCCATTCTGTTTTATAAGTTTATGCTCCTTTCAACATTTTCTTAGCTGCATACTGGGACTCTATTTCTGGCATTCTAGGTACTGGGTAGCCAAACTCATGACTACCTTTCAACACTGGCCTCTTTTGTATCCAGTGTCTAGCTTTTCCCTTTGATCCTGTGCATAAACCCATCAATTTAGGTCTGTCTCTACTTTGGACTCATCTCTCTGCCTGTGACAAAATTAATAAAAGCAATCTTGAAACTGAGATGAGGAGGAGGTGCTCCATAGAGACAGAGAAATACAACGATGTTTCTTGCAGCTTGGATTCATCCATCAGTCAGTGAAGGAATGCTCAAAGACCTCCTTCTCTCCTCAAAACATTACGCTAAGAGCTGCAGAGAAATCAGCAGAAAAAGCATACCAGCAGGGCACTGGTAAAAACACAGTTGTGTTTTAGGGATGAATGGCCCAGGAAGTAAAGGATGTGTAGTATGTGTAGTTTAGGGTGACCAGACGTCCCACTTTTTAACAATTTGTCCTGCATCCTGCAATGTTTTAAGAAAGTCCCAATCTTTGGAAAGAATGCACGAACGGGCAGGAGAACAAGAAGAGAATATTCGGGTTTTGGCTGCCATGTGGCTATTTTGCCAGAATATGAGTTTTATATTATTTTTGTTAATTTTATAATATTAAACTGTAATAATAACAAATAATTGCTGAGAAGTGATTATCAAGAACTGCTTATCAAAGTTTGCATTGTTGTCAGGCCCTGCCCTGCCCTGTCCCCTGCCCCGCCCCCCTGCCATGTTGTCCCGCCTTACTGATGTTGAAATCTGGTCACCCTAGTGTAGTTCAATAACTGTGAGGTGCCCCCATTCCATGGCTGTACTTGTATGTTACAAGGATTTAAGAACGGTTTTCCCAGAGTACTTTCTTTTGGTCCCTAAGATTTTCCTTACCTATTTAATGCTATTCTTACATAAATCTTTTGGTGATGAATACAACAGGCTGCTAAAAAGAACGGCTATTTAAAATAGTATATTCACACCTATGGAGCATATTGCAAGGGTACAAGTCAAATCTGTCAAGTGTAGAACAAAAATGTCTTAACACAATAATCAAATAAATGAGGTGAAAGCTATGTTGATTGGTGTGATGTAACCACATCAGATTGTATAAAAAAAAAAACAACACATTGTACCCCACATATGCATAAATGTATTCATGATCTATGTGTATTTGGCTTGATAAAAATAAATAAATAAATAAAACAGTATATCCACTCTGGATAACCACCACAGCAGAAATCTAGGAGCCACTGTAAATAAAATGGCACATTTGTGAAACTGATTAGCTTACTTACAATGAAAATCAAGAAGACTGAAACAGGGTGGCACCTGTGGCTCAGTGAGTAGGGTGCCAGCAACATATACTGAGGGTGGCATGTTCAAACCCAGCCCCAGCCAAACTGCAACAAAAAAATAGCCAGGTGTTATGGAGGCACCTGTAGTCCCATCCCAGCTACTTGGGACTTTGTGGCAAAGGCTGAGGCAAGAGAATCATCTAAGCCCCAGAGCTGGAGGTTGCTATGAGCTGTGATGCCACAGCACTCTACCAAGGGTGACAAAGTGAGACTCTGTCTCTAAAAAAAAAAAAAAGAAGAAGAAGAAGAAGACTGAAACAAAACCACAACATCTACACCTACTCTCAGCCCACCCTACCATCTTTTTTATTTGTTGAAAAATATAGGACCAGATCAAGGCAGGTTGCTAATACCATTATCTATGGTGTGCGTTACTGAAGATCACTGTACATATGGACACACTGGCATATGTTCATTCATTTCAGGGGGATCATTTCCTGGAGACTTGAAGAATGTGACTATTGGTAGTTGCTATGCAATATTCAGCAGTGAATTTTTAGAACACTTCCTAAGGACTCCTTAGAGCCACCAAGGAAAGTAAACAGTAATCTTCTTTTGGCTACAACATCTGATAAAGTGGAGCTCCTTCATATAATGCATATGTATATATTATTTTATGCAGACATCACCTTGCCCAAAGATGACCTTCAGAGTTGATGTTATCACATAAGAGGGGATAGGAGGGCTAAGCACAGTAGTTCATATAATCCCAGCACTTTGGGAAGTCAATACTTTGAGAGGCAAGGAGTTCCAGACCAAACAGAGAAACATAGCAAGGTGCTATCAGCTACTCAGGAGACTGAAGCAGGAGGATTGCTCCATCTCATGAGTTTGGTTTAATGGACTAATCATCCTACACATGCAACCTTTCACTAGCATCATCTTCCTCAGGGATAAGAAAGCTTCACCCTGCACTAGTATCTATCCACCAAGCCATGATCCTCATTCCTACTCCAAAGCCATGAGAGTAAAGGCACAAAGATCATCTTCCTTCCCTTCATATACCTACTTGGAGATATTTTTAAACTACTGCAAAATATAATTAATAGCTCTGATTACAATAACAGACTAACGTCAAATTATACTCAATTTACTTGTATTCTTAGGAAAAACTCCCTGACAGACACCTAAGTTCCCATTCTTTCTTAGAGAAGTTCTTCATCCATTCACTGCAAATTAAATCAGCTCCCAATAGTTAAAATCATCACCAAAAACCATCCTGTTACACTGAACTCTGGAAACTTTCTGTACAAATATTGTTGCTAATCTGAGGCCTATTCTTTTCTTTTAATCATTTCTGTCTCTAGCCCCATTGAGTCAGTCATTTCAAAGTTTAATTTGCAAATAATGCAATGACTACTTTTACAAGATAATGCAACATTTGAAGAGTCATTAAAATTTTTATTGTATTCCTCAATAGACTTTTGTTCATGTCCCCCCCTTCTCTGTTCATTTCCAGTTGAATAATCCTGGCTCCCAGCCAGCCAGAGTCTTGGAGCAGATCTTGCTCAGCCACCCACTCCTCACTGCTAGGCATGGTGTGCCAAACAGTAATCTTTACTCTTGTTGTGACAACGCCTGTCTTCCTAGAAGTGTTTCAACCTCCTCTTGTGTTACACTTTTGGGGAGTTTCAAGGCCAGTGATTGTGCAGGTAACAGAGGATTCTGACATCTCCCAGAAAGAGCCTTATCATCGGGCACTTTTCTGCTCATCAACTGGCAATAAACCCCTTCTGTATCCAGCAAAGAAACTCTTTGCTGGACTTTGGGGTTTCTGGTGCCTCAGTTCCTAACAGGTATAAAAAACAACTTATCTACTTAGATTTAACCCGCCTACCAGTGTAGGAGCCCTGTTTCCTCCAGGTTGGTACTTCCCAATCCAGAATTCGGGGGGATTTTATTTGGTTGTTGTGTGCTTGTGAAGGTTAGTAATAAGAGACAGGTTCTATGCCATTGCTCTGAGGTTACCTGGTACCTTTTGTCAGAGAACCTTAGAGTCTAAAGCTATAGGTTTCCTAAAAACCATTAGGAACTAGAATAAGATTAAGAGAGAAATCAGAGAGTAGAACAAAGGAAGAAGAATAAAAACTGAGAAAAATCTCAAACCACCTCACCAACATGCAGTGACTACCAGTTTTAGGAGCTCTGCAGGCATGCCTGCACCTTTGTTCAGGTCCATCTCCCCAGGTTCCTCTTCAGGCCTGGCCAAGTGTGCTCAGCCTCTGCCCTCACCTCCCTGCTCTATGGAGGCTGAGGTTCCTTCCTGTGGCTGTGTAGAGATCTCCTCAGACACAGTTGAGCTGGAATGCTGACACAGCCCAGGCCTGAGAACAGCGGGGACTGGACGGTTTGCCTAACTCTCTGAACATAAACTTGGCAGGAGGTTCTTTGAGTTACTAAGCAACTGAACATCTGACATAAAGCCTTTTAACAACCTTTTCCATAGATTACTAAAAGTTCCCAGAAAAAAATTCATGTCTGGTCCAGTGAAGAAAGAGGAAGGAAACAGAGATAGCCAAAAAGGGGGTGGGGAGAAGAAAGCCACTAAGGCAAAAGGAACCAGCATGTCCCTGTGACGGACGTGTGGAAGGAGGAAGAAAAGGAAGACACACAAATGGAGGTGCCATACTGGGGTGAGGGTTGGAGGCACCCAGGAAAAGAGAATTGAATAAAACTTGGTACAAAGTGACCCTAGAATGGCACTTGCCACAAGTCCTAGGAAGCAGTCTTGTAGCAAAAAGAAATTCTAAGACTTTCATTTGTTATACAGAATTATGGGTCCTTCCTCCATTTTTTTATAATCATTCCTACTCAAGCACTCACATCAAGTACATGGCTGTCACAAAATCTGTAATGAAGCTAACTGGCTTGGCAATTTCATGAAGACAGGAGTGACTTGGAAAGTTTTCAATTTATAACAAAGTTCTGGGCAAGCTGCTCCTCCAGGTTCACTCTCTACCCTTCTCTATCTTGTTCTGTGCCTCTATTCAGACAATAAGGGAATGAACAGCTTGTGGAGATTTTGAAAACAAGAATAAACTGGCCAAAAGTCAACCTGCTTTTTTATTGACACCATGGCTAAAATTCTAAAACCAAGAATTGTGGCAGTTTTAATAATATATGTGTGTAGGCCTCAAATTATCTCTCTCTCTCTCTTTTTAAAATTTCTTTTTTGAAAACACTGCATTCTACATGCAAGTTAACTCAGAGAGCTTCTAATTACACCATCAACCCCGACACATGGAGACTCAGCTACAGACAATCCTTTCCAGGATAGGTTCCAAGGACCCAGAACCACAAAGCTTGCTCCAGTAGCAGGGCCTCCACTCCTCTCTGAGTACCAAATATCCCTTGTTATATTAGAAACACTGATAGTCAAGAGGAAGAACCAAAACTTCAGTTATATCAAGTCTGTCATTCTGCATGGCCAGTTGGAATTTAAATATATTTTTTCATTAATTTTTTTTTTTTTTTGCAGTTTTTGGCTGGGGCTGGGTTTGAACCTACCACCTCCAGCATATGGGACTGGCATCCTACTCCTTTGAGCCACAGGCGCTGCCCACCAGTTGGAATTTTTAAAAATTCATGTTTAAGATTTAAGGCAGTGAAATAAATGCGAACTAAAATATGTAATATTTTTGTTTAGTAAATGCAAATTTTAGATCACACTTGAAATTTTTTTTTTTTTTTGAGACAGAGTCTCCCTTTGTCGTCCTCAGTAGAATCCATGGTGTCATAGCTCACAGCAACCTTAAACTCTTGGGCTCAAGTGATCTTGCCTCATCCTCCCAAGTACCTGGGACTACAGGTGCCCAGCACAATACCCAGCTATTTTTAGAGACCAGGTCTTGCTATTACTCAGGCTGGTCTTGAACTCCTGAGCTCAGGCAATCTATTGCCTTGGCCTCCCAGAGTGCTAGGATTATAGGTGTGAACCACCATGCTTGGAATACTTGAAATATTTTACTGAATTTGAATAACTTCAATATTATAATTAGTTTCCTTAAATTTTTAATCACATTTATTCTAAAACTTAAGGAGGAATCAAGAAAATAATGATTACAAAGTGTTATTACTGAAAATAATTTTGTCTAATATAAGCAGGGGATAAAGGTTAAAAATTATCTGCTCTGAGACTCAGAAACACCACTGTCAGTATAGAGCACATGAATGGCTTCTCTGCCCTCTGGCTTCTAACTAGCTTTATAGGAAATCACTGGCTCAGAATCAGAAAAGGAGAAGAGCAAAGCTAAAGCCTTCATTCCTCCCTCTCTCTGTAGGCTTGCTGTGGTCTGGCAAAATCCTGTGACTTTGACCAGAGGTCACAGCTCTTGTCAGAGGCCCTCCTCCACACAGCTAGTTCTCAATATTCATACCCACCCTTCACCTTGATTATGGTAATTCCCTGCCCCTCTTGCCACTTTAGACCCTAGTATGGAAAGGCAATGCCATCACCCCTGACTAACCTAAAAACTGCTTTACCTTTACTACCTGTCCTGTACTCTACCCACATCTTTATGAATTTACTCCTTAAGTTCTAAAAATGCCCCAATTTGTATGTATCAACTAATTCCTGCTGAGACCCTCGCTGACATATATCCTTACTCCTCATAACCCCAATTTTCATCACTTTTCATTATCCTACACCTCAAGTGGAAAATTTTCTCCTCCCTAAATGTGAATATTCTAATTCCATGGGTTATTAGGATCATGTAAGTTGAGCAGTTGATAGTATTTGTTTAATTACAGTTTCACTGTTGGGGAGGGCAGAATCACAGGGTATGCACTTAGCTGAAGAATCTGCTAAAGAGCACAGCCTCTAAAAATCACCCTCCCATCTGAAAAGCTTCCAGGCAACTCATATGAATAAAATCTGACAAACTGTCTCATTTAGTACAATCCCTCCCCTCACAAAAAAATCAGTTCACTATTTTTCTGCTTCTCTCCAAATTGGGGACAAAGAACATACCATCATACCATCTCTGCAATTTAAATTTATACATTCTAAAATTAATCAAAAACTTTCATCATTTTAAAGGGATTAATTTGAAAGCTAATGGAAAGAATTAATTCCAGGAATTACGGAATTCAATCTGCCCAAATCCCCTGCATTTCATTTTATCCTTTTCCAAGGTAACTACAACTGTAACAGTGACTAAAAGACTCCACTAAAGATTTTCTTAGACTAAAGAATATGTTTGTTAATATTTTTCAAAAAATAAAATTTTATGGGATAAAAATCTATATCCACTGAAATTCAAAGGATATAGATTCTCTGGACTGGTAATGTTTAACATGACTTAAATACCCTCATAATGTGAGAACTTGACCTTAGGGTGCCAAACAAACTCAAGCAAGAAAACTTAGAATTATACCTAGCAAAGAATAAAATCATGTAATTTCAGCAAAATTAATTCATCAATTTGCTCTGACACCTATGTGATTACCCAGAAGAGAATTCAGTAGTGGGAAGGGCAGCAGAAGATAGTTACCGTGCCTAATCTATATTGATAAAAATAAGAGCCAGAGGTGAACAACAACAAAAGCAATAGCAATAATAATAACTGATATTTACATTATATTCAATATGTGTGAAAGGCACTACTTTAAATGTTTTTAGTGCATGGATTCATTTAATCCTCAGAGCAATTCCAAGAGTTATATCAGTATTATTATTCCCACTTTACAGATGAAGAAACTGAGACTCAAGAGTTTAAGTCATTTGCCAAAGGTCACACAGTCAATAAGTAACAAGCAGAGATACAAGCACTGGCCTGGCTCTAGGCTCACAAATCTAACCACCACAGCATAAGCCATCTCCACTGGAGCTTGGGAACACAGTCTTATTAATGATAGGCAATTTGAAAAAATACAATCTGCTTAATAGTAACACATGAATTCCATTTAATCTTTGTTTCTCTTTCTGGAACAACAACAAAAAACGGGAATTGAGGTATCCTATGAGAATTCTTACTGCCAAAGCATTTGTGAGGTTATGAGAGCAGCATCAACACCTTAGGATCTAATTTTGTCAAGAAGAAGAGAAAATCAATAATCTAGTTCAGTAATTCTCATCATTTGAGAGGGAATCAAGAACCCCTTTGTGATTTTGTTGGCAGCTGCAGTCCTTCTCCCCAGAAAATATCTACTTTCCATTCAATTTCAAAGAGTTGGTAGAAGCGTTGGTGCCATAGGCCTTCTTAGATGATTTCTGAGTCTACCATGCTGCTGTGGTATACTTCAGAGAAAAAAAGAATCAACTAACCAACTAATACATATTTATTAAGCAACTATTTGGGGCAAAACACTGTGCTGGATCTTGTGTGGAGAATGCAAAAAATATATTATACAATCCCTACTTTCAAAGACCTATATAGTTCAGTTTGTAAAATAAGACAAACTTACTTCTCTAGGTACACAGAAGAAAGAAATATCACTTCTAGTTTGGGTTATCAGGTAGAACTTCAAAAGAGGACTTGAAATATAAACTAGTCTAGAGAAATAATTAGGATTAGAAAGTAGGAGAAGACATTTGATATCAGGAAATAATAAAATTCTTCATTTTAACACTTGACTAAATTTGTGGGCTGAAAAATGTAATTTTATGAAAAATCGTTTGTGCTAACCATAATTAAGAATCCTGTTTTCCTATCAGATAGTGTGCTTCATGCCCCATCACTCCCAGTTAGGTCACCTCAGTTCAGATATCTACTGGGAGATCCAGCTATCACATGACTAGAAACCCTTGGCCTTCCCTCCCACAAGCCAACAAGAAGTGCGTTGCACTGCTAACCTTGGTGAGACTATCTGTCAGTAGAAACTGGCTTGAAGCCCTTAACTCATTTCCCTGTGGCCAGAGGAGCTAAGAGATAGAAATTTATTTTGATTCCAAGGTGGCTTTGTATCTCATTAGCAATCCCAAGAGCCTCCATCCTTTTCTTTCAACTGTCAACAGTCCGTGATGTTCTGAATAAAGAAACTGTACAAACTGAGATTTAAAGGAAGAGGGGGGAAAACCCCACTGTTCCTTTGTCAGACTCCATGTGGAGGTACAGAGCTAGCTCAACTCCCTAGAGACCTCCCTCTTTATTGTCTTGGCAATCCTGGTCACGATTCAGGATTCAGGCATTTGCATCAGGAGGCTTGATTCCTGATACAATTCTTTCCAGCAAAATACAACACAGAAAGGCAGGGCATATTTGAAATTCTGCTAGAATTAATGTTAACTTGATTGGAAAATTCTAAAAATTAGAATTAAAGTCTAAAGGGAGACAGATTAAGTTACTAATTGGCTACAGTTTCCAGAAAACAGCAATATATAGAAATAGAATATGAGAAAGAAGACATCCAGCAAAACTGCTATCATGCATTCAACCAGAAATGGATTCTGTAGTCCCATACTTGCAAATGAGATGCAAGTTGGGAGGAGTTTTCTCCTTTCAAGAGATTTGCAGTTTTGAAGTGTCATAGCATATTCTCAGAGAACTAGGTGAGATTGGGTGTGGGATGGAGTAAAGTAAAGAAGAAATTGTCACAGAAAATTAGTAGTTAAAAAAAAGAAATGGTGCTGGGTGAGGTGGCTCACATCTGTAACCTCTAGGAGGCCAAGGTAGGAGGACTACTTGAGCTCAGGCATTTGAAACCAGCCTGAGCAAGACCCCACCTCTACTGAAAATAGAAAAGTTAGCCAGGTGGCGTGCTGGGCACCTGAAGTCTAGATTGGGGGTGTAGGGGGAGGCAGGAGGATCACCTGAGGCCAGGACTTTGAGTTTGCTGTGAGCTAGACTGACACTATAGCACTCTAGCCTGTGCAACAGAGTGAGATGAAAGGAAGTAAGGAAAGAAAGGGAAAGGCAGAGGGAGAGAAAGGGAAAGAAAAGGAAAGAAAGGAAGGGAGGGAGGGAGGGAGGAAAGGACAGAGGAAAGGAAGGAAAGAAAGAAGTGAAAGTATAATTTGAACTGAACTCACATACTTTGGCACTCCATAGCTTCAGGCTGCAGGAAATAAGACTCAGCATAACTATATAATGGCTGCATTGCTTAGAATATTTAGAACTGAGAATAATGTAAAACTATAACTCAAATTGTATTTCAATTAAAAATTTTTTTTTAATTGTGTGAGACACTACAGAGTCTCACACAATAAAATGACAGAGGTAGGACAGAACATACCTGTCAGGATCCCAGCTCTGCTGCCCTAAGGTTCTCTTGGCTCCCTCCACTGAAAATCCACTTAATTCTCAGGATAAAGGTGAAATGCCTATGGCAATTCTAGGAATCATGGCCTGGCGTGACACTGTCCAGAGGAAAAACAGAACCAGTTTTTCCTACTTTTCTCCTCATGATTGAGGCAACTTTTCCTGGGGAGTCTCCAGCAAAGACATCTTCTTGTATCTATCCCAGTAGATTCAGACAACAGGCCCTTCCTAAACTAATCACCAGTGTGAGGACTAGGATTACCATGACTAATTCTTACAGTGTGGTGCACAGACCATCTGCAGCACCTGAGAACAATGCAATTTATTAGGACCAACTCCAGACTCACTGAATCAGAATCTTCAAAGTTGAAGCACAGACGTCTGTGTTTCAATAAGAATTCCAAGCAATTTTCAGATGCACTTAAGTTTGTGAACCACTGGTTTAGAGTAGAGTGGAATGGATATTGGAATCTCAACAGTTAAAGGAGAATACAACCATTAAGATGACCAAAGAAAGTCACAATCACTAGCATTTTTGAATGCTTAGTCACCTCAAACTCTTGGGCTCAAGCCATCCTCTTGCCTCAGCCTGGGACTGCCTGTACCCACCACAATGCCCATCTAGTTTTGTTTTGTTTTGTTTTGGTTTTTTTGCAGTTTTTGGCCAGGGCCAGGTTTGAACCCACCACCTCCGGTATATGGGGCCAGCACCCTACTCCTTTGAGCCACAGGCACCACCATGCCTAGCTAGTTTTAAAGGCAAGGTCTCTGGGGTGGCACCTGTGGCTCAAAGAGGTAGGGCGCTGGCCCCATATGCTGGAGGTGGTGGGTTCAAACCCAGCCCTGACCCAAAACTGCAAAATAAATAAATAAATAAATAAGAAACAATCATTAAGAAAACAAACAAACAAACAAAAAACATCTGAAAAAAAAAAAGCGTCACTCTAGCTTAGGCTGGTCTCAAATTCCTGAGCTCAGGCAATCCACCCACCTTGGCCTCCAGCCAACAATCTTCTAAATGTATATAGCCAGTCTCTCAGGAATAAAAGTGAAACTCTCAAAGGTCTAAAACAAAGAATAACCTGAAAAATAGGTACTCAATTTTCTTTTATTCTGAAAGTCATTGCTAATCTCAGTAACAAAGGGTCTTGCATATAACTGATACACAGGACAGACATAGAACTGAGATTCTAATGTTGAACCAGGACCATCTGAAAATCGGCTGGCAAAAAATGCACTCCTAGAATAAGTCAACAAACTTCTCTATCTTAGGCTGAGCTCTAGGTGAGGGGAAAAAAATCTCCCTAGAGAATTTATAACACAGGCCTACCTCATATGGATTTGGGATATGGATTTACACTACCTAGAAGGGCAGGTGAACCATAAGCAAAGAAGTTAACATGAAAATGAGTTTCCAGATGTCACTGCTGACTTTCTGGCTAAAGAAATCAAGAACCTCTTGGTAAAAACATATCCTCAACTCAGGTCACATAGAATTCTCACAAATAACAAAAGCTTGCAACCCTAAATCATGACATGCTTGGAGAAGCATGTCACCATGATAGACTCAGCTAAAACAACAAACGGAACTTCATATAATAGAATTATTGGGACAAATAAGACAAATTGGTTTTAAACTATTTTTTAAAAATAAAAGAAGGAATTAAAAACAGGAGAAAGAACAAGATACTAATTTAAAAAAAAAAAAGAATCAAGCAGATTTTAAAAAAGATATAATAGGGAAATGTCTAGTTTCTCTCATCCTGGATAAGAAATGTATGACCTCAACAAGAAATAAACGTGCGCTACAACAGAAGTTTTAAGAGAATGTAGGAAAGGTTGAACTTAGTTACTCTAATTACTTCCTAAAGTGTTTGATGCTTTGGGTATCTAACTGGGGAGTCCCTAGAAAACCCTGTTTTAAGTGGTATCCAATGCTTACCCTTACCATGACATGAAGAGATTTACCCCCATTCCCTGCTATAACTTGGTAAGAAACTACACAACAGCTGAATGCCTGATGAAGATATTTTGGGGAGTACAGGGGGAACATTTGATTAAAAGTTTTGTGAAATCTCTTGTTCTGCAGACCACTTCATCATGTTTTAACCTTTTCACTTAATTAGTTATACTTTACTAATAAAGTCCAACATTTCAGAAAGTACCAAATTAAACCTAAATCTCTGCACCTCTGAGTGAGTCCTCTGTTGGGGGCCTAACACAGTCCCACATGAACTCTCCACCCCCTCCCCCCATCAAGACAAAGGACCTAGTTAGCCCCACTCCTGAAATTCAGTCAAAGGACCCTGACTCACCAAAGCCCTCCTCTGGCAAGCTATGGAATTTGCCCACCCTCTATGGCCTCATATAAAAAAAGTCTCTAATTGCCACTGGGCACAGATGCCATCTTTGCCCTGCCTGGGCTGGTCCCTGTACCCTTTCAATAAACCCAGCCTGAACCTCTCCACTTTGGTCTGGTCTCTGGGAGCCACTGCTCCACCCTTCATCTTCTTTATCAAACTCACTATAGCTTTGCTCTTCCCTCAATAAGAAGTGTTTCCTTTAAAATTCATTTCTAACAATGTGTAGAAATATAAGAGTAAAATATGGTTTGCCAAGAGTACCAAATCAAAATGTGATTCCAATGTTGGAGAAATAAAAGCCCACAGTTTGATAGCCACCATATATTTATTTATTCATAGAGGCTACTACCCACCCCCCCACACCAACTTCTTCTGGCCAGACATAGCAGAAACCTAGAACCGGTGAGAGGCCCCGGTACACGGTATAGAGGTGCCACTGAAAACAATATGGATGGCTGGAAAGCGCAGAAATGTGTTAAACCACACCCATCACATATTATGCTTCTGTGTTAATCCATCCCAGGCTGAGGGAAATGACACTCCTCAGGTTCTTCTCTGCATTTCCAACATTTATGAATCACTTGGAAACTCAATGTCAAAAGAAACGCAAAGAATGGCTTTAAGCCAAGAAGCCCTGGCCTGACTCTGCCCCAGGCTGAACAAATACCTGGTTTAACAGAGGCTTCCAGAAAGCAGATCCTCTCTTCTGGGGAGAAGACCTCACACCTGCCAATTTCCCTCCATCTGAGGTCTGAGGCAGAATCTCACTGCATTTGGGACTATTGTTTGCTGCTTGGAAGAAAGTGTGGAAGCACTCCCAGCCCTTGTAAAACACCAATTATGTTTTTTATTTAGGAAACAGTTATTTGTCTGAATGGAAACTACATAAAGGGCAAGAGGGGGTTTCTTCTCTTAGAAAGTAATAGTGTGTCATTTATCTGAAACATAATTCTCTTTGAATATAATCTTGGAGCTGATGTGTCTGTCCACAGAGGGTATAAATACTTGAGGGTAAAAGCAACATCGCCAAACTAGTAGAGCATTATCAGAGATTTACTTTGTGGTTAGTGTGGAAAGTAGAAAGTAACAGGCGATGACAGATTTTCTGTTCAGAGAAGCCTGAGGCTTTGAAGAAGAAACCTCAGTGCTACACTTTCCCTAATGGAAAAGTTGCTGGAACTTCTTAGCAACTAAGTGAGCTCTGATTTACATACTTATCATACAGGGCTAGTTTTAGCCTTCCTTATGTCCCAATTACCCTTGCCTTAAAGCAGGGGTCCTCAAACTTTTTAAACAGGGGGCCAGTTCACTGTCCCTCAGACTGTTGGAGGGCCGGATTGCGGGCCCCAGGACAAGTTGGCTGCTAAGAAGGATAGGCAGTGGTGGCAAAAACACCTGGCGGGCCAGATAAATGTCCTAGGTGGGCTGGATGTGGCCCGCGGGCTATAGTTTGAGGACGCCTGCCTTAAAGCATCCAACCTCAAAGGCTTAGCAGGTAGGCCTTTCCAGAGAGTTAAACAAGTGTTGGGTGCCTAAAGTATGCTTAGAGGGGTGTGTTAAATCCTACCGGGAACAAAGAAGTTTAAGCCATAGACCCACTCCTCACTAAACCACGTATGGTCTAAGAATTCAATAAAAAGTATTTTGATAACTTGCACCATTGTGTGGGTTGACCTGCCAAAACCTGCTTTGAGGGGCTCAACAGCTCCTTTGGGTATCAGTTAGAGATCATTTCTCGACATGGCCCTCCCCACCACCCTTGCCTTTCCTGGCATAGAAGGCAGCATGGAAGTCTAATGCAGTGGTTCTCCAGGTGTGGTCCTTGGACCAGCAGCACCAGAACATTGAGGAGGTGGTTAACAACACAAATTCTGGGACCTTCCCAGAGCTACTGAATTGGAAATATTTGGACTGAGCCACAAAAATTAGTGTTTAAAAAAACTACTTTTTTGTTCTCCCACTTGCCAAATTATCTTTCACTATCTCTAGTTTCAGCTTGCTATCAATTCAAAATTGGACAATTGTTTTTTCCTTTTAACTAGTTAGAACACTTTGGCTGCAAATCGCTTTACAAACTGGCTTAAATAACTAGAACATTTATTGGCTTATGTAACTGGAAAATTAGCATATAGGAAGGTTCTATAGTCCAGCCCTGGCTTGGTTTCCCCTAGATTCTATTCATTCTTCCTTCTTCTGAGGGTTAATTTCACTCTCAAGCTGCCAACAAGATGACAGTGACAGTTCTGCCTCACACCTGCACACAAAAGCCTCCAGAGGAAGAGAGAGGGCTCACCTAAGGAAACTCTCCCAAAGAGTGAGGGCAAACTTTTCCTGAAGTATCTAGCATACCCTTCCTCTTTTATCCCGGGCCAAATCACAGCACATACTCATCCCTGAACCAAGAGCTGGCAGGAAGAATGGGATTGAGCAATCAGGCCCATACCTGCAACTGGGGTGGAGTCAGCATCCTAGGGTGGAGAAGGAAGGAATGCCTGATAGGTAAACAGCCCCCAGGTCAATTAGTTTCTGACAGACTTCTAAGGGAAGACATCATCTGCTCTTGACCTAGCAGGGAAGGCTGAACACCTTGAGGTTGGCAAGCCTAGACCACAACACTTACACTGAATTGCAATTAGCCTGAAGTAAAATTTATCAAATTTCATAATGAAACACAGGTGTCAAATGAAAAAGAAAAACTAGTGCCTTTTTCTTTCTCCTGCTTTAATCTACCTCTTCTCCAAGTCAGTGACAATATAATTCTCTACTGAATAGTAGCAGCTCTTTGGCCAAGTCTCTACTGATGTCAATACGCATTATAATTAACATTATTTTTCTCTCGCAAATAATGTACCCTAGAACTATTTCCATAGTTTACCAGACATTAATTGGAACAGCAACTCTAAGCCAGGCATAGTGCTAAGCAAAAGACATGCAATAGCAAAGAGGGGTGGATCCTTTGGGTGGATGTAACGGGGAGACAGGGACATGAGCAAATGAACAAGATGCAAACTGCAATGGAGCAAGTAGGCCTATGCTATAAACAGAAGTAGGCCTATGCTATAAACGTATCACTAATGCAAAGCAGTGAACTCCACCACACATATGAAGGATGGAGATGATAACCCAGGAAGCTTTTGAAGGATAAAAGGGGCCAAAATAAACATAAGTTTCTGGATAATCCTTAGAAATCAGCATAGACAACATAACATTACATTTGCATAAGACTACAGGGGAACTATCTCCGGGCAGATGCCCTCTTCCACGTAGGGACTCACGGGCCATATCTATCTATTAAAAGATGTTGGGAGTACCCTACTACTACTAATAAAGTACTGGTGTATGCAAATAATTTACCACTTAATAAATTAGAGCAGGTTCGATGTTATCACTAGAATTCTGTTGTTGCCAGTGGTATTTTCCTGTGCTCTCAGGGGTGAAAGATAAAGAAGATGGAATTTTACTTAGCCTCCCAGGAAGTGAACATTTTCCTGGATTTCCCATTACTGCATATATGGGATATGAACAAGATCTATTATCAGAGCCTGATGAAAATAGGTTCACCAGGTTGGGAGGGCAGCTTTAGGATATTGCAATGTTACCATATAAATAACAGAACCAAAATTAAGATAAAGCTACAGCTAGCAAAGATTACACCAGCAAAAACAGACACATGCAACAAATACAGTACAGCCAAGTTCAGGTGTACTGTGCATATGTCTCTGTGTGTGTGTGTGTGTGTGTACTTAGGTGTAGAAAAGAGAAAGGGGACTACTTTGTGAAGCGAATGTAAATTTCTCTTGGAATGCTCTTTGTTCTATTTGTCATGGTGTATCAGTGACCCCACATTTCCTGAGCACCACCACTTTTTATTTTATTCTTTTTAAGACTTTGATTCTGATGTTCCATCTCATTTTGTAAAAGTATAAGACCAGAGATTTTACTCTACTCCATCCCATGGTCCCAGCTTTAAACTTTATCTCCCCAATATTGTGAAAATACTTTCTGTCTCTTTAGAACCTTAAATCTTTAGAAGCCCAAAATACTTGCCCCAGACAAGCAGAGAATGTATCCCTTGTGAGTGACACTCAACACATCATGAATATCAGTAACCTTTTTTGGTGATGATAATAGAAAATGACTTTAGAAGAAGAGCATCAGAAAAACTCCACCTAGAAGTTTTCAATTTCATGCACTACTCAAATCTCATCTTAATGAATGTCATAGTACCAGTCCTTAATTATACTCAAAAAAGCAGACTTCATGCACTGTGTTCAGAATAATCATTTAACATGATTCTGTAAATGAGAGCATTTGATGATTATCATTGATTTAAAATATGCAATAATCAAAGCCCAGGGAACTTAGTTGAAGAAAGATATTTTCTACCTGATTTCTCTTCTCTTTAAAAAATGATTCTTTCCATTTGATTTCCATACCTCATTCTGTTATTTACTCATATTCACCTTTGCCAGTTAGATTTAAAACAAATAACTTTTTAAATATATAGCAAATCTGAAGCGTTTATGAAAATATCTATTTCTTTAGAGTAGGAGCATATTCTTTTTTTTAATGATTATTGGTCATGTTCAGAAATAATAAAATCCAAGAAGAGAACTAGAACCTGTATTTGTCCTTAAATCTCTACTCACTATAACTTCTCTTAATTTTTAAAAATTTTAACTTTTCATTTTGATTTACAGAAGAATTGCAAAATAGTATAAGGAAGTCCAGTAAACTATTCACCTACCTTCCCTGAATGTTAACAACTTATACAACCAGAGTACATTTGTCAAAACCAGGAAATAAACATTGACAATATTAGAAACTAATCTATCAACTTTATTCAGCCATTTGCCTTATTCACATTCTTCCGTCTAGAGTCCATTCAGGTTTATTCAATGCACTTATTTGTCATGTCTAGTCTCCTCCAATCTGGGACAGTTTTTCCATCTTTCTTTGTCTTTTATGACCATGATAATTTTGAAGAGTACTGACCTGTTATTTTACAGAATGTCCCACAATTTAGGTTTGATGTTTGTTCATTATTATAATCAGGTTATGTTATGCATTTTGGCTAGAATATCACAGAAGTGATATTGTACCTTTCCAGTGTATATTAACAGACACATGATGTCAATATGTCCCATTATTGATGATGTTAACATTGATCACTCAGCTCAAGGGGTGTCTTCCAGGTTTCTTCACTATAAAGTTACTGTTTTTCCCTTTGAAATTAATAGATATTTTATGGAGAAATACTTTGAAACTATGCAAATATTTTTGTCCAATAGTTTTTGCATAATATATACATGGATGATTCTTACCTAAAATTATTCTTATAGTATTTGATAGTGATTTTTCTATTTCTATCATTTTTTCTACTTTTTTTTTTTTTTTTGAAATAAGATCTGTTTGTCATCCAAGGTTAAGTGCAGTGGTATGATCACAGTTCATTACAACCTCCAACTCCTGATCTCAACTGATCCTCCTGCCTTGACCTACCAAATAGCTGAGACTCCAATGTGCCACAATGCCCAGCTAATTTTTTTAAGAAATGGGATCTCACTGTGTTGCCCAGACTGG
The DNA here is from genome assembly GCF_000181295.1 of Otolemur garnettii. Lineage (NCBI taxonomy): Eukaryota > Metazoa > Chordata > Mammalia > Primates > Galagidae > Otolemur > Otolemur garnettii. The sequence goes on from NW_003852447.1 coordinate 6,170,652, forward strand.
TCTTGAACTCCTGGCCTTAAGTGATACTTCTGCCTTGCCCTCCCAAATTACTAGGATTACAGGCATGAACTACTGTACCCAGCCTCTACATTTATTAATTTGAATTCTATAAAAAGGGATCTCCTTTCTGCCCATTAATTAATTTTAACTCTATGACCTCATGGATATTTATTTTATTCTATGAATTATAATCCATTAGTATCAAAACTTATATTCTTGCTCAGACTGTCCTCAATTTGGCCAGTAGTAGCTCCTTCAACTTGGCTCCTCTTTATACTTTACATATCCCAGTGAGTTCTTCAGCACTGGCATAATAAAATGCTCTAGGATTATCTTATACTTTCTCTGTCTCTGTCTTAGAATCAGCCATTTCTCTGAAGAGATAAAGATCCTTTTATTTGGAAAAGATATTTAGAAACTAAGATTTGAGATGGTAGTGCTCATGGCTACTGGGTCTTCATTGATTTTAAGCCCTCTCAGTGGACAGAATAGGGAACATATATATATATACGCTAAGCCATGCACACACAAACATTGATATCTTTTTTTTTTTTTTTAAGTCAGAGTCTCACTTTGTCACTGTTGGTAGAGTGCTATGACATCACAGCTCACAGCAACCTCAAACTCCTGGGCTTAAGGGATTCTCTTGCCTCAGCCTCCCAAGTATCTGGAAGTACAGGTGCCCACCACAACACCTGGCTATTTTTAGAGACAAGGTCTCACTCTTGCTCAGACTGGTCTAGAACCTATGAGCTCAGGCAATCCACCTGCCTTGGCCTCCCGAGTGCTGGAATTATACACGTGAACCACCGCACCCGGCCATCAATATCTATTTCTTTCTATCTATGTGTATATTTTAAAAACCATGAGTTTATATTCATTATCTCTAATTCTAATTCATCACAGATTTTGAGCATTAATAAGAATTCACAGAAGATGGAAATAACTACATAGTAAAGTTTGCTATCTTTGCTTGTGCTGAACCTCAGATTTCACTATTAAATAAAACTATCTTCACTGATAAAACTGCAGTTGCACTTTCCAAAGGCAGAAAACTCCAAATCTTCTAGCCTTCAATCATATTTAGCTATGTCACTCACAGCCTTAATATCAGAAAAAGGTTTACATATAAGCAAATTAAGTCACCTTTTTAAAACAATGCTTCCCAAAACACCATTTTTTCAGAGATTGTAAGATTAAAACTAAATAAGGTAATCTGAGAATGAGGAACTCACTTTCAAGAGGAGATTTCATATTGTTGATGCTATTTCAGTGATTGATATAGGTCTATTTGAGATTTCTAATTCTTTCTGGTTGAGTCTAGGAAGGTGGAGTTCTTCCAGGTATTGGCCCATTTCCTTCAGATTTTCATATTTCTGGGAATAGAGATTTTTGTAGTAATCATTGAGGAATTTTTGAATTTCTGAAGTGCCTGTTGTTATTTCTGCTTTATTATTTCTGATGGATGATATTAGAGATTTTACTTTTCTATTTCTGGTTAGGTTGGCCAAAGGTTTATCAATTTTGTTAATCTTTTCAAAAAACCAACTTTTTGTTTCATTGATCTTCTGAATAATTCTTTTGTTTTCAATTTCATTTAATTCTGCCCTAATTTTGGTTATTTCTTTTCTTCTGCTGGGTTTGGGGTTGGAACATTCTTCCTTTTCCAGATGCTTGAGATGATCCATTAAGTTGTTGGCTTCCTCTCTTTCTGTTTTCTTAATGAAGGCTTCCAATGCTATAAATTTCCCTTTTAGGACTACCTTTGCAGTATCTCACAGGTTTTGATAATTTGTGTCTTCATTATCATTTTGTCCTAAAAATTTGGTGATTTCCTTCTTAATCTCGTCTTTGACCCAGCTCTCATTCAGCCTAAGATTATTTAGTTTCCATGACTTTATCTATGAGGATTCTTGTTGCTGTTGAGTCCAACTTTTATTCCATGGTGGTTTGAGAAGATACAAGGAATAATTTCTATACTTTTAAATTTGCTGAAGTTAGACTTGTGTCCTAGGATATGATCTATTTTGGAAGATCATATCAGATCAAATCTTCTATTTTTGAAGATCATCAGCTGTGGGCTGATGAGAAGAATGTATATTCAGTTTTATTAGGGTGAAATGTTCTGTAGAGGGCTGTAAAGTCCATTTGTTCTAGGGTCAAGTTTAAGTCTAATATTTCTTTGTTTAGTTTCTTCTTGGAGGATCTATCTAAAACTGTCAAAGTGGTGTTAAAATCTCCAACTATTAAAGTGCAGGAAAATGTCAAGTTGTTCATATCCATTAGGGTCTGCTTTATGAATTGAGGAGCATTCTGGCAGAGTGTATAAATGTTAATTATCAAATCTCTTCATGTTGGGTGTTGGTGGATCATATTTTTGTTAGTGTCAATCAATCTCTATTAAATTCTTTGTGTGCCGACTGCTACCCTATAAATATGCTCGGATATGTATACTTATCTGTATACAGCAGGCCAGCAAAGGACAAATACTAGATAAGACTGGAGAGTTAGTTTGATAAATTTCAGGCATCTCCAACATTTCCTTTCTCTGAAGTTCCTTCTCAAAGAAGATCCCTTGGGCTGTCCAGCTTTTCTTTTCTTTTCTTTCTTTTTTTCTGAAACAGGCTGTCACACTGATGCTCCAAGTAAGTAGAATGTGGTGGCATCATCACAGTTCACTAAAACCTCAAATTCCTGTGCTCAAGGGATCCTCCTGCCTCAGTCTCCTCAGTATTGAGACTACAGGTGTATGACACTACACTGACCTGATTTTTCTATTTTTTGCAGAGACAGGTCAAGATGGTTTCAAACTCCTAGCTTCAAGCAGTCCTTCCACCTCAGCCTCCAGAGTACTTGGATTATAGGCATGAGCCACTGCGCCCAGGTTTCAGATCTTTAACTCTACTCCCAGCCAGACAAGTCAAGATATGAATGCTATCAGTTATGTATACTTACCATTCGTTTGCTTAGAAGAGATGGTATCTATTATTCCTCTCACCACAAACTAAACATCAATGGTCTACTTTTAGCAGACAGTATTGCTTCTCACCAGATTCTTCTTCCAGAACTAAGAATCTAGCTTGCTCCATCACAGTCTTCCTTGAGGAGTCACTTCCCTCAAAATCTCCTTGACTTCAACCTTGTTCCTACTACAGAACATGTCAATCTTTCCTGTCTTCACCTCGAACTCAATTCCAATCTGTCCTTTTTTCCTAGACTCACTCAGTTATTGTTAGTTTTCAAGCACATTTGATTCATGCACATGTGTCCAAGGTATAGCACAAAGCCCACAGAATTTGAGTCAGAAGAATTTTTCCAGGGTCAGGCCTGTCACTACTTAGATGGAAGGAGAACTGTGTCAAGTCCCTGCTCTGCCTCTAACCAGCTGGTGACCTCTGGTAAAGTCACTTAGTACCACTGTACTTAGCTTTCTGCCTCTGGGAAATAAAAAGCTAAATTGAGATCTTTTCCAAATCTCATGCTAGAATTATAGATATATTTTCCATTCTTTAATGACATCCTAGAATACAGCCAAATTACTCCTATGGTATTTCTGAGAGTCTAGCATATACATTTGTCCTTATACACACAGTTGAAATCCATCATTTTCATTTTCAGAAACATCATTGAATAATGGGGTCTATTACCAAATCCACAGATTAATGTAATCTAGCAAAAGTTAAAGTCTCCTTTTTCATCTTTTCTACCTTCAAACAGATATTCTCATTCATTCTCTCTCCCTCTCTCCCTACCCACCTCCATCCCCTGGCTCTTTCCTGCCCACAATCTATAATGTTCCTTCTTCCTTCTTCCTTCTCTCTCTCCCCATCCTCCTCTCTCCCTCCTCATGAACACCATGAGTAAAGCAGCACGGCCTACAGTTAGAAAGCTTGTAAACCTGCTGAACCTGAATAAGATTCATGATGAAGTCATTTGTATCGGAATACTATTTATTTTGACTTAGCACACCCAAAAATGGGTGGAAAAGTTATCCTCATGGTCCCCAGGTCTATGTGGGCACTTGCCTGATGTGGCCCAGTCATGTCATGCATGGATTCAATGACTACTGTGATGAAGAGGAGGCTTTAGGTCAGAGTCCACTGAGAAGCTACTTTCTTCCCAACCAGAATCCAGGTGTTCTCTCAACTGCTCAGTAGACAGGGAGGAGCTGATTCTAAAGAACATGCTTTGTAGGAAAACAAACCTCTTAATATGCTGGCTGAATTTGTCCATATTTGTGTGGAAACATGTAGGAACAGACGTCACTAGAGCCAAAAAGATACTAACTTTCAGCTACTGCTATTGAAGACACAGTAAATTTTCCAAGTCTATAATAAAAACCTGGGAAGAGGAAGTAGAGATAGAAAAGCAGAAGACTCAACACCAGGGCATCAGAGAAGATGATCAAAATAAGACAAGCAAAGAGGTCCTTCAGCCAAGGAGTTTTGCAACTTCCTAATCAGGAAGCCCTGGAGAATGATGGGAGAATGATGTTGCATGTCATTTGCCATTCACTTTAAGTTTCCATTTAGCCACCTGAGGTTTGTTACACTTAATCCCTCAGCTGCTTTAACAAAATTCTGAGTAAAGCACCTAGTTACATATTATTGAGAAGAAACATCTGGGTCCTAGGGACAAACCCTAGATCTTGTGTTCACAAGATCACGAGGACAGCCCCTGGTGCCTCTGGGTATGGCGTGTGTTTTGGCATCTGGGTCCTATGGACAAACTGTAGATCCTGTGTTCACAGGATCAAGGAACAGCCCTTTATACACTGGTGCCTCTGGGTATGGCCTGTATTTCGCAAGGGCAACATTTAAAAAACAGGGGCCACTAGTTGCAAGCAAAAAATAATAATCTTAGTAAAATAGAACTTCCAATCAAACCAATGCTATCAAAAGATAAAGAAGAAATAGGCAGCACCCATAGTTCAGTGGGTTAGGGCGCTGGCCACATACACGGAGACTGGTGGGTTCAAACCCAGCCTGGGCCATCTAAACAACGACAACTGCAACAACAACAACAACAAAAAATAGCTGGGCATTGTGGTGGGTGCCTGTAATCCCAGTTACTTGGGAGGCTGAGGCAAGAGAATCGTTTACACCCAAGAGTTTGAGATTGCTGTGAGCTGTGACGTCATAGCACTCTACCCAGGGCAACAGCTTGAGACTGTCTCAAAAAGGAAAAAAAAAAAGGGCGGTGCCTGTGGCTCAAAGGAGTAGGGCACCGGCCCCATATGCCAGAGGTGGTGGGTTCAAACCCAGCCCTGGCCAAAAATTGCAAAAAAAAAAAAAAAAAAAGATAAAGAGGGTCACACCTGTAATCCTAGCACTCTGGGAGGTCAAGAGAAGTGAATTGCTTGAGCTCCGGAGTTCCAGACAAGGTGAGCAAGATCAAAATCCCATCTCTACTGAAAATATAAAAACTAGCTGGGTGTGGTGGCACACATTTATGGTCCCAGCTACTAGAGGCTGAGGCAAGAGGATTGCTTGAGCCCAAGAGTTTGAGGTTGGTATGAGCTATGACGCCACCACCACAGCACTCTACCCAGGGTAACAGTGAGACTTAGGTTCAAAATAAATAAATAGGAAGAATTCCTCTTTTTATGGTCATGTGCCCTGAACTATGGGGCTTCAAAGCTTAAATCTGAGTAAAAACTTAAATACTTCCAATCTGCTTGTGGCTACTGTTTCACACTCCACCAATGCCAGAAAATGTTTCTTAGGCCCGCCCTTTTTTCCAGGGTTTCCTGGAAAAAACTATGGGAAATTTCTTATTAAAAATGGAGGGAAAGCAAGACCATGACAGCATCATGACATGTGAAATACCAAAAAAGTAGTCTAGAGCTATTTATCATTTCAAATTTGCTCCCTTCAGATCTCCTTAATGCTAAACACTTCAAAGCGTGGGACAGTCATAAAACCTCTCTTAATTCCATAAGCATCCATTACTATAAGTGGAATCAATTTTGGCAATTGTGGCTTTTATTCCCCTTCACCTACCCTAACCCACTCTGTTCTAATCCTCCACTCTGGCACATACAAGCACAAAATATTTTCAAAGTTTATGCACACTTGACACTTTTCCAGTGACTACCCTGCCCCCTAAAAGCAAAATAAGTAATAATAACGTGGACTTTGTTTTCTCCTTTTCAAGGAGCTCATTGAAAGGTGGAGTTGCACTACCACCAAACAGGCTAAACCAGTTCCTACTAAACCAGTTTGTCAGAGACACTGTTATAGAACAAGTAACACCAGCCTGGGGCCAGGAAACTGAGGTTCTGGTCCTAGCTCTGCCACATATTTTCTGCCTTAAACAGATCATTTCACCCCCTTAAAATTCAAGATATAGGATCGAGGAACCCTCCATGACTAAAATTCTATGGTTCTATGATTTCTTATCAGTAGCCATTATCAGCTATCCTTTGCTTCTTTCCTCCCCAAACCACTAAGCAATAGTAACAAAACATGAGGTGACAACCTTAGGATTTTCCAGGTTTTAACCCATACGCTCTCATGGGTTAAGTGGTATTAAGAATACCCCTCAGCTTCAGGCAACATAAGACAGAGAATCTATACTTATTGCTCTTCCTATTGCTCTCGTATCACAAGAATTAACCTAATCCAGAAAGGAAGCCCTTCTCCCATCATTCTAGCCAAAAGGGAAAAATGAACCAAAAATTCCTTTTGGATCAATAGCCTAGTTTCAAAATTTAAGAAATTTTGCCCTACATAGCATTTACCTAAACCAAAGCCTTTAGTTAGGTCCTAATCAGGTGCTCCCCAGCTCTGAGCACCACATGACTGATGGCTGTTTGCTGGCCAGAACCAGCCCATCAGCAGCCTATCTCTGGTCACTTACATGCATGATGGCAAAAGAAGAGAACACTGAATGGAGGGAGGAGGTCTGAAATGGCAAATATAAAAGGCAACCAGTGGTGGAGTGCAGAGCAATCAGGGCTTTTAGGTTCTCAGGGCAGCAGATGTGGTAAAAGATGCTCACTTTGAGATCATTCTTGAAAATCCATTGAAATTGATACTTGGCATCTCAATAACGCTGTTTCCCTATAGATTTTGAACAGATGATGACTCTTTCTTGAGTTAAGCAATAGATGTAAAAGTTGGCTTGCACCCAGGAGCTGTGCTTAAACTCCAGAATTACCCTCAGCATAGGGAGATGCCTCATGATGTGAGGCCCCAGGAAGCTGAGCTCCTGGGGCAGGCCTAGGCTTACTGAGTAAACTGATGTACAGATTACTCACAATATTTAAATTTGTTTCCAGATGCTCCCAGTTGAATTTGTGTATGTTTGATGTCACCTGATGTAACTCCACTACAATGTCATCAAGTGAGCATACTGGATTATTTGGGACTGGCCAAATTCAGATGTTTTGTCTCAGCCTTAGAGCATGTGATAAATTACAGTCCTTCCAGAAAATAATACAGCCCTTGAAAAATAACTCATCTACTTTTTCAGACTATACTAGGAAATGATGTAGTACCTATTTATACACACACACATATACACTCACACACAGTCCTATCTTGTTTTCTGATAAAAAGCAGTGGTTACTGTGGCAAGCATGTAATAATATTACTTTTGGCTGTTAAATAACAGATATTCTTTTAAAGTTGTTTTAAGGAAATTCTTTTGTGTGTGTGCACACCTAAACATTTTGCTGAAATAGTTTTTTTTGCTTCAACCTCTCTCACTACCTTTCACTGAAAAAAGAAACCCTGAAATCTGTCTTCTTGAGTAGAATATCAAAATTCTGCCTCTAATTCTAACTGAAGTATGATCTTTCTAAAGTAACATTTAAAAAAAAAATGGGGGTGGGGAAAGAGGGGTTTATAGGGCTGTGGTGCTGTTAGCAATTTCTGAGCTGTTGGTAAGGCTAGTGGAGATACCAAAGGCGTGCAGGTGGGGGCAGCAGCATTCTTTGTCGGCCCACACTCCTCAGCCTGGTTGCCACCACCTCTCTCCTATTCCAGGCAGCCACATCTAAATCATCACTTCCTTCCCTTATACCTAGAGTTTCCCCCCCCCCCTTCATAAAAAATGAAGCTGGTACACACTTCCACATTCCCCCTCTACGACAGGCAGTGAAGCCCAGCAGGGATCTAGCTCTGGACATGCCACTGTAACAAGCACTTGAATCCTACCCAATTTTCCTTCTTAGATGAGAAAATAAAGCTGGGCCATTGAGTACATCATGTCATTGGTCATAAAACACACTACAAATTATCTAAATTAAAGTATTTATTAGTGCTAGCTAACATTAACTGAATACTTACAACATGTGGGGTGATATACTAAACATTTTTTGTGAAGTAGCTCATTTAATCTTTATCATTAATATAATGTTATGAAGTAGAAACACGTATTATCCCCACATGACAGATGAGGAAACCAGACCACAAATAGTACACAACCTGCCCAAAGCACACACAGCTCATACATGGATGAGGATTTGAATTCATGATGCTGGACTCTGAAGCTGGTACAGAGATGTCCTTATTTCAGAGTCTTCCTCTGAAAGTCTATTCTCAGACACAAGGGTAGGCTCCAGGCAGAATTCCAGAGGCAAATTCCCAGCAGATGACTTAGTTGTTGAGATGATCAAAAAGCACCGATACCAGCAGAGAAGTGAAGGAACAGGAAAAGATGGAAAGAGCAAAGGAGAACAGGGAAATGAATGTTTGTTTAGGACCTGCTGAGTGACTCAAGTCTTGTAAGACATATATTACTAATCCCCTTTTCACAGATAACAGTCCTGAGGCCCAGAAGAACAAATAACACACCAAAGGTAAGTTAAGACTCCACTGAGCAGATGAGCAAGTAGAAATTTTCATTCATCTAGGAAAAGAGGGGAAAGAGATGAGATCACACAATGAGTAGGACCCTGAACCTGAGGCAGTTGGGGGTCCGGGGGAAAGACCCAGTGAGAGGCTGGTTAGAAACCAAGAGAAGAACCTGAAGAGCCTTGGATAGACATCCATCAGAGCACAATTCAGGCCAGATGAGGTGAGCCTGAAGAAAGAGAAGGATGATGAAGCAGAAATCTAAGATAAAAAATTGATGGAAGAATAGAGGCAACTAAAGGAATAGCCAAGGAAGTAGATGTTGATGTCTTCCTCCCCAGTCTTTTCCTCTCTTGCAAGCTTTGCCGTCTCCCACTTTCCACAGCTCTGCCTCCAAAATTTAGTCTTGTATTTTTCTCTCCCTTAATGGCCCAAGCAATGGAACAGAAGTACACTTTTATTTTATATCTTTATTGAATAAAGTCAAATATTTCCATTCAAGTTTTAAATTTGCTAAGCAGATAATTTTCTATCTCTGCCACTGCCCAGAAACATCACTAAAATTAGAGCCAAATTTATCTTCATAAGTAAGGAGGCTCTCCTGATATTTTCTATATTTCTTTAAAAGTTTCTTGTTCCAGACGGCGCCTGTGGCTAAAAAGAGTAGAGCGCTGGCCCCACCAGCCGGAGGTGGTGGGTTCAAACCCAGCTCCGGCCAAAACCTGCAAAAAAAATAAAAAATTCTTGTTCCTACCATAGGTTAACTGCTTTGAGTGCATGTTTCTCCCACTAGATTATTATTTTAAAAAATAAAACCCTGGAGATTTGTTTATTTGATTTCTGATCACTACCAAAAACACTAAGAGGGAAAAAAGCTCTTTTGTAAGAGAGTCTTAACTGAAATCTTCTCAGAATCTTGAGAGGCAAAAAAAGCCTTGAAGCAGATGACTCTGTTCTCTATATTCAACTACAGTGGTTTTAATGACAGGGGTTGCATTTCTCATGTAACAAGAACTCTAACAGGACATCAGTAAGGGCCATCCTTAATATGCTGGCATTGTTTCTCCTTATGAAGGGCAAAGTTTTATATATTTTCTATCTATATGCCTCTTAAAGGGAGAACCTGTTTTAAAAAGTTATTATTACCTCAATATCTATTTCATAAAACACAACTTCAAGCCCAAACATAAGTGTAAAGAATCTCTCCAAACATTTATTATGCCTGATCTTAGGAATGCATTGCGACGGAGTTTGAGAGAGAACTAAACTGTAAAGTGCACTCTCCAGGAGTTTTCATTCCGGTGCAAGAGACACATAGAAACAGATCATCACAGGTCCCCTGACCAATTATTATAAGTGAGCAAAGAACAGACAGTAGGTAACCCAGAGAAGGAGCAGGTGATTACCTGAAGACCCTGGAGAAGCCTTCATAGAAGATATACTCCCTCCAGTCTTGAAGGACATAGAGACATTTGCCAAGTGCATTTCCAAGGCCAGGAGCAATAGGCTCACAGGATGGAAAAATTGCTAGAGTCAGATCAGATTATATAATAAAAGGCTTTAGATGCTCAGATGAAAAAAACAGTGGCATTTTAAGTCTGAGACTGACATTGTCAGCTTTAAATTTTAAGAAGAAAACTTGTAACAGTGCGAAGACAAGTTCATACGAAAGTGACTAGAGAGGAGACAGTTGTAGTTCTCCCCAGGATCAGATAAGGAACTAGAAGAGATAGGGACAGGGAGGAGTGGAGAAGACAGGCAGATCAATGTCTATGGTGGATGTGACAGGATTTGATAAATGATTAGAAATGAAGTTATAGAGAAAAGGTACTGTCAAGGACGATTCACAGATTATCAGACTATTTAGAGGCTAGATGGAAGGTGATGCCACACACAGAGATTGGAAATAAAGCTCCTGGCAGGAGCTGCTGAGTTCAGTTTTGAAGTGCTGAGATTGAGGCCCTGAAAAGCATTCAGGTCAAGAGCTAATCAGGGACGCAGAGCTCAAACCTGATACCAAAGTCCACAAGCCAAACACAGAGGAACTGACACAGGCTGCCTCTGCTCACAGGAGGCTGACATCATGGAAGTGGAGCAAAGGGGAAAAGAAAAGTAGCAGGAGGCCCAAAGAAAAAGGGACAGAAAGTGAGAAACTCGACAAGATGAGGGGAGAGGAAAAGGAAACAAGGCAGTCTTATATTTTACCCTAAAGAAAAGGCATATATCTACCTCATACATCCAGGCCGGTCTTCAGGCTACTCAAGGTAAGATAAAAGAGCAACAGAGAACCAGCATCACAGAGGACAACTGACAGCCAGAAAGAAACAGCAGGAGAAATGACAATAAATTCTCTACCTTACTCCAAAGCCTTTAATGAAATTAAGAAGAAAGCTGAGTAGTCTGATGTAACTTCATACAGAAGAACATAATCCTATACACTTCAATTGTCCTTGGAGGAATTACTCTATTAGATAATTATTAGTTTATTTTATCTGGAAAATTCACATAGGTGAAGCGACATTTGTGAGAGTGTGAAGATAAAAGAATTTTTCCCGTTTATAAGAATTTTCCCCTTTAACTGTATGAAACAAAAAATACTAGCCTAAAAAGTAGTTACTGGTTTTGGAAACAAATCAGATCAATGTGACAGTCACTGTGGTGCGAAGCCCCATAGATCACACACATGGGGACAATCACTAAATGATATTTTTCTGGTGATGATTAGGCTGGTCTCTCTTCCCCAGCAGGCACCCAATCCTCAGCCACTTTCCTCCCTTCCAGGCATGAGCTCCACCTGACTTCAAAGGAAGCTTTAAAAATGGATTAAAGCAAAGATCATACATTGACTTCAAAGGGAGTGCTGAACGCACAAAAGATATTTTGTGGGGGAGGGGACAGAGATGGAAATTTTGTTCCTCTTATTATTTCACGCTTAATGAATACCATCAGCATGACCCACATATTCAGCCAAAAGTATATTTTCTTCCCTTTGCCAATATTTTCCATTTTGATGATATCATAATAATTGTTCATTCTAGAAAAAAAAAATCTAATGCTTGCTCTAAATATTTCAATTTTATTACAGTGATGCTAAATGTTAATCTTCTCGCTATACGATATAGAGGCCATGGTAATAAAATTTTGTTACTCCATGCAAAATATTGCCATTTTAATTGTATACCATAAAGTCACTATGGGAGATAATGGGAATTACTCTTGATAGTTTAATGTTCTTTTATAATGCATAGTCAGATCTGACTCTCAGGACTTTCTTTCTCTTCCAAAATGCAAATAATTAATATAATAAAGAACTTTCAGTATAAGTGTCCACCATGCTCATTGCCTCTGTATGATGATTCTCAATGTACCACCACCAACACTTTCACTTATACAAATTCAAACAACTTACTCTTAATGACCCTGCAGATACTCTAAAAATAAGCAAATATACTCTGAGTACAGTTTACCTTCTCCATAAAAAGCCTCAGACTCATTCTAAAACAATAATTATGATTCATCAGGAGCTCTTAAACAAGTATTGTAAGTTAATAAAACTCCTACAGAACCCTCTAAACTCACAAGGATTCTGGTGTTCTGCTCCACACATTTAGCTAACAAAGAAGCAAACAAAACTTGAACACAGGTGGGGCTGATGTCTGTGAAAGAGGAAAGGAGCCATTTTTACCCAAATGCTAAGACCTTTTCTAGGGATCCCCATGCTCCTGTGACTGCTTTTTCCCTCAACATATCATACTCTAGCAGCTCCTCCTCTCTCTCTCTCTCTCTCTCTCTCTCTCTCTCTCACACACACACACACACACACACACAGTCTACTATATGACTTAACCACATGTGGGAGTTATGAGGTGCATGAAGCAGAAAAGAGTGTGGAGGAGTCAGAGAAGGCTCCTCTCTATCCCCACGGGGAAAACAGAGGAGGGCATAGCTGAGTGTTTCATACAATTCAGAGGAGAGAAAGATCAGATAGAACATCACATTTGATTAAATTCCATATAAGGCCTCACAACTGAAATAACGAAACCAGTGGGACTGCTGCCAACAGTAAGCCAGAATGAGCAAGGGAAATAATTGCATCAAACCAGTAAGAAAGGTTCAAAGGGTACAAGCATGCACTGATTTAGCTATGAAATCCAAGTCTGACTTTAAATTATATAACAAGACCAGAACCACTCAGGAAAAGCGATCTTTCCAAGACCTCGTGGTATATCTCATACGTAGTCAGGACAGAAATAACCAAAATGTTGTTTTCCTCAATTTACTCCTCAACTGAACCCAAAAGAAAATGGCTCAAATGAAAACAAAAACTGAAAACATACATTTTACCTACTCTTAAATAAAAGCCTATGTAAGTCTAAATTTGCATCCACATTTTGAGCCAGATAAGTTATTCTAACAGAGAACTTAGCGTTATTTAAAACAAAAAGCATGAATTTCCTCAGCTTTGTGCATTTTACTTATTCATTCAATAGACAGACTGAATTACTATATGAAAGCCATTGCACTAGGTTCTATGCAAGAATCCAAAATGAGACATGTGGGGATTCCATTTTCCTGGGGCTACAACAGGGGTACATGGTACAAATAACAATAGCACTGGGGAAATGTGTTCTATGGCCATTGAGAACCTTTGCAGATAAAGCTTAGTGTATCTCACTTAAAATGAACCGGGGGGAAAAAATAAATACTTACTTCACTTGGAGTGTTTCAGAACCTTATTCTGACGGAAGTTTATAGATTTTCTGAGTGTGTGGATTAGGGGGCAGTGTCCCCAAGTTCAAATAAGTTCAAATAACTTTGGGAAACACTTGGTAGATAAAATCAGAATAGGTTTTTTACTGCAAAACTTTTCAATACCTTGGATGAGCTAATAAATTTGCAAATTTCCAAGAGGAGAATAGAGTTAGCAGCATTTCTCAAACTTATTTAACCATAAGATACTTTTTTTTTCATAGAGTATCTCATAGAACTAGTGATTTAAAAAATCCTTGGTTAGCCTTAGTGGAGTTTAAGCTTGTGCAAACGACATGGAGCCTTCTAAGTTGACCAGTTTTGAGTAAATGAAGAAGACAGGGTTGGAAGGGTAGCTTAGGGTCAGATCATGGAGGACTGTGACCAGCTGACTACTCACTCTCTCCTGGAAACTCCCTCTTTCCTTAGCCACCATGATAAGGCAACCTTTCATTCAAAAACTGACTCTGCCACTTTCTAATTGTAACATGTTCAGCAGATAGCTTGATTTTCTGTCTCCGAGTTTCCTTATTGCCTCATCTATAAAATATGAATGTCATTATATTCAATGAGCGCATGAACATAAAGAACATACGATGTCTAACATGTAATAAATGTTATCTCTCTGTCTGGGGTCTGATTTCCTTTCCAGACTTCCGAATATTCCCTTTTGTCTCCCTTAGAAGTACTTAGTATTTTCTTCAGGTCCCTTAAATATTAGCTTTCATTAGAATTATTCCTTTAGCCACTTTTTTTTTCTTATTCTAAATGCCCTCCTCGGGTAATGGCTTCAACTTCCTGAGCCTGATACATCCCATATCTACAAATCCAGCCCTGATACTTCTCCAGAAGTCCAGGGAGTATTTCTAAGGAACACATGAACATACCCATCTGAAATGTCCTATAGGCACTTTGAGCTCAACATGCTCAAAACTGTACTTAGTATCTTCTGATCTACTTCTATACCTTTTGTCCTCTCTGCATTATACATCTCATTATCAAACACCCAGTTGTCCAGGCTACAGAACTCCAAAATCATTTTTTTCTTTTTCTACTCCCCAACCCTGCCTTTGCCTTTTACTTTTCCCTCCCCACATTCAGTTTGTCAACTGACCCAGTGATTGTACTACTGGATTATTTTTTGAATTAATCAGCACTGCTTCATTCCTACTGCAGACTCTGATCACATTCTTTTCTTTTTTTTTTCATTTTTTAAAATTGTTTATTATGGATTCATAATAGTTGTATATCTTTACAGGATACATGGGATGCTTAGATACAGGCATACAGTGTTATAATGTGAATTAATACAATCAGGGCAATTGGGGTATCTATCACCTTAGGAATTTATCATTTTTTTGTGTTAGGAACATTCCAATTCCACTCTTTTAGTTATTTTAAAGTATACCCTAATTTATTGTTGATTATAGTCACTTTGCTCTGTTATCAGATATCACTCATTCTATCTATCTAACCATATTGCCTCTTCCCTTTATTGATTGTATCATTTGTTATGCAGAAGCTTTTTAGCTTGATGTGATCCCATTTGTCCAATTTTGCTTTGGTTGCCTGTACTTTTAGGGTAATTACTTCAAAAATCAGTACATAGACCAATCTCCTGAAGCATTTCCCCAGTGTTTTCTTTTAGTAATTTCATAGTTTCAAGTCTCTGATTTGAAGTTTAATCCATTTTTATTTGACTTTTTTTTTAAACAGAGTCTCACTTTGTTGCCTCTGGTAGAGTGCTGTGGCATCACAGCTCACAGCAACCTCAAACTCTTGGGCTCAAGTGATTCTCTTGCCTCAGCCTCCCAAGTAGCTGGCCCTACAGGTGCCCACCACAACACTTGGCTATTTTTAGAGACAAGGTCTCACTCTGGCTCAGACTGGTCTTGAACCTGTGAGCTCAGGCAATCCACCTGTCTCAGCCTCCCAGAGTGCTGGGATTCCAGGCATGAGCCACCATGCCCGGCTTGATTTGATTTTTATATGTGGTGAGAGGTAACAGTCTAGTTTCATTCTTCTGTATATGGATATCTAGTTTTCCCAGCACCACTTATTGAAAAGACTGTCTTTTCCCCACTCTATGCTCCTGGCAGATTTGTCAAAATTAAGTTCACTATATAGACATGTGTATTTATTTCTGGGTTCTCTATTCTGTTCCACTGATCTTCATGTATGCCAGTACCATGCTATTTTGGCTACTACAGCCTTGTAGTATAATTTGAAGTCAGGTAATATGATTTCTCCAATTTTGTTCTTTTTGCTCAGGATGGCTTTGGCTATTCTGGTCTTTTGTGGCTCCATATAAATTTTAGGACTATTTTTTCTATGTCATTGATATTTTGATGGGGATTCCATTGAATCTGCAAATTGCTTTGGGTAGTATGGACATTTTAACAATATTGGTTCTTCTAATCCACAGGCATGGAATATGGAATATCTTTCCCCTTTTTGTCCTCTTCAATTTCTTTCATCAATGATTTATAGTTTTCATTACAGAGCTCCCTCACTTCTTATGGCTAAGTTTCTTCCTAGGTATTTTATTTGTAGCTACTATAAATAGTATTACTTTCTTGGTCTTTTTCATATTGTTTACGGTTGGCAATAGAAATGCTATTGGTTTTTGTATATCGATTTTCTATCCAGCAACTTTACTGAATTTGTTTTTAAATTCTAACAGTTTTTTTGTGGAGTCTTTAGGTTTCTCTAGCTATAAGATCATATCATCTGCAAACAAGGATAATTTGAATTCTACCTTTCCACTTTTGAAGCCCTTTATTTCTTTCTCTTGTCTGTAGTTCCAGCTACAACTTTCAGTTATAATTGAGAAATCTGGTTTTGATACCAGGGTGAGTTTAAGTAAGAATGATACTAATTCTTTGAATGCTTAGTGGAATTCAGCAGTGAAGACGTTGTTGGGTTCTGGGCTTTTCTTTAATGGGAGACTTCTCATCACTGTTTCTATCTTGTTACTTATTCGTTTATTCAAATTTGGGATTTCTTCCTGATTCAATCTTAGTAGGTTTTATGTGTCTGGGATGTATTCAGTTTTCTGGGTTTTCCAATTTATTGGCATATAGTTGCTCATTGTTGTCTCTAACAATCTTCTGGATTCCTACAATATCAGTTACAATGTTTCCTTTTTTATCTCTGATTTTACTTATTTGGATTGTCTCTCTTTTTTTCTTAGTCTGGCTAAAAGTATGTCAATTTTGTTCATCTTTTCAAAACACCAACTTTTTGTTTCATTAATATTTTACATCTTTTATATTGGATATTTTTTATTTCACTTTTACTTTCTGCTCTGATTATTATTTCTTTTCTTCTACTAATTTTGGGTTTGGTTTGCTCGTTTTTCTAGTTTTTTGAGATGTACCAGTAGGTTGTTTATTTGAAGTTTTTTTACTCTTTTTGATATAGGCACTTATTGCTATAAACTGTCCTCTTATTGCTGCTTTTTCTGTATCCCATAGGTTTTGATATGTTGTGTTTTCAAACATTCTTTAAATTTCCTTCTTATTCTCTTGATTGATCATGTGTTTGTATAGTCTCCAATGTTCCTTTTGTTATTAATTTCTACTTTTATTTCATTATGATCAGAGAAAATACGATTTCAATTTTTTTTTGAATTTTTAAAGACTTGTTTTGTGGTCTAATATATGTCCTATCCCTGGGAATGATCCATGAACTGAGGAGAATAACATGTATTCTGAAGCCCTCTATGTATCTATCAGATCCATTTGGTCTATAATGCAGATTAATTCTGATGTTTCTTTGTCAATTTCTGTCTGGATGATCTGTCCAACGCTGAAGGTAAAGTGTTGAGGTCTCCAACAAATTGTATTGGGGTCTATCTCTTTAACTCTGATAATATTTGCTTTATATTATAGGTCCTCCAATATTGGGTGCATATATATATACACATATAGAATTCTTACATCCTTTTGCTGAATTGACTCTTTATCATTAATGTCCTTCTTTGTCTCTTCCTGTAGGTTTTGTCTTAAATCTATTTAATCTGATAGAAACTCCTGTTGTTTTTTGGTTTCCATTTGCTTAGAATATTTTTTCCATCTTCTTATTTTTAATTTCTGCATATCTTCATAGGTAAAGTGTGTTTCTTGCAGACAACATATGGTTGGCTCTTGCTTTTTTTTATCCATTCAGTCATTTTATGTCTTTTGATTAGAGAGTTTAGTCTATTCATGTTCAATACTATTATTGATAGGCAAGAACTTACTACTGACATGTTATTTGATTTCTGGTCCTTCCTTCCTTCCTGTCTTCCTTTGTTAAAAGTGACTTTCTCTGGTAGTATGTCTTAATTTCTTGCTTTTTATTTTTTGCTTATCTGTTGCAGGTTTTTTTATTTCAAGTTACCATACTCACAAAAAAAATCATAAACATACACAACTCCACCTATAAACAAACAAGCAAACAAATAAATAAGCAAACTGAAATCTAACAGAAATTCTACCTTATCACTCCATCCCCTGGCCCTGCTTTTTAACTCTTTGTTATTTCCATCTATATCTTTTATACTATCTCTCTTTCAAAAAGTTGTTGTAGTTATTTTCGATAGGTTTGTCTTTTAGTCTTCCTACTCAATATATAAATGATTTATGCATCACATTTACACTGTCACCAGTGAGTTGTACACCTTCAGATGTGTTCTTATTGTTCATTAACCTCCTCTTCTTTCAAATTGAAGAGCTCCTTTTAGCATTTCTTTAGCATTTCTTGTAGGACATTTCTTAAGTTGATGAAATTCCTCAGCTTCTGTTTGGGAAAGTGTTTATTTCTCCTTCATATTTGCAAGATATTTTTGCAGTATATACTATTCTAGGTTTACAGTCTTTTTTCCTTCAGCATTTTGACTATGTCATATCACTCTCTCCCAGTCTGTGACATTTCCACTGCTATCAGACAGTGCTATCAGACATATCAGAATTCCTTTATAAGTTACCTTTTTTTTTTCCTTGCTTACCTTAGGACCTTTTCTTTATCTAGAAAGGAACTTCTAGATACAGGCTGTGGGTGAGACTGAACTGGCTTTAGGTGTGACCTAGGACTGTTAGCCAAGAGGGAGTGCCCACATGGTCCTCCCCCAACTTGTGGGAACTTGATTAAATGTCTTGAGGTAGCCTTATTGGGGTTAAATCTGCTTGGTGTCCTATGACCTTCTTGTAACTGAATATTGATGTCTTTCTTTAGGTTTGTAAAGTTCTCTGTTCTTATTTCTTTGAATAAACTTTCTACTCCAATCTCTTTCTCTAGCTCCGCTTTAAGGCCAATAACTCTTAGATTTGCCCTTTTGAGGATGTTTGCTAGATCTTAATAGTCATACTTCATTATTTTTTATTCTTTTTTTTCTCTTCCAACTGTGTATTTTCAAATAACCTGTCTTCGAGCTCACTAATTCTTTTTTCTACTTTTTTAATACTGCTGTTTAAAGACTCTGATACATTTCTGAGTTTGCCAATTGAATTCTTAAGCTCCAGAATTTTATGCTTAATTTTTTTAAATTATTTCAATCTGTTAAATTTGTCTGATAGGTTTCTCAATTCCTTCTCTCTATTGTGTGGAAGTTCACTAAACTTCTTCAGAACCCCTATTTTCAATTCTTTGTCTGAAAGATAATATACCTTCATCACTGGTACTTTGGTTCATTTGGTGAGGTCATGTTTTTCTGGGTGTTCCTAATGCTTATGGATGTTTATCAATGTGTGGGCATTGAAGACTTAGCTATTTATTTTAGTCTTCACAGTCTGGGTTTGCTTGAACCTATCCTTCTTGGGAATGCTTTCTAGATATTCAAAGGGAATTGAGTGTTGTGTGATTTAAGTCTTTAGTCACTACAACTGCATCAGCACTAGGGGTGCTCCAAGCTCAGTAATTCTGTGATTCTTACAGACTCCTGGTGGTACTACTTTGGTGGACGTGGGTAAGATACGGGACAATTCCCTGGATTACCAGACAGAGTCTCCACTCTGTTCCTTCATTCTCTGTGCTGAGTTGCTGAGGTTGGGGGAGGACCATGTGGACACTCCCTCTTGGCTACCAGTCCTTGGTCACACCTAAAGCCAGTTCTGTCTCACCCATAGCCTGTCATGATTGTTGCCTGACTACCTATGATATTTATTCAAAGCCCAGGGACTCTTTAGTCAGCAGGTGGTGAATTCTGCCAGGACTGAGTCCTTCACTTCAGAGCAGCATGTTTCCTTCTGGCCTAGGGTGGGTCCAGAAATGCCTTCCAGAAATAAGGCCTGGCCTCAGGGACCTCAGGAATATGGTTGGTATTTATTTTACTGTGGCTGAGCTGGTACTCAAGTTGCAAAACAAAGTCCTCTGAATTTTTCCTTTTCCTTTCCCCAAGTGGAAGAGACTCCCTGACCTGCACTGCCTACAGTTGTGTGTATGTGTGTATGTGTGTCTGTGTGTGTCAGGGGGGTTGACAACAGGCACTGACTTGTCTGCCGTTGCTAGTTTCTCACTGGGTTGTGTACTTCAAGTCCACTGGCTCCAAGCAACACAGCCACAGGAATTGCCCAAGGTCTACAGCCTTTGTGTCCTGACTACCTTATGAATTTTGTCTAGGTCTCAGGCTGCTTTTTGTCAGCCAGTGGTAGGACTAGCTGGATCCTGGGCTTCAGGGCAGAGGATTCCTCTATGGCTGGGCTGGTCTAAATGCTTCTTCAGAGGGCACCAGCAGAATTCTGCCCTGTCTTATGTTCCCCTGTGCCAAGGCAGCCTTGGCTTTCAATACAAATACCACAATCATTTCACTCTCCCTCCTCCTAGTATACAGATTTTTCTCTCCATTGAGAATGTCAGCACAGCACTGCTAGGCAAGGGGGATGGGTAGTATAGGCAATGCACCCTTTTGTGCCCTCTTCCTTGATATAATGTTAAAACCAAGTAGCATGATTGCTCACCTGATTTTTGGTTCTTTTGAAGGTGTTTGCTTACATGAATAGTCATTAAATTTGGTGCTTATGCAGAGCAATGATCACTGGAGGTTTCTATTTGGCCATCTTGCTCTGCTCCCCATCACATTTTGTCATCTCTCAGATTTATGAAGTAGGTTTCTAATTTGCTTCCCTCTTCCAACTATGACATTTTTTAAATACAAATTGATTATCTTATTTCCATACTTGAAAATCTATAAAGATTATAATTTTTACATCAAATACCTAAACATACAATAAACTCTAGTGATATTCATGCTGAAGTATTTACAGAGGAATGTATTGTAATCTATAATTGGTCCTGAAATATCTAAAATGTATAAAATAGACTGATGGATTATGAAGGAATCAATAGATCCATGATTAATAACTATAGCAAAAAGTTACTAGTACAATGCTCATTGTAGAATTCTTTCAATTGCCTCTATATTTTAAACTGTTCATAATAAAATGTTGACATCTTAGGTGGACCCTTCACTACTTGGCTCCAATCTACCACTCTAGCCTCCCATTCTCTCACTGATTTGCACTTTATGTTCTGACCAAATGGAATGAATCAACATCCCCTTTATGCCTTACAGACTCTGCCCTGGCTAAGGCTTTGTCATCCTTTTATCTATGCCTGGAAGAAGATTCTTCCATTATTTTTCTATCTGACAAATGCCAAATTATTCTTAAAAACAGCAGAATCTCCCTTGGGATGACTGCCTGGACAAAGTTAACTGATATTTTTTCCATATTTCTCCTTTTCCCTCTTTCTCACAGAATTGTACTATGGCACTTACTGTATTGAGCTGTGGTAGGTGCTTATGTATGTGTTTCTCCCACCTGCCCTAGCTGTTCCTTGATGATTGTCCCTTAATCTTTGTATATACACTATCCAGGACAGTCCTAACACATTCTACACCCTCCATACATGTCTCTGAATTAAACTGAACACTAGATTCAGAAGTGTGCTATGTCTTATGCAAAGTCATAGATGGCTGTTTCTGGGCCTTTTAACATTGCTCAGTGTTAATTTGTCTGTCTTCTGTTGCATGTGCCAGGTGTTCTTACGATCTTTCATGAAGTTTTACATTGTAAACAACTGGAATCATCAGACTCTGAAACACTGAGAAGTCCCTCAGAATTTCTACCAAAGTTTACACCTAACTTCACCTTTCCTTAAAACTTAACAGCCAGCAGTTAGCAATAACACCACAACTTCTAACTTCACATCCTTCTAATCATTCTCAGTGTTCTCAAAAGAAACCTTCCAAAAGTACTAAAAATTCCATAGCAGTATCCCGCTCTTTTTTCTTTCTCTCATAGTCACGCACATAGACTTGTGAACATACACGCAAATAGCAACAAAAAGATGCAGAGGTGAAATTGTACATACCATTTGTTCTTGAAAGGTAATGACATTTTGCTTTGGGAGTGCATAATCCCTCCTTCTACTGTTTTCAGAAAAATTCTTGTCAATTAATAATTCAGTGCTCTATTCCAAAAAACAAAATCTTGCCAGTCCCTTTCCTTTTCCTTTAGTTTCCAAAAACTAAAATGTTGAGTTTTAAGAATTACATTATTATAAAGAATTTGTACCCTGTTAAAAAAATATGACTGTTTCAGGTTTCATTGTCATGGCATTGGATTTGGATGACTAGTACATCTAATCCATTACAAATACTACATCTGATCCACTAAATTTGCATTGGTCCAAGTTTCATTTTACTAAACTAAAACAAACCCTCCTCTTCCTGCCAATGATGTATTTCTTTACAAAAATCTTAAACAGTGACTTGGAATTCCTCTACAGTCACAGAACCCCACAAAAGACCCATCAGAAGTAACAGAAAAAGTGTTAAATTAATAAACACTTAGCATTTGAAAGTGGTTACAATTTTGATTTGCATTGAGAGAAGATACCTGGGAACAGTAAGGTCTGAAAGAACAGAGTCTTTTCATAGGAGCCCAAGGACACTCCTACAAAGTCCTCAGTGACTCAGCTCTTAGGAATTTGTAGAAACTTAATTTCCTGGGCCCTTGAAACTAATGCTTGTTTCTGCTTCTATAAAAGCCTGCATCCACCTTCTCCAGCTTGATTCAAACTGACCAATGAGAAGGGTATCCATGGACAAGGAACCCTTGGCTGGAGATAAAAGGGAAATGACAGACCCAGTCAGGGAGCTCAGCCATTTTTGGACTGTAGTCTACCATGGTTCTGACAGCTGAAATAAGTCCTTCCTCCCTATCTCGGTTTTTGGATAATTCTCTCTCTCTGCCAGGCCTCATTTTTCTGCAACAGCACAACAAGCCTTCCCTGACTGCCATCCTATTAGCCACTCCACCCTCAAACAAGCCCCCTCAGGACCATCCTGTATGGCAAGTCATGTGTTCATCTCTAGGAAGGTGGTGGGAGGAGCATTCTTTATCCCCAGTGCATAATACAATGCTAGGAATAAAGTAGTTATTTAGTAACCAAGTATAGGCAGGTAGGAAGGAAAGAAAGAAGGCAGGAAGGTAGGGAATGAGGGAGGAGAAAGAAAAAGAGGGTGTGGAGATAGGGAAGAAAGAAAAGATAAAGAAAGAGAAGTGAAAAGAATAATCTGCATATCTTACAAGTAGGGAAACTGCCCTTCTGGCCTAAAGAACTTCCATTCAGTAAACCAAATCTAAGTCTTTGACCCCAAGTTATACCTCAGTTCTTTGTATTGCCACATTAGAAGTATCTTCTTGACTCTTTCTGACTTTTTATCACCTCATCCTTCAAAAACAAGAGTTAGTTCCACCTTTTTCATAAAGCTTTCCTCACCTATTTCAACTCCCTCATCTTTCCCTCTATTGCAGACCAACGGCACCAATTTTTATATAATCATTGTAATACTTAAGTAAACACAAACAGTCGTCTTTATGTTGTACAGTTTATCTACCCTTTTCTCAGAATAGATTTTAAGGTGATTTTTACACATGCATGTTCTCTCTAAAATCCATGTATATTCATTAGGGGTAGAAGTTATTAACTTATATGTCTTGCTTATGATGTCTTTTAGGTCAGAGAAAACAAGAAAATAACTTGTTTTTAGGACTTAGTTAATTTTCAAGTTTCTGGGGTTCTCTTGCCATTGTTTAATAACACTCCTCTACTTCTCAGCATTACCATTTAAACTAACAAATAGCTTCCCTCAAAAGAAATCAACCAGAATGAGTTTAAACAGGATGATTTGTTAACTCCATTTTGCACCTTCAGGAATCTGCTAAAATTAAAAGCAGGAGTCATCCTGAGTCACTCCTCTTCCTCATACACAAGGAAAGAGGATGCACAAAGAATGAGGCAGGTCCCTCCAGTAATTAGAGCTGTCTAAGTCTTTGCATGCCAGCAAACCTAGAAAATATAAACTCCAAATAAATCTTTAATCCCTTACTCATTTAGTTATGTTTTGAAAGCCTTCATGAGAAGAATATGTTTGAGCTTTAAGAGAATTACCCACCCCTCCACTGTTTACAGTGAAGTAAAAGATTTATTTAATGCAGGTTACTTAGTCCTTCTCCCATTTCAACAGCACTATTAGAGCCACTGGTTTCCTCTCTGATCAATAAGTTATTTATGGCTAAGGCTCAGGATTGCAATAAAAGACACTGCAGGGCTCCATTCTGGGGTCACACATTAGGAGAAATAGTTCTAACTTGTAGGGAGTGAAACTCAGTCATTATTTGGGTTTACTTCTAGTAATTAAGCATTTAATAGCACTTTGTATAATAGCACTCAGTGACCACTTTTATAAGCATTCCTCATAAGAACCTGGAACGCAACCATCAGATCAATAGCACGACTTTGTAAAGTACAACCTGATGGTGGCCACCGGTAAGGAAGCCTCTCCCTCTGTGTGAAGGTGATGCCATTCCCCTGAAGGCAGACACCAAGTTTCTTTTCCAATAGCAGCTTCTGGCTTGTGCTGATTTTTCCACAGTCTTTCAGTCTTGTACTAAGTCCCCTTTTGACAGATGGCAGACATTTCAGAAACTCTGACCCTGTCCTGAAAATGCCATGCATCACATTATCTATGGCCAAAGTGGAACAAAACACACTAGCTTAGAAATAATGTTCAGGCAATGGCCCCATCTTAAGCTTCTCTAGGGGTTATAATTTAAAGGGAACTTACATGTTTTGTTTAAATCCTGATGAATAATAAAAATAATGAGAGCAAGTCAACCCCTAAAGGGATAAACTTGATGCTTAAAATGATTGTTCACTCCCTCACTTGTTAAGGAAAAGATTTTTTTTTTCTTTTAGATCCCAGAAACAAGGTAAGAAAGGAAAACTTAAAACAATTTAATAAATGTATTGTGCATTACTCATAAGTCAGTATTTCAAAGTTAGGGAAACAGTGATCCAAGATCAAGAGAACAGGGCTGGGTATATTGGCTCATGCCTATAATCCTAGCATTCCAGGATGCCAAGATGGAAAGATTTCTTGAGCTCAGGTGTTAGACACCAGCCTGATCCAGGGTTCAGAGACCCCATCTCTACTAAAAATACTAGAAAATTTAGCCAGGTGTAGTGGTATGTACCTGTAGCCCCAGCTACTTGGGAGGCTGAGGAAGGAGATTGCTTGAGCCCAAGAGTTTGAGGTTGCTATGAACTATAATGACACCACTACATGCTAGCCTGGGAAACAGAGCAAGATTCTGTGTCAAAAATAAATAAATAATATATATAAAAAATATATAAATCTAAAAAAATGTAAGATATATATGTGTGTGTATATATATACATATATATATATATATGATGGATCTCTCTCTATATATATATGCTACATCTCTCTATAACAGGCATCCTCAAACTACAGCCCATGTGGCCCGCATAGGACATTTATCCAGCCCACAGGGTGTTTTTGCTGCTGCTGCCTGTCCTACTTAGCAGCTGACTTGTCCCAGGGTCCACAGCCCAGCCCTCCAATGGTCTGAGGGACAGTGAACTGGCCCCTCGTTTAAAAAGTTTGAGGACCCCTGCTCTATAAGATATCTCTGTCTCTCTCCCTCTCTCTCTCTCTATCTATATATATGGGCATCCTTTTAAAATGTGAGGAAAGAATGGAGGGAAGCAAGACTGGAGTTGGAGATGGGCCATTTGCAGGGACCCCAGTGAATGATAACCAGGACTGAATGATAACCAAGATGTACAGGGAGATGGAGAAAAGTGGATCTGAGGAGTGCTCAGAGGAGAAACCTGTTGTCCAAAATAGGCTATATATATAAGCATATATATATTAGCTTTTAATCATTAAAAGCTAAATGATTAGCTTTAATTCATTCATTTAATTCATGCCACAGATGTAGCATATATATAGAGATATCTCTCTCTCTGTATACATATATATATATATATATATATATATATATATATATATA
>NW_003852447.1:6196586-6246331 GCF_000181295.1 Otolemur garnettii
TGTCAGGCTAACCTCTCCTTATTTTTTTATTTTATATATATATAGATACAGAGAGAGAGAGAGAGAACATTCACTGTGAATAAGTCATGTTAGGCTAACCTCTCCCTATTTTTTTATTTTATATATATAGATACAGAGAGAGAAAGAGAACATTCACTGTGAATAAGTCATGTCAGGCTAACCTCTCCCTATTTTTTTATTTTGAAGCTGAACAAGTAGTTCAGAAAATATAAACAGTGTACATGCCTTTCTAAACTTCATCAACAATTTTGATTAAGTTGGTCATTGTGTAGACAAAATAGGACAATAAGAAATCAGTAACAGATCTAATGACCTTATCTAACAGTTACTGGTTTGGGGGTCCTTATTGGTCTAGGAGGAAAGTTTTCGTGCCACACTGCATTATTGTCCCTAGCCTATTTTGGACAACAGGTTTCTCCTCTGAGCACTCCTCAGATCCCCCTACTTTTCTCCATCTCACTGTACATTTTGGTTATCATTCAGTCCTGGTTATCATTCACTGGGGTCCCTGCAAATGGCCCATCTCCAACTCCAGTCTTGCTTCCCTCCATTCTTTCCCTACATTTTAAAGGGATGTCCATCCTTTTTGCCAAGTTTACACCTGTTACCCAAGAATAATTATTAATAAATCTCCTTTTCATTCTCAGAAGTGCCCGTTGCATAAAATTATATGCCTAACTTTAAATGGCCTGATTCTAACCACATCACTCCCCTACTTAACTCTTTCAGTGGCTTCCCCTGCCATTAGAATGAAACTCATATTTCTTCTGCATGTTTTTTAACTTCTTAATATCCACTAAACTATAAGTTCTATGAGGGCAGGAATTTTTGTTGTTGTTGTTGATAACTACCATATAACTGTGCCTGGTATACAATAGGTGCTCAAACACATGCTGAATGATTAGCTTTTAATGGCTCCACAGTTTGGGCACTAATTCTCTATCCAGCTTAATCCCTGCTGGGGGATAGCTTAATCCCTATTCGCAGTCTAATCTCCAGTTAGATTGTATTACCTTCGGTTCCTTTCTCACCTCTAGGCCTTCACGTACATTCTTCTTTCTACCTGATACATTTTTCGCCTTTCCCAACCTCTACCTCTTTCATCTCCCTAATCTCATGCCTAATTCCTTTAAGGTGCAGATTTAAAATCACATCCTCTGGGAGACCCTCCCCGCCTCCATTTCTTCTAGCTAGAAAATGTCCTCCCACTTGGTATGCTCACACCACCCCGTGCTTCTCTTAAACTAATATTCATCATACTTTATAGTCAATGTCTCTCTGTGTCTATCTCTTTCTCTCCTCCCCAGTCTGTTTGCTCTGGGATAGTGCTGATATGTACTCCATACATGCAGGCGCCTGGCGTAATGTCCATCAGCTGAGAAGCAATTAGTAAATAACTATTGAGTTAATGAATATGCTAATGTGACTTTTTTTTTTTTGAGACAGAGTCTCACTTTGTGGCCCTTGGTAGAGTGCTACGGTGTCATAGCTCACAGAAACCTCAGATTCCTAGGCTTGGGTGATTCTCTTGCCTCAGCCTCCCAAGTAGCTGAGACTACAGGTGCCTGCCACAATGCCAGGCTATTTTTTTTTTGAGACAGAGCCTCAAACTGTCCCCCTGGGTAGAGTGCCGAGACATCACAGCTCACAGCAACCTCCCAACTCCTGGCTCAAGCGAGTCTCCTGCCTCAGCCTCCCAAGTAGCTGGGACAACAGGTGCCCACTACAAGGCACAGTTATTTTTTTGTTGCAGCCGTCATTGTTGTTTGGCTGGCAGAGGCTGGATTCGAACTCGCCACCTTAGGTGTATGTGGCTGGTGCCTTAGCCACTTGAGCCACAGGCACTGAGCTCCCTCCTGCTCTGAAAAACAGAAACTGAGATATTTTTGCTGTCTCAGGAAAAGAGAGAAAGGGAAGGAGGAAATGAAGGATATCTGAACTGCCTTCACATTAAGCATGTTTTTATATGGCCTTGGTGGGACCAACAGGAGAAAATTAGAGAGTAACGAGTTTGGGCTTCTCAACAGTCAAAGCTACCTGAAAATAAATGTCATTTCTGGGAGGCACTGAACTTCCAGAGACATTTATCATAGGCCAAATTGTGAGTCAGTAGAGATGTGTAGTTGGATGAGATTATTCTTAGTAGAAAGTGGCAGAGAAGAAAAGTAGTAAAGACTGAAGTACCTAAGCAATTTGGTCAGACTGGAAAGGAAGTCCAAAAAAGGTGCCAGTGCGTACCTCACTGAGATGGCTGGGACTTCATCCCTACCACCATGCCACATGTCTCTAAAGGAAAATCAGCTATATCAACTGGACAAAAAGGAAGGATTAACGAATAGCACACTGAAGGTAGTACCATCACTGAAGAGATAATTAAAATCATAAAA
The DNA here is from genome assembly GCF_000181295.1 of Otolemur garnettii. Classification (NCBI taxonomy): domain Eukaryota; kingdom Metazoa; phylum Chordata; class Mammalia; order Primates; family Galagidae; genus Otolemur; species Otolemur garnettii. Next base: position 6,198,995 of record NW_003852447.1, read on the forward strand.
ATGTAGTTGATGGCAATCCATTCCAATCCATAAAAATGTACAAATAAATGTGGAAACAGCCTAAATGTCCTTCAACCCAGGAATGGATTGGTAAGCTGTGGTATATGTTCACTATGGAGTATTATTCAGCCACCAAAAAATGGAGATTTTACAGCATTTGGATGGAAGTGGAACATATTATCCTTAGTGAAGCATCACAGGAATGGAGAAGTAAGAATCCTATGTATTCAACTTTGATATGAAGACAATTAATGACAATTAATGACTTGGGGCATGAGGGAAGGGGAGATCAGACAGAGGAGTGAGGGAGTGTGGGCAAAAAAAAAATAATGACATTCTCACACAAACTGGATTTAATTTTGATCAACGTATATTACTTAAACATCAATTTTTAATTCAACATGTCAATATGTTGTTTATCATATTGCATCCTTATTCATCAGTGAAATGTGCCTGTAATTTCCCCTTTAAAACAATATATTTTTTCTAATTTTACTATCGGGGTATCCAGATTAAGTAGAATGATTTTGAAGTATTTCTATTTCTATTGTCTATAAAACTTGGCGTGATCTGATTTTTTTTTTTAGAATTTTTTTTTTACTTTTATTTATATATTAGTCATCTTTTTTTTTAGACTTTGGTAAAAACATAATAAGGAAAAAAATTGCTATTTGTATTTTGTCTTGTGTATTCTGTAACAAACAAGTAGTAAATGATTATGTATTCCAAAAAAAATTGCACAGCTCTTGTTAAAGCTATATTGATAGGTACTTTCTATTTTGGTTGCTGATACAATGCTATCTTTCTTTTTCTAATATTATTTTATAATTCTTTTTTATATAGGAATGTAATTGATTTTGTATAGTTATTTTGAAGTTAGCTACATTGCTGAATTTTTCTATTGTTTTTGGTAACTTGCAAGTAACTTGGTAACTCAGAAGTAATGAAATTTGTATTTTTTTTACATACCATTGGGATTTTTAAGTTATCACAATTGTACTAGCTAGGATCTTCAACTTTACTAGGAGAGGTGGTAATGAGTACACTTATCTCATAATTGATTTGTAGATAATGCTTTTGTTTACTCCTAAAATTGATATATTTGTCCCAATGTTATCTTCAATGATTATGTCAATGTTTTGCCTATAGTTGATGTTCTGTAAATATTCATGGAATAAAGGACTCTGAAATTAAAAAAAAAAAAGTACAAATAACTATTGTAATCAGCAGTCAACTTCTAATAAAAGGAAAAGGACAATCTGTTTGCTTTATTAACCTTAGGTGAAGAGAAAGAAAAATCTGATCTTTTTCAAAATAAATAATATTTGATAAAGCTTATTTCTAAACTTAGCTCCTAAATAATTAATAATTAAGAAAATAAACAAGGATATGGAGTTGATGACCACTTAATTCCATGAGTGTGAACACTTCCATTCACTTTACATTCTTAACCCACACTTTTCATCACCGGTACAGAAGTGCACGTACTGTCTGGGCCTGTGATAAGACTCGATGTGAAAAACTGATGACACTGATCCACAAGTATGTTTTGGAGGCTCTGTCATTTCGTTGACTTAGCAGGGCAGGAAAGAAATTTCTAGCTGCCAAGTCTGAAGAAGTAGTTGGGCCTCTCTCATTCTTTGGAGCCAGTCCCAGGGGAGTGAGACCACTGTTCCCAGAAGGGCTTCCAAAAGACCTTCTGAATAATTCATAGTCTGAGTTGGAGCAGTCCACTGCAGGGAATTTTAGAATGCCCCTATGTTTGACTACCATGCAGGCCCCTTTCAAGAACCTTTTCCGGAGCTTACTGAAGAGAGAAGTCCTCTGGTTTGTAAAGCACCCTGGAGTGTGCCCTGGAACTTATTTCCCCCCTCCCAGCCTCCTCTGAGCTGTGTATGACCTTGCACAAGTCTTTCTTTCTCCTGGGGGACAAGTCTGAGATTTGAAAATTGAACACCTCAATTTTCATAATTAAAATTTTGACTAAACAGATTAAACACAAATGGAAATGATTTTTACAGCTTTGATGACCATACTACTTTCCACCACTACTTCACAACACATACACAGCATTTTCAAATCTCAATGTAGAGAAAGAAAGATTTCACACAGCAAGAGATAAAATACGCAATGCCCGTTAAAGTCAACATTCTAAAAATTAGAGGGCTTGGTTCTCAGGACAGATTGTCTTACACCCATAATGGTTTTCTAAAGACCTTGGCCTGAAGTCAGAGAGTATCTGCCAAGGACCACAGCCCTCCCCACCCCCACTCCACCCCACCCACACTCACTCTCAACCACTAGGTGGTGTCAGAGACAGGCTGTCAGCATAGGCTGACAGCTCATCTGAAGGAGGCTTTGACCCCATAAAGGACAGTTGCCTCACAAAGAATTAACCCCTGGGGATCCTCAGCATCCAGTTTAGTTCAAGGCTGGTGGGGGGAGGAGGGAAAGCAAATTGTGAGAGGAGGAGGCAAGACCACTGAACTGCTGTTTAATGTGTGGGTTTGCTTATATGTCTGTTTATTTTAATGGGAGAAATTGTAGGAGTGTTTATATACTAAGGAGAAGGAACAATGAAGAGTAAAGAGAGATTTGAAGACCCAGGGAGTAGAGAAGGGTTTGACCAATGGACAAAAAGCCCAGGAAGCAGGAAAGGAGTAAATCAACTACAGACAGGGCAGGGACTCCTGTCCCCTGAGGAAGGAGGAAATGGTAGGTACAAAATGGCAGTAAGCAGGCCTAGGCCCACCAGGAGCTCAGGTGTTCTCACCCTGTGATCAACAGGTTCTTGGCAAAGTGGGGGACATGGTCTTCTTCCAAGTGAGGGGGAAAGTGAGGTAGTGGGGATGGGTTTCGGGAGAAAGTATAAACTGGCTGCTGAGAGAATAGGACAAAAGCCTAGGAGGACTGGCTGGTGGCCCAGAGGCCCTTCTGACAATCAGCCTGGGTACAAGTACCCCAGGAATAGCATCCAGGGGAGATTACAGGAGATAACAGGGCCACCAGGGGGCAGGGAAGCTGGAGGAAGCTGTTCAGATTGGGATTAATAGTCAAAAACGTTAACGAATTAGACAAGGCATATGTTATATGGTCAGTTTCCAAAGGAAGGCTTGCCAAGTCTGGGATTGTCTGTAAGTCCTGGTGAGACACCAGACACCCCACAAGTATCCACAAAAAAGAAAGGGCTAGGTTCCAGCATGAAGAAACAATATGGGCTACAGAAGACTCTGGCTCTTCTTTCTCTCCTCTCCTCCTTTTAATCATCAGATAAAAAACTTTATTGTCCAGGCATGACATACTTGACACAGCTACTGCTGCCCTATAGTTCAGGAAACCATGGCAGAGATAAGGGCAACTCCAGAAGCAGTTGGAAATGGCACTGTGTCCTGTCATCTGGAGCATCTGGGCAGAGACAGAGTGGCCCTCCTACCTGTAGGTTTGCAGCTGTGAAGTGCAGGTGGCAGCCCAGTGAGAGCCCACCCTGACTTCAAGTGCTAACTTGGGCACATAGCTCAGACTCTTTTGGTGTCAGCTTCCGTGTGTATAAAGAAAGGGGCTTGGTTTGGGATCTAGATAATTTCTAAACTGTTCCCTGATTCTATTATTCCTTATAATTCCATCATTAATTCTACTTATGAATTACATGCCTGATTCCAAAACCAAAGCATCTCTGGTGACCCAAATCTACCAGTTAACAACAAATAAAAGACATTCTGAAAGGGACCCTGAGGTGGCTGTCATGACTTGCTGTTCATCAATTATCATCTAGAAATTCCATCTTGCAAGTTGGAAATTCCGAAATTTAAATTGTGAGAAATTATTCAGAAAGCCTTCTCCTCACTTTGAAGTAAAACTCTTATCTCCTTTCCTTTATATATCTCTACTTCAGCCAGTGTGAGGAGGAGCTGAGATAGGAAATGGGTATCAGAGTAGAAAGGGAGGATATGGTCTAAATAAATGAAAGGTTGAGAAATACCTCCAGTGTGAAAGATTAAAAGAAATTACGACCATTTACCTTAGACAAAGGGAAAAGCAGTTACTTAGATTTACTTAAATAATCTCATTCTATCCTACCACCACCAGCCCTTCAACAGATTGGGGAGGGGGGCTGTATAGAGGAGCCCTGATGTTATATCTGCAAACCTACAGTAAGTAGACCAACCATTCTGCTTCTGCCCACCAGGCAGCAAATGCAATCCACAATCCAATCAGAGTTCCTTCAGAGTGCCTGTAGCTCAGTGGATAGATTGCTGGCCACATACACCAAGGCTGGCAGATTTGAACCCAGCCCAGGTCAGCTAAACAACAATGACCAATGCAACAAAAAATAGCCAGATGTTGTAGCAGCACCTGTAGTCCCAGCTACTTGGGAGGCTAAGGTAGGAAAATTGCTTAAGCCCAAGAGTTTGAGGTTGCTGTGAGTTCTGACGCCACAGCCCTCTACCCAAGGAAATAGCTTGAGACTCTGTCTCAAAAAAAAAAAAAAAAAGGGAAGCACCTGTGGCTCAAAGGAGTAGGGTGCCAGCTCCATATGCCAGAGGTGGCAAGTTCAAACCCAGCTCTGGCAAAAAAAAAAAAAAAAAAAATCAGAGTTTCCAAAGGCTCTAGGTGTGGTAAAATGTAAGGTGAGGTTGCAATAGAAACCTCTCTGTATCAACATCTTAAAGAATCCCAGAGAGTACTGAAATGAATTGGTCCAAATCTAGTTCATTTTTCCACATCAATTTATTTTTCCCCAAACCTGCCACTACCCTTCTCATACCTTCCTTTTTCTGCTCAGCTTTTACAAGAGATCCAGATTCATGTCTCTACACCCTCAGTGTAAAGCAGCTTTCTGCCCTACTCCTGCTTCTTTTTTTTTTTTTTTTTTTTGAGACAGAGTCTCACTTTGTCACCCTCAGTAGATTGCCATAGCATCACAGCTCACAGCAACCTCAAACTCTTGGGCTCGAGTGATTCTTTTGCCTCAGCCTCCCAAGTAGCTGGGACTACAGTCACCTGCCACAACGCCTGGCTAATTTTTGGTTGCAGTTATTTAGCTGGCCCGGGCCGGGTTCGAACCCGCCACCCTCAGTGTATTGGCTGGTGCCATAACCACTGTACTACAGGGACCGTGAGCCACTCCTGCTTCTTCTGTTCACTCTCCTGTACCCAGACTGGAGATACAATGCTGAGCAAGAGAGACGTGGCCCCTGCCCCCACGCAGCTTACAATCTAACAAGGGTGGAGGGAGGCAGTTGATGCCTATGCAATTCAACTTCTTTTATTAATTTCTTGCCTATGCAAATGTTGCTCTCTCACCATGGAATGAATGTGCATTGCCCTCTTGTCTCTTTAGCTATCACTTATTCATTTTCTTAGTGAAAATTCAGACAGCACCTCCCCTGGGAAACTTTCCTATACTCTCCCAGGTGGATTTAAAAGCTTGTTTTTCTGTGTTCACACAGCACTTAGTACATAATTAACCTGTTACTGGTAGGGGGCTTATTTGTTGGTTTGGTTTTGTGTATTTGCCTACCCACTAGGGTGGTACATTCTGTAAGGGAGGGAACCATGTGTTTTTTCTCTGTAGCTCCAGTGCCCAGAAGAGCAAACCTCAGAGCCATCTTTGACTCATCCTTTTCTCTCTTCTCCTACTTTCTCAAAGTCTTGACATACATTTCAAAAATACGGACATACTCTCTACCTCCATAGTCACTTCATGCTAACCCTTGTCTTTTCTCACCTGGCCTATAACAACAATCTGCTCACCACCTTCATTCCTTCCCCCCACTGACTGATCTTTCAAGATGTTTGAAAAGTGATTTTTCTAAAACACAGATCTGATTATATAACTTCCTTTTTCAATAGGATAAAGTCTTAACATCTTAGGCTGACTCCAATTCATCTCTCCAGTCCCATGTCCAACCTCTGTGACTTGTCTGACCCCATCAGCCACTTACTCATCTTATACCTAAGTCACATTAACTGGTACATGCCATCTTTGTTTGTGCTTCCCTGCCTTTGCACTGCTGTTCCCTCTGTCTGGAACACCACCACCACCAGCTTCTTCCCTCTCCTCCCAAACATACACACAAGAACAAGCACAAGTACAAGCACAAGCGCGCGCACACACACACACACACACATTTTTTTCCTGGCAAATTCCTATTTGGGATTAGAGCCCAATTCAAATGTCAGCTTCTCTCTGAAGCTGGCAGAGTTCATTGGCTTCTTTCACACTGTACCCACATTCCTTTTTTTAATGTGCTGAATTTTAATTTTGCCTACACAGCTGTATCCCTTACAACACAGGAAACTCACTGGTTCCCATGACATATCTTATTCATCTTTGTAATACGCACAAGTCATATAGTACTAACCTATAAGATATTTTAATAGAAGTTTTTAACTACTGCTAAAGGCAATTGTGGAGCCTGCATGCCTGGAAATATTCAACAAGAAAATATAAAACATTTAACCTAAAGTCTGGGGCCACTCGCTGGTCCACAGGCAGACTAGATAATCCTTCAAGGACCCTCTCATTTCTTGTCTGATTCTTCCAGCATTTACCGAGTACCTACAATAGGCCAAGCACTGTGCTAGGTAACTTTTAAAAATCAATCATCTTAATCATTCTTACAACAAACCTGTGAGATAGGAGAATCATTTCCACTTCAGTGCTGAAGAAAGGTTCAGAGAAAAGACTTGCCCAAGCTCCAGCACTCATCCATCAGAGTGCCCTACTGAGACGCAATTCAACAATAAGCCTGCACGATAGGAAGGAAGCCTTCTGGAAACATTAAAGGACAGCAACACCCAACTGGCTCTCAGTGAATAAGAAAGAGCAACCAACTAATAATAAATGAACACACAGAAATCAAATGATTTTCCCTGTAGCCTAAGTGAGCCCTGGTCTCTGTTGAATTGAGCCTTATAGCATGTAAAAGAGCTTTTATAAAAACCAGTAAGAATCCAATCCTTGTCATATTTGTAGAAATATCCCCTGCAGGAAAGAGAAATATTTCAGAGACAATGAAGAAATCTAATTAGTCTCTCACATCATACTTTACTCAGCAGAATCCCAAACAACTAGATGGCCTCCCTTTAAATGTTCCAGTGATTCATTAGTTACAGTGCTTTGAAACAGCTGCCAGCTCAGCTGCTTGCTGCCTCCTTTCCAGCCCTGGCCTCCTGGCCCACTTGTCACCACCACTATCCCCATTCCCATTATCTTCTGCCATTTATAGCAGAGTCTAACCCTGATTTCTTGATCTCACCAGATTCCTCCTCTACCAAGTCACATCTCACCATGACCTTCCCCACTTCTCAAAAATAGATATTCAGTGGCCAAAACTAGAACGATTTGAGCAATGCCATAAATAACCATAGTACCGGATAATCCAAAATAATAACATAAATATGCATGAGTCTATACTGATATGAACAATCAAATAAATGAAGAGGAAGTGATAAAAATTCCTTACAGAAAAATTTTCAGTTAATAAATGTAGAGGAAGGAGAAAAAATAGAGAGGAATAGAAAATGACACCATAGTAATGATTGCTGCAGGCGAGATCTATTGATAAATGCTACAATCGGTGGGCAACATTTTTAGGAAAAAGAAGATATTGATATAGCCTCAAAATATTACTAGTGACTAGTAATAGTGACTAGTGACCCACCTAGATTACTAGGTAATATTACTAGACCCACCTAGATTACTAGTAATAGTGACTAGTGACCCACCTAGATTACTAGTGACTGTGGTGCTTTTAACATACACCCACAGATTCTTTGATGGCTGTCCCTCCAAGACTTGGAACTCAACTGTTCTCCCCTTGAGTGTGGCTGAACTTACAATTTGCTTCCAAGGAACAAAGCATAGGAAGGAAAAAACGGTAGTTTTGCTAGCAAATACCACCTTAACTATATGATCCATGTTAAAATCAGCAGTAATCTATTGTATGGATATTACAAACCATACATCATACCTAATACGATGAGAAAAATGCACTTGGAGGGACATTTTACAAAATGCATAAACACTAGTCTTCAAAAGTAACAAGGTCATAAAAGACAGAAACTGTCATAAACTGGAAGAGACTAAGGAGACTGGATGACTAAATGTAATGTAGGATCCTAGATCGGATATTGAATAGAAAAGAGGGTATTAATGGGGGAAAAAGTTTATACAGTAGTTAATGGTAATGCACCAATAGTTTTGATAAATACACTGTGGCTGCATCAAATGTTAACATTAGAGGAAGCCTGGTGAAGGGTGCATATAGGAACATTCTATATTACCATTGCAACTCTTCTGTAAATTTAGAATTATTTCAAAATAAATTTTTTTTAAAGTATGCCATTTCTTTTTCTTGCATTGAAATCGCAAATTCTTTTTTTTATGTATATTTTGTACTTCTGGGTTTTTTTTTTTTTTAATGAACATGTTTTCTTTGGAAAAACTCAGGAATAAAAATGTTTCTTTTTAAAGATCAACTTCTTGGAGAAGCCTCCTCTCAGGAGGAAAAATTACTCCTTACCCTACATGCCAAAATTTTGTCTCTTCAGCAACTCCACTGTAGCACACAGCTCATTCTACTTTATTTTATAGTTGTCATATCTCTCTCTCTTTTTGGCAGCTCTGCAGAGGCAAAGGCCCTTTAAATCCCACATAACACTTAGAACACAATGAGTGTCAGCTGAGTTATTGTCAAGTAAGGACACCTCCATCCATCTAAAGCCAGTCCTGAGCCAACCTTGCTCTGGGACCAGCCTGCCAGCTGCTCAGTTTCTGCAGACCTCCTCTGCACCTGGGACCTCAGCAGGTGTCTGTTACGATGACCAGAGCTCTGAGGCCAATCACTCCCACTATGATTCAAATCCCTACCATTCCTACTCATCACTGAAAATACAGCATCTATGATCATGATCCTTATCCAGTGGGCTTCTCGTGCTGATACAGGCATCTTTTCATCTGACCCACATCCTATAGTTTTCCTCCCTTCCTACTATTGCCTAGCAAACCCCACCTACTACCGCAGCTCTAAAGTAAGCATGCCCACCTACAACCTGTACCTATCCTCAGAATGTTCTGTGTAGCTCATAGTTTTATTAGAATCCTGACTCTCTTGTTTTGACAGTCCTTTGGATTCCTTAAAAACCAAAATATACCTGAATTACTCTGGCTTACCACATACCTAGCCCCCTCCTCCACACAACACATAGGTCAGAGAACAAACATATAGGGGAAAAAAGGAAAACAAAGTATATCAAAATTGTTATAGATCCAAAATTTCTTTCTTTATGAGAAAATAAGCAAGGGTTCAATTTTATTCAGGGATCAAACGGTTTCTTGGCTTCATATGTTGTGTATTGACCACAGAATTTACACAAGAACTGAGATTCCAAGTTCTAGACCAGAACTAAGGAAGTTTAAGAAGTAGCAAAGATTGTAGCCATAACTTTTGGTGCTTTACCAGAGTTCTAAAATTTGTAGTTGGAAATCTATTCCTGCATTCTAAAATAGAAAGTTGAGAGTTCTGTGAAGCCATAGCTAATGTATATGTCTCAGAATCCTCAAGGCTATACTTTATTTCGAGACAGATAATCAACAGCCTAAAACAGTGCTCTTTGGTGCCCTATTTCAATTCTGAAGGACACAATGGTTGGGATATGGTTTCCAGGTCACTGGGAGTTCTCAAAGCTAGCTCCTTCTCCCTCTCAGTAAAGTGCAGCTGGTACTTGTTCATCTGCAAACCTTCAACATCTTTTGAATGATCAGTAACTGGTGGTAAAACCACACCCAAGGAGAAAATGCTAAATAGAATCCCACAGCTAAGGCTGCCATATAAGCCACAACGCAGGCAAGGCATTACACAAGGGCACCCCTTCTGAGGAATGTCCTTCACATCACAAATATCATAGATTTGCATATTTATTAGTGTGAATTTCCAGAAAACAGAGTACTCTGTTCTAATTAAATCAATCTACAATGACAATTTCCTAAAGTGAAAAGTGTTTTGAGAAAGGGACATCTTTTTTCTAATTTGCATAAAGCTGCCATATGGGCTAGTAGCAGCCATTATTTAATTATATCCTGTAAAATTATTTTCTGTTCAGTAATTCTATCTCTAAATTCCATTTTTTTTTTTTTTTGAGATAGACTCTGTCACCCTGGGTAGAGCAACGTGGAGTCAGAGCTCACAGCAACCTTAAACTCTTGGGTTTGAGTAATCCTCTTGCCTCAGGCTACTGACTACAAGCACCTACCACAATGCCCAGCTAGTTTTTGTATTTTTAGTATAAAAATATATCATATTTTAGTGTCTCACTCTTGCTCAGGATGGTCTCCAAATCCTAAACTCAGATAATCCATTCTCCTTGGCCTGCCAGAGCACTGGGATTACAGGTATGAGCCACTGTGCTGGGCCTTATCTCCAAATCCTTTTTTTTTTTTTTGAGACAGTGTCTCAAGCAGTCACCTTAGGCAGAGTGCCATGGTGTCACAGCTCATAGGAACCTCAAACTCTTGGGCTTAAGTGATTCTCTTGCCTCAGCCTCCCTAGTAGCTGGGACTACAGGTGCCCACCACAACGTCTGGCTATTTTTTTGTTGCAGTTGTCATTGTTTTAGCTGGGCCGGGGCCCGGGTTGAAGCCATCAACCCTGGTGTATGTGGATAGCACCCTAACCACTGAGCTATGGACGCCACCTATCTCTAAATTCTTTTTTTTTTTTTTTTTTTTTTTTGGCTGGGGCTGGATTTGAACCTGCCACCTCTAGCATATGGGGCTGGCGCCCTACTCCTTTGAGCCACAGGTGCCGCCCATATCTCTAAATTCTTAAACACTGGTCTGCAATAAGGACTTCTTTAGTTATTTCTCTACCAGTTGCCACTTGCAATAAATCTAACATGAACTCAGATAAACACTTATAGATGTGGGAGAAAAGAACAATATCACAAAAAATAATAATAAATTAAGCTAAAAGAGTACCTTAAAACAGACCTGGTTGGCTGAGCTTTTATATATACATAGAAACTCACCAGCTTTTAAAGTATCCACAATTTCATTTTCCCTGCACAACAACAGTTACTGACCCAGTTTCTCCACTAGAGAGGTATGTTACACAGTGAAGCTAAGATTTTGTCCTAAATTTATCATGGAAGAAACTCATTAATTTGCTCTTAATCCTTAAAACAAACTTACCCTCTTTGTGAATCACATAATAATGATTTTTTTTTTTTAGTAACACTAAATATGTCAACAAATATGTGTTGGGGACAATGGCTGTATAGTAAGAGCTCCTATCATGCTAGGAACTAGAAATACACAAATGAATAAAATATGGTCCTTTTGCTTAAGAACTTCATAGTTTAGAGGCAAACAGAAATATATGAACACATGATTATAATTCAGTGCAATACAAAATAACAAGAGGTATATATCAAGTTCAAGCATAGAAAGGAAGTGAGAGGGGTCAACTATACGTGAGGCATTGACGAAGATTCCCTAAAGTACCTGGGCCCATCTAGAATCAGTAGGTAGGCAAGGTGAGGGCATGTAACAGCCTGCACAGAGGGTCAAGGCATGAAAAATCAAAGGACATTTAGGAAGTTCCAAATAACATGTATATAGTTAAAGTAAGTTGTAGAGGCAGAAGGTAGAGATTAAAGGGAGGATAGAGGGAGAAAAGTGGCAAGAGACATTGCCACTGTGGAGGGCTTTTCAAGATATGCAAAGAACTTTCAATTTGAATGTGTAGGGGAAGGGGAATCTTATGCAAGAAAATGATGTGCTCAGATTTTAGAGCATCTCAGCTTGTTAGAATTATCATTCTGGCAGTAGTGAGGAGGCTGCATTGAAGGGAGCAGTACTAGGAGTGAGCCACAGAGCAGAAGAGAGATAAGAAACCTCCAGGAAGAAGAAAAGGTACAAAAAGGAAATTCTGGTAGAGATGTGTGTATGGGCCACATAAAGGAAAGTCTCTGGATATATTAGATAAAAGAAGGACTAAGAAATACACATAACCTGTGTCATTAAAGAGGCAAAATGTGGGGGACCCTGCTGGGTCACTGCTCAGAGAGGACCAAGAAATCATCAGTACTGAATCAGTATGAGATTTGAAAACCAAAAGAATGGCAGCTCAAAAAAACTCTACTTCTCAGTCTGTGGGGAAAAGATGATCTTTACAGTGTTGGTCAGATGGACAGACTTAGCATGGGCGGAAGAGGAAAGAAACAGGACAGTTCCTAAGACCATTTTCTTTCTTCCAAATCAGGAATCTCTCTGGTTCATAAGAGGCTGTAACCCCTCAAATTATCATTAAAGCAGCCCCGAGGGAGAAATATTAGGAAAGCAGTATATGTAGAGACTGTGTTATATCCTGCAAGGCTGAGAATATAAAACACAAGTCATTAAGACGTGATAGCAGAAATAACCATTGGCATGGATGAGAGCCCCCAGGCAGAGGACTTAGGCAGAGATGCTTCACCTGGAGCCCTTGGATTTCTGAGGCTTCTATGGGTAGAATTTAAAGAGTCCAAGACCTTGAATGGAAAAAATTACCTTATTTTCATGGACTGAAATTTCTTTCAATTATAAAGGGAGGTGAAAAGTCATATAAGTATTAGCAATACTTGTGATGAGATCACAATACCTGTGATCACCAATAGAAATCTCATGTGTTTTTATATCAAATTCTAGTTATTAAAGATATCTTGACAAAGCGTTTACACTCATTACTAATTCATAGTTGTGGTACTTGTTAGACTTACCACTATACATTGTTATTAATGTATTAATAAAAAAGCACATGTACTTCTATATCGCAATTTTTAGAAATATTTTTATAATGGCATTTCAGTATAATTCATCACCTTTATAATTTTATGTATTTTGTTCAACATATTTATAAACTATATTTGAGAAGGGGTCCAGAGACCTTTCTCACCTACCTATAATCTATGGCACAATTCAAGAACCCCCCTAGGTTAGTGTGAGAACAAGACAAAGAGAGGAAACCTGGGAAACAGGTTTACGTAGTGAACATTGGAGCAGGATAGAACTGAGAATAACCAGGACAAGGTAGGAGAAAAACCAGGATAGTGCATCCATGTGGGATTTAGAAGTACAGAAAGTTTCAAGGACAAAGCAGCCAATGATGTCAGAAAACAAATAATACAGGTACACAAATGTTTTCCTTTAACTTACCAATTAAGAATTGTATCAGTTAGAATTCTTAAGCAATAGAACCAACTGTCCAATGTGAAGTAAAAAGAAATGTATTGAAGGAATATGAGACAGATCACAGACTCCAAGGAAAAATCAAATAATTGACCATAAAAAGGGCAGAAAATCAGAATGTCCAGGAGAATAAGGTGGCAAGATGGAAATGCCACCATTGTCGTTCCCCTGACTTGCCTGTCTTTTTGGCTAACTTGGGATCCTTATGTCTACCCTAGGGCTGGGGGAGAGCGGAGAACCTGAACTGAGAGTTACGTTAAGATCCACAAAGAGGGCTCGGCGCCTGTGGCTCAAGCGGCTAAGGCACCAGCCACGTACACGTGAGCTGGCGGGTTCGAATCCAGCCCGGGCCACCAAACAACAATGAGGGCTGCAACCAAAAAATAGCTGGGCGTTGTGGCAGGCACCTGTAGTCCCAGCTACTTGGGAGGTGGAGGCAGGAGACTCGCTTAAGCCCAGGAGTTGGAGGTTGCTGTGAGCTGTGATGCCATAGAACTCTACCCAGGGCGACAGCTTGAGGCTCTGTCTCAAAAAAAAAAAAAAAAGATCCACAAAGAGGGCAGCACCTGTGGCTCAGTGGGTAGGGAGCCAGCCCCATATACTGAGGGTGGGAGGTTCAAACCCAGCCCTGGCCAAACTGCAACAAAAAAATAGCCAGGCATTGTGGCTGGGGCCTGTAGTCCCAGCTACTTGGGAGGCTGAGGCAAGAGAATTGCCTAAGCCCAGGAGTTGGAGGTTGCTGTGAGCTGTAACATCCCAGTACTCTACCAAAAGCGATAAAGTAAGACTCTGTCTCTCCAAACAAACAAACAAAATCCACAAAGAAGGGCAGCTCCTCAAGATGGCACACTGTTAGAAGGGGAAAGGATGGTAGGAAGAAAAAGCACATGTCTACTTCAAGGAGTCTTACTGACAGGCTTGGTGAGAGTTTCAGTTTAACGTGGCACAGAATCTAGAGTGCTTTAGTGTAGCTAAAAGCTGACTTAGAATGAAGCTGAGTATCCTACTCTGTCAAATTTGTGGCCATGAGAAAAGAGAAATGCAATAACAATAAGAAATGAAGAAAAGATCAAGGGAGGTTTTTGCTTCTATTTCTTTCTCAGCTAGAAGATAGTTGAGCGTATTTATAGACAGGCGAAGGAGCCAGAAAAATAGAAGTTTAAGATCTGGAAAAGCCCTGGGAGACAGGTTGACTCTGAACAGAAAGAAGTTACTGTTGACACTCTCAATGCCAAGCATTTACTATGCCAGATGCCATGTTAAACAGTCTTCACCTGCATTATCTTTCAATGCTGCCATATAGGTACCATAATTATCCCCCACTTCACAGAATGGGAAATTAAGTATTAGCAAGTTTTAAGTAAATCACCCAAAGTCACATAGCTACAGTGGCAGAGCAGAAAGCAGATAGATTTTTTTCTATCTCATACTTTTAACAGTATTTTGCCAAACTCATACTTTTAACAGTATTTTGCCTCTTCCTATAACATCCAGATAAAGGAGGTAAAGAGAGGTGTTCCAACTCACAGGGTTCCTATAAGGACTTGTAGTTAGATACAATAAGGAGAGATTCCTATTACTTAGCTTCACATTTCTCTGCAAGGAAGTGCCAACCATTGGTTGAAAAAAGGGAGGTTGGTACCCTAATTACAATGGCTATTATCAAAAAGACAAAAATAACAAATGCTGACCTAGATTTGGATAAAGGGGACCTCTATACTGTTAGTCAGAATGTAAGTTAGTAGTGCCATTAAGGAAACAGTATGGAAGTTCCTCAAAGAATTAAAAATTGAACTACCATATGATCTAACAATTCCACTACTGGGTATTCATCCAAAGAAAATGAAATCAGTACACCAAACAGATAAATGCACTCCCAGGTTTATTGCATCACTATTTACAATAGCCATCAAAGGACAGACAGATAGAGAAAACGTGGCATATATATACAATTCAGCCAAGTAAAAAAATAAAATCTTGTCATTTGTGGCAACATGGATGAACATGGAGGACATTACGTTAAGTGACATAAGCCAGGCACAGAACAAGTATTGCATGATCTCACTCATTGTGGAGCCTAAAGAGCTGATATCATGTAAGTACAGAGTAGAAGAGTGGTCTCCAGAAAGCTGGGAGGGTAAGGAGAAAGATGAAGCAGAGAAAGATTATTCGATGGGTACCAAATTACAGTTAGGTAGGAGGAGTAAGTTCTGGTGTTCTATTGCACAGTCAGGTGACTATAGTTAATAATACTGTATGTTTCAAATAGAAAGGAGGATTTTGAATGTTCTCACCAAAGGAAACGACAAATGTTTAAGGTGACAGATATGCTAAATACCCTGATTTGATCATTATGCAATATTAGATATCCATCAAAACAGCACAGCAAACCACATAAATATGCAAATTATTTGCCAATTAAAAAATAAGACAACACTGAAAAAGAAAAAGAAGAAATGGGAGGTTGGGAAAGGCACTGTTACACTAACCAGTGAAGAACTGTTATAACCTGGGCTGGGAATAGGAGAGAATCGACTACAATAGGAGAAAAGGCCTGAGGAACATGCTGAAGACTCCCCACACACACACATACACATACAGAGCCCCCCAAGATTGCACAGAAACTAGTGCCCACAGCTGTGGACTATAGCTTCTACAGCAGGGCTACCCACAGAGGAAAGAGGAACACAGACAGGCCCAAGGTTGAGGAGGGATGAAAAAACCCTATAATTATTCAGATTAGTAATTTCTTTAGCTCTGAGCTCAGATAATCAGAGGTTACTATTCTTTCCCTACCTGAGCCAGCAGTAAAGTAATGCTTTTAAATTTTATATATAGATATAATGGTGTGTATGTGTGTATACACACAGACATACAGTATAGTCAATTTCTGTCACTAACAACTTCAACTAGCATGCATCAAAAAAGTTATGACCTAAATGTGATCAAGTAGAAACATCTTCTATGTGGCCGTCAGCATAGCTCACAGCAACCTCAAACTCTTGGGCTTAAGTGATTCTCTTGCCTCAGCCTCCAGAGTAGCTGGAACTACAGGTACCTGTCACAGTGCCTGTATATTTTTTGGTTGCAGTTGTCATTGTTGTTTAGCTGGCCCAGGCCGGGCTCGAACCTGCCAGCCTCGGTGTATGTAACCAGCACCCTACTCACTGAGCTACAGATGCTGAGCCAGACTTATGTGTTTTTAATGATTTATAAATTTCTTAGGCTTTTTTCTTAAAACTCCATGAATCTAAATTTTTAGAGCAGAACAAGTAATAATCTTGTTCTTAGGTAATACAACAAAAATTTAGAAATGTCTAAATGATTCTTTTAAGCATCTAGACTGGAAGAAAAAAGATAAAGAAAAATTATTTATAAGAAGGATATCTAAAAGGCTTAAAAATGAAGACCCAACAGTTTAATGCTATTGTGGAAGCAATACTCTCTCTCATGAACATTCAAAATCACCTGGAAAATCCTTACATTCTGGATTTGTCTGGAAGCCAAGATGTAGTGTTTACTAGATGCAGTTCTACTAAGTAAGTCATAGGACAGAATGAAAATCAAGGTTCTAGTTATACATTTTTAAAGTATGTACGTATAGATTATGGTAAATACTTGAGAAATTTTATGCCTAATTGTTATTTACCTGTGCAATTAGAATGGGCAGACCTTGGAGTTCCTACTTAGAGAGAAAAGAAATTTCTACATGTGAAAGGTACCTGTGTAAAAACTATAAAACTGTTCTGGGTTCATCACCACCAATTAAACTCCAGGCTTTATTTGTATATCACCAATTTTCCATCAAAGTCTTCTTGTAGTCCCAGGACCCAGGCCAGAGTACCATATCACATTTTCTTGTAATATTTCCTTAGTCTCTCCACTGCTCTATAGCAGCTTCTTAGGGTTTCCTTGTTTGTTATGACCTTGACTATTGAGGAATACAGGTCAGGTATCCTGCAGAAGGTCTCCAGTGGGGTTATGGATATTCAGGAAGAATACCATACAAATGAAGTATCCTTCTCATCATATTTTATTAGGGCTATACAATATCCACATAACATCACTGGTGACATCAACCTTCACTTGGTTAAGGTCTTGTTAACCAGGTTTCTCTACTATAAAGTTACCATTTTTCACTTTCCATAGTGTGTTCTCTGAAAGCAAGTCACTAAGCCTGGTCTACCCTCAGGAATGGGTTGAGCTCTTCCTTCTAAAGATAGAAGTATTTGCATGCATTATTTGGAATTTTTCTATAGGGAAGATCTGCTTCTTCTCCCCTGTTTGTTTATTTATTCAATCATTTATTTATATTACTATGCACTTATGTATATTACTATCATGTGTATTTATTTTATACTTTAAGTTATAATGCAATACCATATTATTTTCTAGATTTGGCCAACAGACGCTCTTTCAGCTTGGCTCCTGTGTCTCTGTGATGTTCTCCATCTGTTTGCTTTTTTGGGCACATCTTTACTTTCATGAACTATGTGATGTTCATGTTCATCTTAAATTTTTCACTGCCCCAGCCCCATGATTAGCCATTTTTCCCAGGAGAAATTCCTTGACTGAGGAATGGTGTCTGATAACCAAGATCTAGGCTTTAGTAATTTCATTTAACTACCTTTTAATAAGTTTGTTGAGTATTTGAGTTAGTATACATAAAGAACTTCTTAACAGCCCTCAGTAAATGAAGGAAGCTATTGTTGTTGTCATAGTTATTGTTGTTACTGTACACATTTAGAATGAATTTGGAAGTTTTAAATCCTAATCCAAAATTGTATCCTATTAGTCATCACATCAAGCTCTAACAAGCCACAGATCTTTGGGTATTTCTGAGGCTCAGGCTCACACAAGGCCAAGAAATAGACACTCTTCCAACCTTCAGGCCAGGAATCTGCATTCTTTGGCCATAAAACATTTTTCCTCTTTTCCAAGCATCTAAGCAGAAACATAAAATCAAAAGGGTTTTGTACTAAAGATCTCTCATTTTTAAGTTTTGAATTTAAAAGAAACATTTTCAAGGACATTTAAAAAACAAAAACACTACACGTCAAATTCACTTTAGCATCAATAAAGTGTAGTTTTGAATTCCTGCCCAAAATAGCTGTTGCTTGGAAATTCTGCAATGTCATCCCTTTGGAAATGACTATTCTCCTGTAGATCTGTAAAAGGCCCCTTAAAACAATTCCTGTGTGTAAACTGTTCTCAATGAGCGACAGGTCACATAGTCAGGCCCTAGTAAAAGGTACTAGAGAGTCCCTTTTATGAATTAAAAACCAATCCCAAGGGTCCTAAGAGGGTTAGTAAGTGTGCCTCTACCTCAAGAACTCTGGTTGTTTAGTGGTTACAGCAAACCTCTGGTGTGAGAATAAGATGGAAGTCCTGAGAGGTCCACTTAAGAGGACCCTGGGACTCATGGGCTGGTTTCAGGACACAAGAATAGGAATGACTGAAAAATCTACTGCCGCTCACACCTTTCAAGGAATTATCTGGGCTCTGCAGAGTTATTGGGTGGAGAGCACTGTAGAAAACTCACCCTGGTTTAGGATGTATCAGAAAGCTGGAGAGTCCAAGGCAAAAGTATTTATCGCAAAAGAAATAGTAGGAGAAAAAAGCAAACAAAAGTTCCCTGATCAGACAAAAGTCTTCCAAAGTTTTCAGAATCCACATTCTTCTTACTAAAGTCTCTTGGTTTCTATTTGTTTTTGGATATCTGATTTGCTCTTGGTATCTTAGAATGTGCTAAATTTTTGTTTATTCTTTCTCTGTCCTAAAACCTACATTCTTCTGGACAAGGCCAGTTCTTCCTTACCATAGGCTTCTAAAATCTCCTGGCATCTGTTTAGCATATTTCTGGTCTGGCCCACCTTGAACTTAATGCTTTTCTTCTGGCATGATCTCATCCAGTTTTCTCCTCCAGGTCTTTAACGTGCCCACCCTGTCTTCACATCTCACTAATCATAGCAGTCCCTGCCCTTAGGTCTTGGCCCTTAAGGGCCAGGTGGTTTCACACAAATGTTCCTCAGGCCTTCAAAAATAAATTATAAGAACCAACAACTAAAGCAAGCCTTTTGGAATCTAAGCAAAGCCTCATGTCTCTGATGAAGATCGTCTTTCCTCTCCTTAGAAAGAAGTACAATAGGGACCAGGTCAACAGAAGAGGCAGAGTCCTTTTTAACATTGAACAAAGTGGCCAAGGGAGAGAGCACTTCAGTTCTAGCACTGTGAGGCCCGCACTGGGAGTAGCAATATAGTTAATTACACTGGGATCATGATGAGGATGGAGATTGAAAGTCATTTACACCTGGATTCAGTTTCTTAGCCTCTACTTACCACTTGAGAGCCTTTGGGAAAATCATATGCCATAGCTTCAACGCTTGTAAAATAGTAATGCAATATTACAAGATCTGTAATTTACTTTAAAATACTTCAGTATAATTGGTGTGATATACATGACAATTAATTTAAGTTTCATTTCTAGGCCAAGTCAGCTAAAATAATACCTGAAACGTATAGTTCAGAAGTGGGGGTATATGCCCAGCAGCATTTCAACAGAAAGGGAGTGGGCTCTCCCCTACAATATTAATCAATAACCATGATTACTTTGCCATTTAGTAAGATGAAAGTTAGAAATGGGTTTAACTTGGTGAGATTAAAGGTATTCAAGACATGTGGGCTAGTTAAAATTGTTCAGGAACCCTTGTAGAAAAAAAGATAAGAATCCTCTGATGCTTCAACTTCGTACCCCTTAGTAATACTGTCTGAGGCTCAATTCCTAATCTCTCCTTATCTCTAACCAGTGGTTTAGAAAGATTTCTGACTGCATCATGCATACTAAATAACACAGAATCCTACCTCAAGTAAGTCTGTTTTTTACTCAATATATAGTTAGAACACCTACAAGGAAATAGAGCTGGGAGTTCATCAACCTACCAAACAGGTCGTATGAAATATTTTGTGCCTATTTTGCTAATTAATGCTAGTCTAATAAACATCTCTATGTGTGGAAGAATTTGGCCTGAGGCTTATATCCATTATGACTTGTTATTATGACTATGGAAAAGAGTAGCTGTTAACACCTCAAAATTCTTATAGCTACTATAGCTATTACCATCTCAAAATTCTTATAGCTACTTTACCCTAGACAACTGTTGAGACATTACATGTGAAAGTTGTTGGTAAACTCTAAAATGCAGTGCAAACATGCAGTCTCAGAGATATTTTTGATCTGTACAACTCAGGTTTCCCCAACCTCCCCAGCCTAAAAAGTTCAAATGGAGTTACATTTTGCCCTACATTTTTCTTCATCTTTCCCTTAGCTGTCTCACCAGAGTCCAGCTCCCTAAAAAGAGGGCCCTACGTACCTCTCCTAAGGTTCCAGCATGAGTCTCACATGTGTACACACAGGAAGGCATCACAGGCACCTTCACCAGGAAGCGTTGCTATCTCTTAGCATCGCCAGGCCCGCCCTCTAATGCTTGGAGTACTGATCTCTGTGACAGGGACACAAGGCAAACATTGGGGGGGATGAAGAAAGTATTAGAACTTCCGTGTACTTTTTATTTTAATCTTTAAAATTTTTACTTCTATGTATGTTTTATAGAAATATATAGTACATTAATATGTCAGAGGGATTAGATACTTTTTAACAGACAAAAATACTAATCAACAGAGTTTGGAAACCTTTGATTTAGAGCATCTGTGAATAGAGGGGAATATGCCTTTCTCCCACTTGTACAATGTACTCTGCTGAAGGCTTCTGAAAGAGTGGCATTGCGTATCCATCCCACATAGATTCTTTACAGGAACAGCTCACTCGTCCCCACCCCCAGCTCTTCTAGGACTCAGCCATGACTCCACAGAGTGGCTGAGACAGGACATGTCCTCGTGACCCACATCAAATTGGCCTCAGAATCACCCTACACTGGTAATTAGAGCTTATCATGGCTGACTCCACCTGTCTTAGGATGAATTCTCTCCAGAAATCTCTTTTCACCCTGGTGCACTAATAGGACAGACCAAGAACTCATCTCAGACACAGGGCAGACATTCAGCAAATATACTCATACATGTCTGAAGCCCACTGATGGAGACAATTCAAGCTGGGATACCACTGGCTATACCATAGCCTAAAGGAATATTAACCCTTCTTTGCTAAGTCACATAAGCATTTTAAAGGCCACACTTTATGTGTACCTGGGAAAAGCCCATAGGCAATCTTGTTCTCTGAGAGTTACCTCTGTGTCTGCAAAAGTCTTCAATGCCGGTGGAAAAAATGTGAAGTGAACTACATAGAGCATTGTAATACTTGAGTATGCACCACTGTGGGAATTGAATCTATATTAGAAAAGTAAGTGCACATTTTAAAATGTGGAATTTCTCTTGACAATATTGAGTTTTAACTATGAGCTTTATCACTCATTGGCCCCAAATTATTTTCTACGAAAACACTTTCCCCAAGTTAGAAAAGCATAAGAAAAATAAAATGTGATATATAAATACTCATTTCATACAACCATTTAATGAAAAACCCTTCTCTTTCCATGTAAGCCTCCTCGCGAGCCTCATTCCAAATACTTTTTCCCTCTGCCATCATCTTCCTCATATATAATCTCAAAAATCTACTTGCTTAACAAGGAGGGCACTTGCACTTAGGAATGCCCTTATCTCCATCCAACTGGATCCCTTAGTTCTTCCTCAAGGCTCACTGCATAAGCCATGCTGGGTACCTGAATTTGTCTCAGACATAGGCTTTAACAGCCCTGGAGAAGGTTCAGAGAGCAGTTAGAAAGATCATGGAGATAGGAGGGCCTTCCATAAAAGAATGTCTAATAATTTCTATGATCTATGGTTGAGAAATAGGGAAGCCAGGAGGTGAGGGTGCATGACCTAAATCTATTACATAATAAAAATTATACGGGTGGCCCAAAGCTCATTTTCACTAAATCTCAGAGACTTAGAAACAAGACAGGACTTGGTGACTCAACAGGGCTTGGGTAAGAGGAGAGCTGGAACAGAGGGCTGAAGATGACTCCCAGTCTCCACCCAAAGGGATAGGATTGAAGATAATGCTGTATTCCAGACAGGGAGTCCAGAAAGGATGACATCATTTGAGGCATGCAGAGTGAAAGATGCCTGTGGACCAATCAGGAGAAGATGTAAAGATAGCAGGAGACATATAAGTCTGAATCTCAGCAAAAACAACCAGAGGCTAGATATGTGAATATATAAGCCATCAGCACATGGCAATAGGAGAAACCATCAACATGGATAGATCATCCAGAGTAAAGGAACAGAGTCAAAGATCTGTCCCTTCTGGTCTGGTCATGGTCTTGTGAGAGTTATTTTAGATTTAAAAAAAAAAAAAAACATTAAACTTGTGTACCTAGTAAGCATTAATAGAACACTTGTGAATATTTAACCTTACTGACCTTTTTAGCCCAGAGAACTTTACAGAACAGAACTTCAGTCTATGTGTTATAAATATATACAACTTAATGGTCTGTGGTTTTCTTCATAGGAGTTTGTTATTATCACTCAAAAAAAAAATACTAGAAAGAGTTGAAGCAAACTTGCAGATGTTAGATGAATTATGGAATTATTGCTCCAGAAAGTTAATTGAAGGTGACATAAAAAAGTAACCTTCCCATTATTCACCAAAATGTCCCTTGGAAAACCGTTTCAAAAACATACAGTGCTCTAGCAGAAATGACACTAAGCTATGATACCAAGAAGGATTCCTCTTCCTAGGAATCTGCCCTTTCATGTAACTACCTCTCTTCTAATCTCTTTAGGTCCATTTACATATTTATGACTTAGAGTTACTATGAGGGTTACTAGTATCAGCATCATGACCATTGAGTACCAAGCACACATCAGAAAGCATTCTGGGAACCATGAGCATCTTCTTAGCAAGCTTGAGAGATAGCCAGCATGATTTCCATTTTCAAACAAGTTGAGCAACTTGCACACAATCACAATGAGGGTAGCAGAGAAGCAGAATTCAATCCCAAATCTGTCTTTCATCAAGGCCCCTGTATGCACCTCACACTATTTTACTAACTCATTTAAGGACTGGCATTCATCACTGAATTACAAAAATAGTAAAGACTAACACTGTTATGATAATGAACAAATTATTGGATTCAACCACATGAAACCGATATTTGACCATTTTTGAAAACAAAAATGGGAATTCCATAGGGTTTGACCTAATGAAAGCACATTCACTTGTATTTTATGTGAATGTCTGGAGCAGAATTTTAAAAAAGATTCCATACCCAGCTCATTAACAGCAAATATATGTTGTGGCTAAAAAGAAAGAATAAGAAACATATGTTTGTAAGATAAGGAAACTCTAAAAAAATGTTCTTATGAAAGACAATAACTTTCTAGTTTAAATGAAACTTTATATGTGAACTATAAATTGACCACCAAGCATACTGTGAAATCCATGCTAATGAAATATGCAAATGTGAAATATAAATGGAATATAAACATTATTGTCTGAACATTTGTGTCCTCCCCAAAATTATGTTGAAATCTTAACTCCCAAGGTGATGATATTAGAAGGTAGGCCCTTTGGAAAGTGATTGGGTCATGTGGGTGGAGCCCTTATAAAAGAGGACCAAGAAAGACTCCTTGTCCCCTCCAGTATGTGAAGACACAGCTAGAGGGTCCCAGCTATGAATCAGAAAGTGGGCACTCACCAGACACCAAATCCGTGGTGCCTTAATCTTGGACCCGTCATCCTCCAGAACTGTACGAAATAAATTTCTGTTGTTTATAAGCTACCCGGCTTATGGTATTTTGTTATAGCAATCCAAATAGACTTAGACTATAAATGAAAATATGTTTTCTTCTACATGAGGGCACCTAGCTAATTAAAAATATTCTATTGAATATCTTTTAGAAGAATCACAAAACTTACCAGTTGAAAAATATGGAGAGCCCTGTGAGACATAAAATATTAGAGCTATCAGGAAACAAAAGTCATTTAAATTTAACCCTGTGTTCTACTGTAGAGATAGTGAAGGTTCAAGAAGAATATGTCAGCAGATATAAAACCCAGGTCCCTTACTCCCAGTCCAGTGCTCTGTGACTTAAATTAGAATAAAATGTCATTTGTCCTCACGTATTGCAATTGGCATTTCATATATTACAGATGTAAGAATATTTTCGTGAGGGATAACTTTGATCTTATGGCATGATATGGTTGCAAAAGTTAATATATTAAATATGCTTTGTGATCATAATATAACACTGAGTTTTAAGTTTTAACAGCATTATTTTTTCTTATTCTTCCTGTTATTATTATGATACAGCCAAAATACTGCCTTCTCCCAGAAGGTTTTTCTAATTGCTTTTGGGTATTGTTTGCTTTTCTAAAGAGGAAGGCATTCTAAAAATAGGATGCTGTCAAAATGGTTTGAATTTCAAGGAAAAAAAAAAAAAAACCTCACACCTGCTCCCTGAGAAATAGATACTCAGTTCAAAAGCATGACATTTAGAATATGCCTTTGGTACAAAATTTAGCTGCAAACATCCACTGCTAAAAGATAGTTCGCCTTGAATTCAAAATAAATAGCAGAAAGAGGCTATCTTCATTATTTCCTTCATTTATGAGGCTGTACGTTCTTCTAGACAAACAAGTGCATCATTGTGTCCTGTGCTTTGCTTTACTTCTCATTAGAGCATTTTTAACAGCAACAAGAAAGGGCTGGATGCACAGCTTATCATTCTATCTGGTGGTTTCATCAAAGATTCTTTCAAATTTCACCAGTCCATCAATCTAAGATTTACAGCTAAAGATTCATGATTTAAAGGTGAATAAATAACTCTGTTTTTGAAGGAGACTCACATTCACTAAAGAATGAAAGAAAAAGACAACCCACTAGTAGAAAAATCAATTTATCTTTCAAATGATCTATGAAATCCCAGCTCCCTCGTAGAAACATAGAGAGGAGGACATCAGACCTGCCCAGGCAATGTCCCTGCTTTGGCTAGAAGAATGTATAATAAGTGAATGGCACATGATACCCTATCCCTCAGCCACAGGGTTTCTTAGCATATTATCTGTAATACAAGAATAGCTCAAGGGCATTTAGTAACTTGAAAAAGATCACTGCAAAAGAGCATTAATTTTCTACATATTGAATATAATCATGTTGCTTCCTCATTGGGTAATGTGGATTCATTCCCTCTCACAACAAATACTTATTGAGCACCTACCATAGGCCAGGAGCTAAAGAAACATCGATGAACAAAACAGACAAAAATTGCAGCTCTTGTACAATTTACCTCATACTAGGGGAAAACAAACTAGCAATAAGTAAAATGTTTAGTTTTCAGATGGTGATAAGTGTTATGAAAAAGCATTAGGCAAGGAAAAGAAATTATACTGCAGAAAGCACATTTCTTATCCTCATTTAAACATTTAAAATACATTAAAGGATTCTTTCCATTAATAAAAGCTCTAAAAATGATTTCCTTGCTATTAGGGTTGGAGGTGAGAAGAAATTGCATTTTCTTCTCGGGGGAGTAATAATCTTATCCCACTACTTCTAAATTATAAAATAATAACTTTCATTTATCAAATGCTCACTTTGTACCAATAACTTTACACAAAATGCTCCATTTCATCATGTAAAATGGATATTCTCGTTATTTTATATTTGGATAAAGTAAGAATCTAAGAAGCTTGACATCACAGATCTAATAATTTTATGGTAGCGCTAAGATTCAAAAGTAAATACATCCAGTTCCAAAATCTACCCTGCCTGGCTCTGTTTTTGTTCTATGTTTAGGGAGAGGGTGTCGAGAGATAAAATGAATCAAGAAAAGAAGCCTGACTATAGTATTGCTCACACAGAACCATCCGCTTCCTACCTACCTTCTCCACCTCTAATCCCTGCTCAGAGAATATCAGTCCGTGTACATACATGTGTCAATGTTGGAGTTTTCAGGAATTCAAAACACAAAATGGAAACCTCCCATTTGGTACAAGCTAGTGTAAAAAGTCACTTTAGGTTTGGTAATGTGACATTTCTACCACAATCAAGGCTCCAAAGCAGAGAGGTTTTTTAAAGGAAAATGGTTGCTCCTTAAGCCAGCTGACAGCACTCACAATTAACTACTTGTTTGGGCGTCTGAGCATATAGGTATTTAGACAAGGATGCTGTTATGATCTAATAATCAGAAAAGAACAACAAGACAGAGACTATGATTCTGTTTTGTTTTTTTTTAAATAATGATGTCTTAAAAGTAAAACAAAATATACAGGTTTATTCACTTTCACAACAAATAAACAAATGGTACTAACTAGAGCAAAGAACAAAAGGAAAAAATTCTCTAAGTAAAAAGTAACAAGGTGAAATATGTCCGTGCTTAAGCTGGTTATATTATCTTTTTCTTGGTCCTCTGTCTCTCAGTCTATTCCTTTTCAGTTTACTTAGTCAACATTCCAATGTTTAAAGTTGTTATTAATTATGTATTACTAAATTAGTATCATAACATTTTAATTCACCAGTCCAATTCTTTATTCATCCTCAGAGCAATCACACCTATTTTTGTAGCTGTTTTTAGTTTTACTTTCGCTTTCAGAATTGTCCCTTTTTCTTGGAAAAGCTGCCCTTCTGAGGCAGGTGATTCCCTACAGCATTCTAGAAGCCTAGTGCCACGCCTTGCCACAGCTGAAAAATGAGCATTCTCTGGCTTCTTGATGTGCTACCCACCTTCCCATCACCACCTCCCTTATTCTTATTTTAGTTAAAAATGAAATATGAAAATAATTTTAATGGACAGATTTTTTTAACATGCTTGTGTCCTTGTTTTCACTTTTGCAGCTCGTCTGCTACCACAGGTGCCTTGCTGTTTTAGTGACTTCTAGTTGATCCCCCAGAAGAACTGCCTGAAAGAGTGACTAGTATGAGTTTTAAAGAGTCATTCCCTTTTGATTCACACAAACACAAAAAGTGAATTAAATATAGGGCTGTATCTGAACTAACTAAAAGTTAAATGCAAGTGGATTACTTCCAAGAGGATATCAGTACTGCAGTGTCACTTGGTTTTAGACAAGCTATTTTTATACCCGTCCACAATGGGAACAAACAGTGGCAGAGAGAGAAGGGCCAGAGTACTGCCGGTGGGGAGGGCTGCCTTGGGTTCCAGAACTGTCCCCGCATTGAGTGGAGTAGATAGAAGTGATAATGATAGAAGATTGGGAGGGGCGGAAACAAACTATGAGCCCTAAGGATTGAGAAAGCTGAGCGGGAGCTTGGAAGTAATAATTTTGAGTGGGCCAACAAAGGTAACAAATTATTAGAAAAATATTTAAATCAAGAAACTGGATGAGGAGAACAGAAAATGAGAGGATATCCACACATACACTGCGAGCTCCTGTTCAGGGTACGTCCCCAGGTAATATACATGTGTGTGGCTATGGTCAGCCTTATCTGTAAGATGTTTGTTCTGTTAGCATGTGATCTTATATATCCTAGACATTTGAGGCATGTGTCAATTGACTACTAATGGTATTATCTGAAGCCAGGCACAGTGGCTTACGCCTATAATCCTCACATTCTGGGAGGCCAGTGCAGATAGATGGCTTGAGCTCAGGAGTTCAAGACCAGCCTAAGCAACTGAGACTCCAGTCTCTACCAAAAGTAAAAAATTAGCTGGGCATTGCAGAGAGTGCTTGTAGTCAGTCCCAGCTACTCATAAGGCTGAGACAAGAGCATCACTTGTGCCCAAGAGTTTGAAGTTGCTGTGAGCTATGATGCTACAGCACTCTACTGAAGGAGACAGAGTAAGACTCTGTCTCAAAAAAAAAAAAAACTATCTGAAACAGCTGGTTTCATGTCTTGGATAATGGCGGACATGGTGAGCATCAGGATTATTCAGGGGTATGGAGCAAATGAGTTCCGGGGACTTGATCCTTGAAGAAGACTCCACCCTTAGACTTCCAAGAAGTAACCAGAGACCCTTATAGATTTCTCAGATTCCTGTTTACTCACACAGTCAAAAGAAAAAAATTACATCTTTCCTGTGTAGCAAGTGCTATCACTCCTATTTAGTCTCTAACAACTCTATGCAAATCTGTAAGTTAATAGATTAACATAGCCACTTCTCTCTATAATGATGGGAATGCTTCATCTCCCATAAGATACAGGAGTTGGTCACTAGCATCTCATTATAAATAGTAATGGTGGATCTGAACATTAGCATGGCTGGAACTGCCTTGCTGGAGTTGGGTTCATTATAAATATTGACTATATAATTCCCTTTTTAATTAAAAAAATGAACTCTTCCTGGAGTAATAATATAACCTCAAATAACAGGCTCCTAGCCTGCTGGAAAGAGAGAATTTTAAAAAATAAAATAAAAGATAGTACTAAAAAAAAAAATACCCAGCCAGCATAAATATGTGCACAATTTAAATGAGAGTTAAACAAAGAAGGTGATAAAAGTAATCAAGTAGTAAACAAAGGACAGAATTAATATAAACATTGAACCAACAGGACGGTTAATTAGCTTCCTTTGCAAAGAAGCTTTGATTTCTCCCCTGAAAGCAATTGTAGCGACAAATAAATCTGACCTACCAAATATCTCAGGTATAATGTAATATATCCCCCATTGCCTATAAAAGAAATGTCGCTAAATTACTGTGCATGTCACTAAATTACCATGTACAGGAGTTTTGCTCTGGGTTGTTTCGGTAACAACAGTGCCTTCGTTTTTTAAGCACTACAATTTCTATTTGAATTGCTCTAGAGTGGGAAGAAGGAAGGAAGTCTCAAACTCACCCGAAGGGTTCAGGGAGTATGAAATGGGGCTACTAAAAGGGCCAAACCAGACTGGTTACATAATTTACAGGTCCAGTGTAAAATGAAAATGCATAGCCAACCTTACTCAAAAATTATTTGCCAGGTACTAAAGGCAGATGGATCACCTGAGCTCAGGAGTTTGAGACCAGGCTGAGCAATAGCCCCATCTCTACTAAAACAAAAATAGAAAAACTAGTCAGGCGTTGTGGTAGATGCCTGTAGTCCCAACTTCTCAGGAGGCTGAGGCAAGAGCATCTCATCAGCCCAAGAGTTTGAGGTTGCTGTGAGCTATGATGCCACAGTACTCTACCCAGGGCAACAGAATAAGACTCTGTCTCAGAAAATAAAAATTATTATTTAGAATTTCAAGATGGCAACACCAAAGCATTAAACTAAGTATGGACCCTCCTAAGCATAGATCTCTATTCAACTGCACAAGGTTGCACACACATGAAGCCTGCCCTTGGGCCGTGAAAAACTATCAGGCAGGTTCAGCTGATGCATTAGCCAGTTTGAGACCCTGTTCTAAAGGTTCCACGTTTTCACCCTGGTTCCCCTGGTGACTCAAAGCACACAGTGGCAAGATGGCTGGAAGTGTTTAGACTGGCCCTGAGGCTGAAGAGTGAGAAAAACATGGCTAGCGGCTTACAAAGGAAACAAAGTAGCTCCTTTATCTTCACCAAGTCTTAACTAAACTCAAGGATTCAGAAACTGACAGGTATGGGCTTATGGAGAAGAAATATTTTATACCTTAATAATTCAAAATTACAGTTGTACAGTTGTCCTAGTTCCAGGGGATATATGCTAAGACACCACCCACCCCCAGTGGATCCCTGAAGCCATAAATACTACCAGACCCTATATATACTGTTTTCTTCCTATACATGCATACCTATGACAAAGTTTAATTTGTAAATTAACCACAGTAAGAGATTAATAGCAATAACTAATAATAAAGTAGAACAATTTTAACAATATGCCAGCATCACTTATCTTAGGCTTTGGGATCATTATTAAGCAAAACAGCATTATTTGAACACATGCACTGTTGATACCAAGACAGTCAATCTGATGATAACCAAGATGGCTCCTAAGTGACTAATAGGAGCATAATGTACACAGAGTGGATGTGCTAGACAAATACGTGATTCACGTCCTGGGCAGGACAAAGAAAGATGGTGTGAGATTTCATCAACTACTCAGAAGAGTGTGCAAGTTTAAACTTATTAATTATTCTAGATTTTCCATTTAACCATTTCAGACTGCTGTTGACTGTTAGCAACTGAAACTGTGAAAAGCAGAAGTGCAGCAGCGACTACTATACATAAAACCATGTTGCCATAGCCAAAGTCCTATAAAAGTTATATTCCTCTGAAAAACCTGCTCACTTTTGGCTCCTCTGCAGAGTTGCATATGTGCAATTGCCATCAAAGAGGAATGATCAATCATCCAGCAAGTGATTTTTTTTGTTCCTGTTTGGACAAGCTGAATATACCTTATATATGAATGAATGTGCACCTGAAAATTGTCATGAAAATACAATTTTACTTTTTAAATACGTTAATATAATTGTATGGAGAAAAGTTTCCCTTTTGAAGTGATGTTTGTAAGGCCCACTAGGGTAAATAGCCAAGGCAGAAGATGGCCTCTATTCAGATGTTGCACACACCTCCACTGGCAGGCTGCCTGGAACTTTGGATTTAGAGGGCTCTCTGGACAAACAGTTTTTAAAGGTGAGAAACATCTTTACAAAAACGAAAATATCTGTCCATAATATATCCTATACATTTCATATTTCCACATGTCAGTTTTGATAACTGAGATAGACATGTACTTTTTTGACTGGTTACAATTATATTGCTCAGAATCAATTATACCAAAAAAATGCTAATTGCCATATTGGCCTTGTCCACACACAGCAATATTTTAATACAAACTCAAGCAGGGAAGAAAACTACTATTTAATGGAATGGGTTCACCTCTGCATATAAATCATACATATATATGCACTTATACAAATGTGCAAAGATAATGGGTTTATCTGTTAGCATATGTAATAAAATGTAAATAGAAATAGTATTGGAGTATTACAGGTAAGAAATTATTCTACTACAAGTTCACCTGCTTATTTTTGTTCACCCTCTTGAATGTAATAGGGGAAAAGATTTATGTCTGTCAAGTTCATTGCTATGTTCCCAGAAAATCCTAACACATAGAAGATACTCAATAAATATTTGTTGAATTGAATTAAATCTGTAAGATCAAAACAAATTACATTTCATGGATTCTAGGATTAGAAATAAAAGGAAATATGAGACATGTAGCAGAACCACCAACTTCCCTAAATTCCATGGGCTACTTTATTTCCTAACTAGAACTGAACGCTTGTAGTCAGTGTCCCTACTAGCTCTGTTTCTTTCTGATCAGCCTGTCCTTCCTGTATCTCTTATAGACACAAAATGGGGTCACCTTAGGGCAGGCTAGGACAGAGGTTAAGTTCTTCCCAGAACATGGAAAAGGCTAATGAGCCTTGTGGAACAATATTTCTAAATATTCAACATACCGGAATCAATATCAATGTGCTGTCAGTATGTGCATTAGCCACACGCTGAAAGAGCAGCCCTTAGAGCTCAATAACAGCACTGGGTGTGGACAGCTGGGGATGGGCAAGATGATGCAGAGATGACTACATCAGCTCTTCTCAAACACAAGGCTTCCAGGATATTTCGCAAGACTGTCATTCTTGTACTTTATCTGAGACAGACCGTGTTTGGTTTCAGCCACTGATAAGTTCAACAAAACAAACTCTCTTTTTATCTTCTTGACCCTGGCTGTGAGAGAAGTTTCTATTTCTATTCATTCCTTGGTATTTCTGGGGAATATAAATGTCTTAAAGTTAGCAGAGTACTACATATGTAGCTGATAAGACGGGTACAACAGAGTTAAATCATTACTGCCTCAGGTTAAGACCTGCTTTTAGTATAACCCCATTATGGCTACACTTATTCCATGTTGCATTTTCCATATGGATTCTGCTAGAAAGATTGTCAAGCAAGGGTAGTAGCAAAAGGCCTGAGCATCAATTCTGTATTACTTAAATCTCTAATTAATACAGAGTAAATATTTACATCACCAAGATTTATGCTCATCCTTACAGTAAAATTGATCTAAGTGTTATAAATAAGATTGCATTTTACATTTGAAATCTGAATTTCCAGTTAGAACGAAGAGGAGTGGGGTAAGTGTGATGAAAATGTACACAACTGGTCTTCATGGTATATACAGTTAAAATGTCATAAAACTGAGATGACCATGGGTAAGCACATGGACTTCACAGCCAGATTGCATTGGTTTGGAATCCTGGCCCAATCACTTAGTAACTATGTCTTAGCCAAGTTTGCTAACCTGACTAAGAATTGGCTTTTGCAAAATGTGAATAATAACACCTTATTATATAAAGTGACATTGTTACTCTCTACCTCATGGTGTATGTCTAAGGGCTAAGTACGACATGCACAGAGTTGGGAGCGGTAGCTCACATCTGTAATCCTAGTGCTCAGCAAAGCCAAAGTGTGAGGATCACTGGAGGTCAGGAGTTTAAGACCAGCCTGAGCAAAAGTGAAACCCCATATCTACAAAAAAGTAGGAAAAATGTTAGCCAGAAATGGTAGCACACACCTGTAGTCCCAGCTATTCAAGAGGCTGAGGCAAGAGGATTGCTTGAGCCCAGGATTTGAGGTAGCAATGAGCTGCAAAGATACCACTGCACTCTACCCAAGGCAAAAGCATACTCTGTCTCAAAATATGTATGTATTTACACTTTTTAAATATTTTATATTAAATTTTTTATTATATATGTAAACATATATATACACACAAAGCTTACTCCAGAACCTGAAACATAATAAAAACAACCATGGTTATTGTTATGATTATTACTTTTATCATGCTCACTATGGCCCAGCTATCAGCAAAGAATTAACTTCTTTGTAACTTTGTAAGTCAGTTACCAAAGCCATAACCAAAAGCACAGATGAGGCTAACTTCTTGTGAGGTTTTCACGGGTCTAAACTTGGCCACACAGCATTACATGGTTTTGATTATCTTTCAGTCATTCCTGTGAAACAAAATTCCTTAAATTCTAGAAGTTTCAGTGAGGCACCAATAAATGCAGCCATAGCCCTTTCCCCATATACACACTCACTCTTTCTACCCCTTGGGGATATATTAAAACTACGACAACTGAAATAGCCTTGGCCAGCAATTAAGACACATAGCTCATCAGAGAGCAGCACAGGCTGTAGCCCTCTGCAAAGAAACGAAGAAACGGAGCATCAGGATGACAGCTCCCATTACCAGGGCTTTGTTCTCCTGGAGCAAAAGAGCACAAAAGCAAAAGTTGGGGAACTATAATTGCATTCTGAACATTTGTGGGTTGGGTGGGGGGAATCACAGGCTTGTCTGAACTGGGAGGATGTTCCACTAGATAACTGTCAGCCCACACCCACCAGTGCCCTTCCCCACCCTCAAAGCATGACTCCACTTTTTCTAGCACTGCCCTTAAGGAATCTAGCTTCTGTGACTTCCAGTAATTATACAAATCACCCATGATGAAGCAGCTGAGAGCAATGTTAGACAAAAGAGACAAGAATTAAGCAAACAGAAAACTCATTAAAATGCTGCCGTTGGTTATATTTTACTCCAAGTAATTCATGTTACCAAACAAGTCTCTCTTGGTTGCTTTTCCTTGGAAATGGTACTTTAAAAAAATTCTAATGGGCACTAAGTGATTTTCTCTTGACTTATAATCTAGATATTCTTTCCCTTCCCCCATCACCATCTAGCACTCCACCCTGTCACCTTAGAGCTTCTGCCTTAGCTGTGTTCACACCCGGCAGTCCCAGCAGAGCTTTACCATTATATGACATAAAAAAGCAGGCAATGAACAATTCATGCCCCTAAGTGCTTGTGATAAAGCCAAGCTGAGCTGACCTCTCCCATCCCATACAGCTACATGTCAGCCACACAAGCTTAAAGGACTGAGAGTAGCATGTGTGTGATGTGGTATAAACAAACTAATTAAAATCTGAGGCCTTTCACGCCAGCTAGTGCCTAATGGGACCAATATGCTCCACTCTGCAAAAAAAAAAAAAAAAATCACTTGGAGCTAGCAAGAGGGATTGCTTTTTCCTGCTTCCTGTGATATTTCTTAGGGTGCATAATCAGCCTAAAAGAAAAGGAATTCAGGGCTTGCCATTCTTTCCTATGAGACTTTTCAAATAAAAACTATCAACTTGGCAGTGCTGAGACACAAGAACCACTCCCTGATTCTAAGTGGACATATTGATCAATTCAGCTGACATGTGCCTCCTCCCTTCTCTCACCAGTAGCAATCAGCTGCACCAGGGAAATCCATTTCATTTTTCAAAACAAAAGGGACCATACTGCTCCTTATCTGACACTGTCAGGCTACATTTTTTAGAAAAAAATAATAATAATGAAGATGCCTAAAGACAGAGCTAGGGGTTGAAATGAAAATGATACGTGTTTATCTAGAGTTTCAGGATTGAGCAAGCTTATGACGGAGTCCAGAGATCTGTATTCCCTGCAGTCACTGAGGATGCTGATATTTATTCAACATACCAGATTTTGGTTAAAGTTAAGCAAGAGCTGGCAAGCCCACTGCCACTTCCACGGGCTCTCCCCAGGGTTACCCTTCACTGCAACTGCGGCAGAGAAGAAGCTTGTTCCTTTCTCAGTTACGAGGCAGCCTGCAGACAACTCCAGCTATTTTAGACACAAGCTAGTGATGGAAGAATATTGTGGCAGACTTTCAACAAACTGTGGTGGACCTAGGCTGAAGAACTGCAGTATAAATCAGAGGGCTCAAATAATTTCATGTGGTTTTGGTCTTTATGCTTTTAATAATAAATTCTGTCTTGAGTATGTAAGAAATCTCCTTTCCATCAAGGCATGTCAAATGCTTATTCAGCATTAGTTCCATGAAGACCCTGAAACCTAACTGAGGTAAATACTGAATTTCATACTGCAAATGACTAAATATTTTTATAACGCTTAAGAACAAATAGGGAACCAATTAGCTCTTCCCTATAAAAAAGAAATATATATCTTTACAATGTTTAGATACTGCTAACTACTCATTTTAGAGCTTATTTGGGGTTTTGCGATAGAAAATTATCTTCTATGTGTGAACAAATCTATGAGAACACTTAAAAATAACAGACAGTGATGCGAGAATAATCCTACATATTTTGATTCCTGTAGGACTCCTACAGGCCTTTGTCTTAACCCGGCAGCCTGAAAAACAGATTTAGGTAAAACAGCTCTTCTTTCCCCAGTCCATTTTAAGCAGACAACATCCCCCCATCTCCACCTTAGCAGACACCGACTAACCAACAAAACAGCCACCTAATTAAGGCCCAGACATTTAACACTCACCATCTCCTGCTCCCACCGTCTTCCTTTGATGTTTACAGCACATCTGTAGGATGCAATACTAGGAGATGCCTTGTTTGACCTGCTGCATGATGCTGTGACATCAGTTCAGATGATGCAGCTCATTATGGGAAAGACTGCTGTTGCTATGGCAACTGGGATGTGCTAGGAATCCTTGCTGCATTTCCAGTGGAGCCTGAGACAATACGGAAGCCCTGTAAGAAACAGACGATATGCAAAATTTAGACCAAAGGAAGAGGATTCCTCATTGGACTAAAATCCATAGGTTTAAAGGGGATTTCCCTGAAAGGACTTTGGGGAAAAAAAAATTACTTTTCCCTTTGTTGTTACACAAAGATGGGAGGGGAGTATAGATTTAGTACTAAGCAAACAAGAACTCAAAAGCACAATCTTTCCCTATTAGGCAATGTGATCACTTTGTCCTCTCTGGACAACATTCTAAGATATCTTTTAAAAAGTTATTTAAAAGAGTTTTTACTTATCTGTCAAAGACCACAAAAACAAAACAGAGAGCAGAAAAATAATTAAAAATGGTACATAAACAGCTGACCAAGTAAACAGACTTTAATTCTCAAAATATGGATAAACCCTCAGCCAACAAAGTCTGCCCTAGTCATTTCCCCTGATGGATACCAACCCACAGAATCTTCTCATGTAAAGTAACCCCAGCTCTCACCTGACCAGATGGGCAGTAAAAGGAGCTTTGGGATCTAAGAGGAGGACATACCACACCACCCCCAATTTCTAAGTACCCTTCCCTTGGCCTGCAAGAAGCCCCTCCCACTCATGGTCAAAATGCAAGAGTCTTTTCTGGGACCAAACCTGGTGGTGGGAACAAGTGGCAGACCCACTAAAAAGCTTCCTAAGCCATTGACATTCCAAACACTGGGGTCTGTTTTCTTCTCTCTGGAGCAATAAGACTGCCCACCATATAGGAGATTACTTGCACCCCTCCCCTCCCCAAAAAAGCTGGAACCATGTGAAAAGCCACATTTAAACAAGACACAGCGAGGTATTTTTCCAGTTGGTAAAAGAAAAGCAGATCTAAAGCAATCACTTCTTTCTAGTCCTGAGCAGAAACACACGTGTGGTGAGAAAAGATGGTGGGGGGCATTCATGGACAGAGCAGCCCATCTCTTGCATATTTAATACTTGCAGGCCATTCACAGAGAAAAACAGAATCCAGCTGACCTACATCCACTCTATCTTCACAGCTCTGGGGAAGAACAACATTCCAAAAGCCCCAAACATAATGAGACAATTACATTGTCTCCTCTTACTTGAGATTTTTAAACAGCACTGTTAACCATCAGCATAGTGGGTGGAGGATGGGGGGGCAGCAGAAGGAATTCAGGCAGTGTCTCTGTAAATAGGAGCTGATAAAATGCCTGCGAGGTGCCAAGCTCCTAGCAGGGTGCATCATCAGCGTGCACAGAGCAGCCCTGCCTGGATGGGAAGCCAGGACGCCTCTTGCTTCACCTATTGAGGACTTAGGAGAGCAAGAGCAGGAGGTGAAGCTCCCTGTCCTGGACCTTCATGCTCTCAGTGGCATGAGCCAAGCTTGACTCCCTCCTTTTATCTTCTTTTATCTGAGATCATAGACCACGTGCTGCACACACCAAGGGAGGTAACAGGCAGCCACTCCAACATAAAGACCATTGATCTGGGATTCAGGAAGCCAAGTGTAAATGCCAGTTCCTCCTAGAACATCTGTGTGACATCGACTAGTCAATTAACCTCTTGGGCTTCAAGTTTTTATCTGCAGAGATAATGGATTTAGCTAATAACTATGGTTCTCAGGTCTTCTGTCAGGAGGAATCTTTTCTTTTAATGATACAAATCAAAACTAGACTGCCTTGGTTAGGAAGGATAAGAAGCCAAGACTAATATGCCCTTCTCAACCATTGCCCCTAACCCTTGAAGACATCTCTGAAGAACACCTCAGCTCCTAGAGAAGATAAAATAAAAGCCTTGGATCTAGAACAAGATTAGCCTTTCCGGAGCTGAATTTCCATGGTCCTGGAAAGAAGAGAGGGCTAGGTGGGATCAGGCGTTCCAGACTCGAATATGCTTCTCCAGATGATAAGACTCTTGTTAGCTTTCTTTGACAGAAGCAATTTATTTGTTTGGTGGAAGGAAATGGAAAGTTTATCAAATCTGAAGCCAGGTCAAACTCTAAACAACCTAAACTAGCTGAATAGCTGGACCACAGAATGGCCCAGGCTGGCTTTAAAAAAGGGAACTCTTAAGTAACAGAAGCAAGTCCCCTTGGACTTCTCGGATGGCCTTTATCTCTCTGGTCCTGCATTCCTATGCAATAATGTATGTAATAGCATTTTGGAAACCAGAAGCATCATAGAAATAAACCTTATTAATATCACCATTAACAGTTCATTCACCTCATCAGTGGGGGAACTTTAAGTCTCAACTTCTGGTTTCTGGTA
The DNA here is from genome assembly GCF_000181295.1 of Otolemur garnettii. Taxonomy (NCBI): domain Eukaryota; kingdom Metazoa; phylum Chordata; class Mammalia; order Primates; family Galagidae; genus Otolemur; species Otolemur garnettii. Next base: position 6,236,977 of record NW_003852447.1, read on the forward strand.
TAAAATGGTTAGGAAATGGCCTGCAAAGTCAGCATAGCTACCAAGGAGGGCCTACCTGTCAACATTCCCTTCCAAAATGAGGCCAGGAAAGGTAAGGGACATAGTATCCCCCAGAGGACAAAGCCAGGACCACAGGCAACAATGAGAAAATAAAGTTCTCCTGGAGAGCGGAATCAGGGCAGTGTCAGTGAACTGAGGCAGGGAACTTCACACCTGTGAGTGAGTAGAAGGATTTTAGAACTGCTGTGAGCAATTCTGGAAAATGATTAAAAATGAAATATAAATGGCTGACCAAGTGATTCTAATTCTAAAATAGACTTTATAGCTTGGCGCCTATGGCTCAAGAAGCTAAGGCGCCAGCCACATACACCTAAGGTGGCGGTTCGAATCCAGCCCAGGCCGCCAATACAACAATGACGGCTGCAACCAAAAAATAGCCGAGCATTGCGGCGGGCGCCTGTGGTCCCAGCTACTTGGGAGGCTGAGGCAGGAGACTCACTTGAGCCCAGGAGTTGGAGGTTGCTGTGAGCTGTGATATCACAGCACTCTACCCGGGGGGATATCTTGAGGCTTTGTCTCAAAAAAATAAATAAATAGATAAATAAAACAGACTTTACTTCTCAAAATATGGGCAAACCCCGTGAGACAATCAGTGTCTCTCATTCTTCCCCCAATGGAGAGATGAGTGCAGCACCAGCTCCTAGACTTCCAGCCGAATATAGAGACTAGATCAGCAGTTCTCAACCTGTGGGTTGCGACCCACAGGAACTGTAGTAAAGGGCCATGGCATTAGGAAGATTGAGAACCACTGGACTAGATAGAACTTTAGCTGGCTCTCTTGGGATCTGGATATGCTCTTTGTAGAGGGAAAGGGAGTGAAGAGATATCTGGGGGTCACCAAGACAACTTGTGACAGCTACTGAGAAAGCTTACCAGTACCCACGTTCTCTTTCTCTTAAGCACATTCCCCAATGCCCATATCTCTTAGATGGGCTTAGGAATGGCTTCTCACCAATGGAATGGGAATTGAAGTAAGAATCATCACACCAAGGGTGGTTAAGAACTAGTGCAAGATACCTTCTTCTCATTTCTCTCCTCTGCTAGCAGGCTGCTAAGAATCCACCCAAATTCTGAAACCATAAAACATAACAGCCCCATACTGTAGATAAAGTCTGGGTCCTCAAATGACTGCAAGGAGCAGCACCCTCCTCTCCCAACTACCCACTGACCCACCCTGAGCAATGAGTGAGACATAAACCTTTATTTCATTAAGCCACTGAGATTTAGGGGTAATTTATTAGAACTCAGTTATATATTTATAGATAAAATTATAATAATTTAGCAAAGCATAAAATAAATTTAAATAATAAAACATAAAAATATAAAATTATAGTAGCATTGTTTTTTGTTTTTTCCTTATGTATCATTATTTATTATAAACTGATAATGTTAAGATCAGCTTCCCTTATTATACACTTACAAGATTTTATTTATTTATTTGAGACAGTCTCACTCTGTTGCCCTGGGTTGAGTGCATGGCATCATAGCTCACAGCAACCTCAAACTCTTGGGTTCAAGTGATTCTCTTGTCTCAGCCTTCCAAGTAGCTGGGACAACAGGCGCCTACCACAATGCCAGCTATTTTTATTTTTAGAGATGGGGTCTCACTCTCGCTCAGGCTGGTCTCCAACTCTTGAGCTTAGATAATTCACCTGCCTTGGCCTCCCAGAGTGCTAGGATTACAGGCATGAGCCGCCACACCTGGTCTTTTATAAGATTTTAAATTGATCTGAGACTCTCCCATAGGGAGAATACAGTATGCAGTATTTTCCTTTTTAACCATAGAAGGTTTTCTTCACAGACTAACATTTCACTGACTGTCCATCTATAGCACAGGAAATATGACTGTATAAAGCAATGGGACAGAACCCCCTCAATCCCTTTATTCAGTCTGGGGGATACACAAGAGAAATAAAACTTTTCTTATTACCAGTACAACTTAGTCTGCCTCTAATCTTTCTCAGCCATCCTAAACTGACAAGGCAGAAATTTGATGGTGTCATAACAGACAGCAACATTTATACACATATTTCCTCCTGGACATTTTTCCCTGCTTATAAGTAGGAGTCAGCTATGATACAACGTTCCCTCCACTACTCATTCTAAATTATTTTGAAGCGGTAGGGTCTTTCTGTGCTGCCCAGTCTGGACTTAAACTCCTGGGTTCAAGTGATCCTCCTACCTCAGACTCCTGAGTAACTAGGACTACAAGCTCATTTTGAAATTTAATCACCATTGTGATGGTATTAAAAGGTGGGCCATTTAAGTCATGAGGGCTCTACCTCAGGGATAGGTTAGTTATCACTGGAGTTCAACCCCCTTTTTTTGCTCTGTCTCCCGCACTGTCTTACGATGTGATGCCTTCCATAATGTTTATGATGCAGCAAGAAGGCCCTAATCAGATTCAGCCCCTCAATCTTGGACTTCCCAGCTTCCATAACTGAGCACCAAATAAACTTTGAATGTTTACAAATTGTCCAATCTCAGGTGTTCTGTTATAGTGGCCAAAAATAGACTAAGAATTGTATCCCAAATTCTTATGATTTCAGAAGCAATTAAGCATGACTTCCAAAACTTCAGCTTGTGATGTAAACATACATCTTTCATTTGTATTTTAGGGTTTAAAAATTCTTAAAGCCATTCCCGAAAATGCAGCAGGCCTGCATCTCTTACCGGACAATGAGAAAATTTCTAGTTCTGAGGAATGTATCTATTAGGTGGGCAAATATAGCTGATTTCACAGGTAAGCTCCCAAATTAATTAATTACCTTGGCTAAATACAGTCATTGTGCATTTCTTGTTCACTTGAAGGCTAAATAGATGTTCCTGATGGCAGGTGACCTTCTATGTAGTCATTCAGGGACACTGCCTATCTTGGGGTTTCACTTGCCCCTAGTGCCACAGAGTCTTGGGCACTAATTGAGCAACTGGGGAAAGAAGATGAGAGACGGCACAGGGCAGGGTTTACGGGCCAGGGCTAGAAGTCCTCTTCTTCACTTCCACCCACAATCCATGAATCAGAACTCAGTCAAATGGCTATACCTGCTGTGAGAGAGACTGGGAAATGGAGTCAAGGAAGAAAAGGAAATAGCTGTAACATAATTATCCAGTTTCTGCCACATCACGAGATCAGGAATCGATTTTCATTTCGGGCTGCATTTTATGTGTGTCGGGAATATTTCCAGTAGGTCTTCTTTTGCTCACCTGAACATTCAGGTACATAGGACTATCCTAACCAACATTTGGCACCAGTCTACTTAGAGAGTTTGCTAACAGAGCAGTATCAGGTGTTCCTCTTCTTCCTGCAACAATCTGCACAGTATCCAGGAGCTATTCTATCTGGTTCCCAGGTGACAGCTCAAGAACAAGAGTAAGATAAGAACACATCAGGCAAGTTCAACAGTGCCCTGCCTTAAAAGCCTCATTCCTCAAAGGAGCCAGTATCTTTGTAACAACTTCATAGGCATAATTTCTAGGACCTTTCAGAGAAATACACCCAGGAGGGCTCATCTCTCATCATCTACTTCAGATGCAGCTAGGGAATAAAACGACTGGGACAGGGACATGGCAGAATAAAAAAATAGCTCCTCTTGGACAGCAGAGTCAGGAACAGATCAAGTAAATTCTCCTTCTCCAAGGTAGTCATTTTTATTAATCAAAGGTCATTTTTACCCTACAGTGTTACCTAGCAACACAGTTAGCATTTTACCATTTTCAGCTTTTCAGGGAAACAGAGCTACATAGTTAACCAAAGGTCAAAATCGCACACACAAGCAGAAAGTGTATAGTGAATTCTTTACCAGCAGTGGCCAATTCTGGCTTTAAAATTGAACTTCATTCACGAAATAGACAAGTATTCAAACACTCCAGCCACATATCTACATGGCCATCAGTCCACACTGACTGTAGATGCTGCTCCAATCAGTATAGTTTACATCCTTCCTAAGAATATTTGAGGCCAAAAATAACTGGACACAATGAATATGTGTGGCTCTTACTGTTGTTGAATGTTCAGCATCCCTCTGCTTTTTTTAGGAAATCATACAAAGCAGAAATCATTAGGTTTTTTTTTCTTTTTTAAGACAGGATCTCACTCTGTCACCATAGTTCACAGCAACCTCAAATTCTTGGGGTCAAGAGATCCTCTTGCCTCAGCCTCCCAAGTAGCTGGGACTACAGGAAACCACCACAATGACCGGCTAGTTTTTCTATTTTTAGAAAATAGTAGAGACAGGGTTTCACTCTTGCTCAGGCTGGTCTCAAATTCCTGAGCTCAAGCAATCCACCTGCCTCAGCCTCCTAGAGAGCTAGTATTAGATAGGTGAGCCACTATGCCTGGCCCTGCCCAGGCTCTTTTCTTTTCTTTTCTTTTGTGACAGAGTCTCACTTTGTCACCTTTTGTAGAGTACTGTGGCATCATAGCTCACAGCAACCTCAAACTCTTGGACTCAAGTGATCCTCTTGCCTCAGCCTCCCAAGTAGCTGGGACTACAGGCACCACTACAATGCCTGGCTATTTTTTTAGAGACAGGGTCTTACTCTTGCTCAGGGTAGGCTCATGCTCCTGAGCTCAGACAATCCACCCCTCTCAGCCTCCTAGAAGGCTAGGGTTATAGGCAAGAGCCACTGCACCCAGCTGTTGCCTGAAGATTATTAATAACTGGTGATCAGAATAAAACCTGCAGCCATAATAATGTCATATAAACTCAGTTATTGTCATTACCTGATGTTTTCCTCTTAGACATCACCTCTTCTACTTTCTAACTTATATGCTCTTACATGCTTTGGGTGGGAATCCAAACAAAGAAATGGAACATGTGACCTAGTCTTATGGCAATTGGTTTATTACATTCCCCCGACCCACAGAAATTAATTCAGACATGGACATGGATCCTAGTGAAGCCACTGAGATACAATGAAACATTTTCAGTAGAAATCACTGTTAGCTGCTGATTTTAAATGTAAAATGGTGTCAAGTCTGAAGCTGCTCATCCAAAAAGTCCCTGTCTCTGCTTAAGCCACATATGGGTTGGGTTTCAGTCACAGGAAACAGAGACCTAACTCATCCACAAACCATCCGAGAAACTGTAGAGTGTGTAAGTAGGCACCTTAGCATGAAGCTTCCTAGGACAGGAAAAGAAAAGCCCTTGGTCCCTGGGTGGTTCACGAGCCACAAGTTTAGAACCTTTCAAAGAGCTAGAGTTAGAGCCAGAACTGGCAAGCAGTCCTCACAAGGAAGGTGCAAGGCATTGTCCTTCTTTTTCTCCCAGACTTACGGAGATTTCTCCTGGATTTATGACCAGTGGCCAACTGCCTCAATGAGCCTGAGCTCCACTCCTCTGTGCTTTCCCAGGCAAAACTCCATCAGCAAAGGCCAAAGCCTCAACGGGCCAGGGGAGAGTTGATCAGTTTCTCAGTGAACACTAGATTTTGATACAGAAGTGAACTTTGGGATGGTTTTGCCCACAGACCCTTACTCTAACAAGTTGAGAGATTTTTCTGGCATCCTCTCACATTTGAGATTTTCTCTTGCCTGACTTTATAGAACCATTGTTTTGCTGCTTCATTTTTATTTAACTCTAGACACACAAATTGAACATGGAACCAAGTAGCTTTAATGTGCTAACAGAAGCACAACTATGCTGCTTTATATGGAGGAAGGAAAGCATAAAAAGCAGGAGTTAATAGGCTGTTTAAACTCTGCACTGGTATTCTGAGGCTTTACTGCTTTAGTATTTAATGTTTCCATAGGTCTTAATCTTGCCTACTCAAGTAGACACCTCTTTTGGGTACCCCGACTTCTGATTTCTCCATCACCTTTAGCATGCTCCAAAGGATAAGTAATTTCTTAATAAGTCATTCTTAATTTTTAATTTTCTTTTGGCTGGGGCTGGGTTTGAACCTGCCACCTCTGGCATATGGGGCTGGTGCCCTACCCTTTTGAGCCACAGGCGCCACCCTTAATTCTTAATTTTTTAAGGAAATGCAAGATTATGTCCATTTTGAGCAGACATATTTCCTAGCAGCTTTCTCCTTATCACCACAGACTTTGAAAGTTATAAGGTTTTAGTAAGGTTTACATGTGTACATTTTTATCCCTTCCCTTGCTGGGGAAGGGATAAAATACTGAAAAGTAATTTGCTACTGAAAACATCTGACCTAAAATGACAAAGAAGTGAGGAAGAAAACTATGTGTCATCAGATGCAGGACATGGAGGACATGGTGGTCATGATACTTGTTTTCAAGTTCTTTACAACTAAATCTTATAACTCAGCCTCCATAGTCTTTTAATCTAGTCTCTGCCCCTTACCTGAGAAAAATTATTAATAAAATAATCAACCTTCATTTATAAATATTCCCCTAGCATAAACATAATACAATCTAGGAAAATGGGTGTTTCCAAGATAATTTTAGTTAAAGTTGTTCCTTTTACTATGTGAAAGAAACCAATATCACACCTACCCTGCTGAGACCCACTACTGGCATATCTAGCAGATCTTTCAAGTTTCTGAATGCTGCATCTTCCAGGTGCCGCTCTATGCAAAGGAAAACAGAGTGAATAGGACAGTCACAGTGGCTAACCTTATGATAAGTCCAGGGATAAAGATGTTAAACAAGTATATAAAGAAGTTATGACAGCTGTGACAACTGCTGTCAAAGAGCAGTGTACCAGCACAGAGGAGTCTCTGCCATGCTGAGCAGAAGTGAGAAGGATCTTGCCCCCTGTGTGGCACAGTACAGATGAGAACAAGGACAGCATAGTATAGTGGTGGGACACCCAGGGCCTGAAGGAGATCAGATATCCCAGGGCCACCTGGTGCAATGGGCAAGCACCTGCATGGCAGCTCCATGAGCCTGCAGCACTAGACCAAAGCCCCATGAGGGCAGCAACTATCTCTCCCTCGTTCACTGCTGCATCCCAAGATCTAGCATCCCTTAGTGCGCAATAGGCACACTCAGTATTTATTTGTCTGATGGACAGATGGGCATAGTGACAAGACTATGTGGGAATTCTCAGAAATAAGTAGAGAATAAACTGAGGGAACTATAGTCCTATACTTTAGCACATAAAAATATAAGTTTCCATAATAAGAACATGAACAGTAAGAGATACCTTATTGTAATACCCAGGAAAATCTCCATAACATTACACTGAAGATTTGTTTTAGGTACCACATACAAAATGCTCTGTAATAAATACTTGTTATTTCTGTTCAACAGCCATTTCTAAATTTTTGAAGGGATCCAAAGCTTCCTCTAGGAAAGAGGATCCCAAATTTCCTTTGGGAAACCACCTTCCACCACTCTCCAGTTATATGCTTTCCATGGAACTGACTCCAACCCTAACTACAGGGGAGTCCCGGACTGGCTTAACCTAATATTTTATCTCATTTCTGTGACTACACTGATGAGTTCCAGAATGGCACATAACCTGGTAACAGCCAAGAAAACATATTTATTCTTCCTCCGGAATTGGTAGTGTGAAGATGAAACCACAAAGTGAGCCAGTAAAGCTGATAATTAAACAAAGCAAGCGTAGAGCCAGATCCTGGTGATAATACTTGAGCACTGGGTAAAACCACAGGGGAAGCTCAGCTTGCCTGTGGACTTTTACATGAACCAGTAAATTCCCATCTTGCTCAAGGCATTTTGAGTTAGTTTTTCTAGCACTTACAAGCTAGAGAACACTGATGTACACATGCCTTGCCCCACCCTCCACCCTCTCCTGGTAAAGCAGGCTGGGTCACAGGAGCAGTAGATCTCCCAAACCTAGGCCTCTGAGCAAGGGCTTCTGGGATTTCTCTGTCACACACCAGTCATCCCAGCAGCAGAGAATGTCCTAGGTAGGGCTCTCTATGATTAAAGGCTTATGATTGAAGGTTTCAGGTTACAATTTGCCCTCCCTGCAGCTGTTTCCTATGGCAGGAAGGCTAACGCCCAATATGAGATAACTGTGAAAATCCTTGGACTTGAAGCTCAAAGTTATTGTTGCAATTCAACCATGTCTTTCTGTTGCCACCCTGTCAGCACCACAGCTACTCAAAACCATGAAAGGGGGACCCAGTGGGACTAGAAAAATAGGGAGCACAGCTCCCTGAAGGCAGACCAATGGTTTCAGCTCCTCCCATAATTCCCTGGAGCCCAAGATTATGAGAACAGGGCCCTTTCTTCACTTTTCCATCACAGGTCTCTATCATATGGCATAAGGTGACCAGATGTCACCTTTGGTGACAGGCATCACAGGTCTCTATCATATGGCACCAGGTGACCTTTGGTGTCCCACCAAAAGAGGGACAGTCTCGATTTTTAACAATTTGTCCCGCATCCCATCGCATTTTTAAACAGTCTCAATTTTTGGAAAGAATGCACGACAAGCCAGGGAAGGCAGGAGAACAGGAAGGGAATATACACTTGCTGAAAAGGTTACTGTAACTCCATTTGGGACTAAAGAGGTTAATGTAACTTCATTTGGAAATGAAAAGGCTAATGTAAACTCCCTACTCCCCTCCTGGGCAAGGTCACACAGGTGGAATCGGTATCAGAAGGAGACTGGCTCCCTCCCTTGCTTCTCGGCAAGGACAATTAGCTCAGAAGGAGCCAAAAAGTCTAGAACAAACAAGTAGCCCCCCCCCCAGAGGGTCCCTAACCATAAACAGCTCAGCCAATAGCAGCCCGGTCGGACAAAACACCTGATGAAATTCCTCTTATGCATTTTAAAAACCTCAGCTCACTTCACTAGGGGGTCGCCCTTCCTTCAGCCATGCTGAAAGGAAGAGTGGCCCAGGCATATGCTTGCAAAATAAAGCACTTTTTGTCTTTACATGTGTGTGGTGGTCTCTTAGCAGCAATTCTGGTCCCAACACTACCATGTGGCTATTTCACCAGGATATGAGTTTTATATTATTTTTTGTTAATTTTATAATGTTAAACTTTAATAATAACAAATAATTGTTGAGAACTGATTATTGAGAACTGCTTATCAAAGTTTGCATTGTTGATCAGTTGTTAGAATTCGACCACCATTGTGTGGACTTAATGAACAATGGCATTTTTTGGCATTGGCAACCAGGAAAACATTTTGTAACTGTCTCTCAGACGATACACATCATACTGCATCCTACTGCTAGTTAAACGAGTGATGTCAACAAATCAGCTATTCAGATAATTTAGGTAAGTAATTTGTTTCATGATTTAGCAGACAGTACTCATATTATTTATATTTTATAGTGGCAGCAAAAAGTCTAGCTCCAGCCTTGAAAGTGACACTTATGACTTACAAGGTATCATTTTTTT
>NW_003852447.1:6246940-6350609 GCF_000181295.1 Otolemur garnettii
ACTCAAATGAGAAATATGCCAAAGAATAAAATAATACTATACATAATTTTTTTTTTTTTGGCCAGGTCCGGGTTTGAACCTGCCCCCTTGGCATATGGGGCTGGCACTCTACTCCTTTGAGCCACAGGTGCCACCCTATACATAATTTTTTTTAAATGTATTATATTTGTAAATTGTACTTCTGTTGAAATTTAAAATATATATATTATAATACTATTTTTGCGTTCTATGAAAATTTTTGTTGCTCCATATAGACCAAATTTTTAATTAAGGACCACTACACCACCACCACCACCGTACCCCTAGTCAATGGTGTCCCGCTTTACCAATGTTAAAATCTGGTCACCTTAGGCTACACCCCTATGGTCATAGGATGCTAAGGGCTGAATTGTGCCCTCTGAAAATTCATCTGTTGAAGCTCTAATCCCCATTGTAACTACATTTGGAGACAAGGCTAATATAGAGATAATAAAGGCTAAACATAGTCATCAGGGTGGGCACTAATCCAATTGACTCAGTATCCTTATAAAAGAGAGAGAGAGATCCTAGGAAGACAATGTGAGGACCTAACAAGCAGGTGCTGTCCACAACTGGGGAGAGAGCACTCACTAGACACCAAATCAGCTGCAGTCTTAATCTTGGACTTCTAGCCTCCAGAACTGTGACCAAATAAATTTCTTTTGTTTAAGCTACCCATTCTGCAGTATTTTGTTCTAACTCCCCTGAGCCAACTAATACTCAAGAGGTTACACAGTAGTCCTCCTTATCTGTGGTTCCATTTTCCATGGTTTCAGTCACCCACAATTAGCTTCAATCCAAAAATACTACATTATTTTAAGAGAGAGAGACCACATAACTATTATAATTGTTCTATTATTAGTTCTTGTTACTCTCTTATCTCTCTTTGCCTCATTTATCAATTAAGCTTTATTATAGGTATATATGCATAGGAAAAATCATGATATATACTGTAAAGGGTACAGCTTCACCCATCCACTAATCCACTGGGAATCTTGGGACATATCACCCTCAGATAACAGGGGAACTAGCCATTATAGTCACCTTCGCCAATGGGAGCAAATTGTATGATAAGATTGTCCAAAAAATTAACGTAATCTCAACCGCCACTGAAAAAAAGTATAAAATGCTATTGGGGGGTAATAATAGTCATGTTTTACTCTACCAGACATGAAAAAGACAGTGGACCAATGAGGGCGATGAGTCACCATTGACAAAAACTGGAGTTGATGGTTTGGAAAAGAGAAAGAAGTGGTTTTCAAATAGCAAAGGAATGTCATGTTGAAGAGGGAGCTAACCTTTAACAACCTTGTCTGGATACCTCGAATACTAGATCAATGAAAAGGGGAAAGGGAAAGCTGCTTTCAGCTGAACATTATAAATTCGGCACAAAGAATTGCCCAACAATTAAAAGGGTTGCTTCTTTTGGCCAATGAGTACCATGTTAATGAAGACGGATAAGCAGAAGGTAAATAAGGAGCTCTCAAAATATCAAACAAGTCCCCCTGTATGAGATTGAACTACAAAACCTTTATTTCTTCTTCCAACTTCATGATCCTACGAACTAGGACTAAAAGCATAGTAATTAAGAATTAGATTACTGATTTCAGTTCCCAGCACTGTCATTTACAGGCTGAGTGAAAACTTTGTGCCCAGCCCCATTATAACTAAAGTTAGGCACCAAAATATACATACAACTTTGATCCTCAAATCTAATACATGCAAAGAGGAGCAAACAGTTATAGCTACCAATTTTTAAGTTCCTACTGTAAATTGAACACTTTACATACACATCTATAATCTTCTAGCAACCAGAAAAATTGGTATTACTTTCCTATTTAAGATGAAAAAAGAAAACAAAAATTATAAAATTAAGTAATTGTTGGCTAGTTACCAGGTAATGATAAGCTTTCAAATCCACCTATGTCAGACTCCATAGGTGGGCTCTTTCCATTCTAATAGCCATCTCAAAACTAATCTGTTACCTAATTTTATCTTTGACACACTATCTGAGGTAAATAGAGTAGACAGTATCATATAGTAGTTGAATATACAGGCTCTGGAGTCAGACAACCAGGGGTCAAATGGCAGCTCTGTCATTTATTAGCTATAGGAAATAAGGTAAGTTAGTTAACTCAGGGCTCAGCTCCTTCACTATAAAATGAAGAGGATGAAAATAGGACCTGTATCAAAGGCATTCTAGAGGATTAAATGAACTACTAAGGTACCTGGCACATGGCTAATCCTAGTAAAGTATTAACTATTATTATTGCTTCATTGATGGATAAAAAACTAAGGTAAATCAGTAATAGAACCTTGACAACAAATCAGATTTCTCATTTCTCAATCATTTTTTCCAGGAAGTCATATGGCTATACTGATATGACATGTTAGCATTTTACTTTTAAAATAAAAGACTATACATATTTTCATAAACTCAAATATTCCTAACCCTGAACCCTTAGTCAAAATGATTATATTTCTGTCACCTTTGCAAAGTTCAAAAATCTAATATGTTTTAATGCTAATAACTTTATCTCTAACCATAACAAATTAGGTCCCTGACTGCCCCTCCTCTGCTCACCCCTACATCACTCAGTAAAAGAGGACACTGTCTAGTTCTCATGGCTTTAGCGGCAGCCCCCACAGTCCGAGACACCTCCAGGCCTCAGTCCCCCGCTTCCTGCCTTACTACAAAGCCAGGTGTGTAGCTGGTACAGAAATGCGACTTGCCTCTTCTCTAGTTTCCATTTTTTTTACTGAACAGTCATGATTTCACTTTGTGATCCACCCAGTGACCCCTGCTAGACTTCTGAATAAACTCATCATGGGCGAGCTTTTCCTTTCGGAGAAACCCAGACACTGATTGTTGGTTTTCCTTACTATAGTCCCCGATGGTGGCAAAGTAACACTTCTTCTCTCTCCTCTTATGGCTTGGGGGCCACATAACAGTTCTTGAATTAATTCTTTTTTAGAGAAATCCAATTGAGGATTGATAATGCCTACCCTCCTCTCTCTCCCCCTCACTCTCAAATTAATTCTCTGACCCACACTTTCACAGGGGTAATGGCGTTTGTACCAGCCTGAGGATGCCAATTTCATGCCAGATCTTGCTCCCCCATATGGCATAAAGGGCTGCTGCCATGGGACAGCTGCTGAGCTGTGGCTAAATCCTGCATAGAGCACTTACAGCCCAGAGGGTGTCACCTCCAAGATGTTCAAGGCTCCATCTCCCCTCCCTGCCTGCCTATTAGGTTTGGAAGCAGACAGACAGCATAATCACCCTACCTCTCCTGGTCCCAGAGGGAAGTCCCCTACTCAGGGTGGAACGTCTGTCATATGGCTACCAGGCATCTGGTTTTAGGCAGATTTCTGTTGAGAGGTGAAATGGTGCCAGTATTGTACTGTTTCCCTTCCCTGTGGACATTCATCAGAGTAAATGATGAGGGCAGATTAGCCCATCAAGGATCTGAGTCCCACTGGCCAAAATCTGGATTATTTAGATCTAGGGTCTTAAATTTCATGGACTAGGGATCCCTTTCCATGCTAAAGTGTAGGGGGGTTTGAATTGTCTTTCTGATTTTATATCCCTGTCCAGTTGTCTCCTATACACACACATATACCCATACTTGTGTGACTTATAGTTGGTTTCATTTTTTCTTTACAATTTCTCCATGTCCTTGTTACTTATGTGGAAACATTATGTACTTCAAACTCAAGTTGATAACAAACATTAAAGCTTTCAAACTAAATCAGCAAGTGGCTAGAGAATACTAAGGTCAAAAAGACCATCTCTTCCCTCAGCATCAGAATGTGCTGGAACTGGAGGACTGAGCAGGCAATCTGCCTAAAGAGAGACAGGAAAGCAGAAACCAAAAGCCTGGAAAAGACTGACATTATCCAACCCTATCAAGGGAAAAGGAAGAGAAGGAAGGGACAGAGGGGAGCCAAAAGAATGGTGAGAAAGTGAGAGGAGGAAGAAATGAACATTTATTAAGAATCTACTGAGTACCAAAGCCTTACAAGATGATACCATGTTTGATCTCCACAAGGACCCTGAGATGGCACGCCACTTTTTTACAGAGAAGTAACTTACCTGGCGTTAATAGCTACGAAATATGATACAGGACCTAATGTCAAGTATGTTCCACCCAAAATCCCATTCCTTTTATTGCGTCACTCTGTCTCTCAAGTCTAAATGACTCAGCCACTAAACAATGAGTGTAACTATGGATACATAAAATGTGAATATTAGAGGAAGCTGAGTGAAGGGTATATAGGAGCTCTGTACTATTTTTGCAACACTTCTGTAAGTTTAAAATTATTTCAAAATAAACAGCTTTTAAAAATGAACGTAACTGAATTCACAGAGCACACTCAGCCCAGAAAGGGAGTTGGTGATAATGTGGATTAAGAGCCCAGTGACTTAAGGATCACGAAACAGACTTCATATAATTTATTCATTGTCCTTTTGACCTCAGATGCTAATGAGCCCAAATGTTGCTCCTCGCTAAAATGAAGTAAATACTTTAAAATTGCTCTTAATCTTAAGATACTTCCCAGTTAAACCTGTTAATGTTGCTAATTTAAGCACAGTATTAACACAGTGACTCCCGCACTAGAAAATTTTTCCTTGGAGCCATGGTATTTTATTAGGTCAAGATAGGTCAAGAGATGTGTGAGTTATATATGCTTCACAATGCCCCAGGCTCAAAACTAGTGTAAGTAAAACTAGTGGCAGTTAATGTGTTAAGAACGGCAATTATCTACAATGCCACATGTATAATGATTACATCTCACCTCTTGGAATATATACCCAGGAATCTCATTCATATTATTAGCAACAGGATATAGTGAAAATTTTTAAGCTTTTTGAGTAATGCTATGAGTGATAATACATGTTCTCCCAAAATTCGTTATGTTGGAACCTATGGCCCAATGTATTAAGAGATGGGGACTTTAGGAGGTTAAGTCAGGAGGGCTCTACCTTCATGAATGGAATTAGTGACCTCATATAAGTGCTCCAGGGAACTAGCTATACCCTTTTTTGCCTTTTAGCCTTCTGTTAAGTGAGGATGCCATCACAGAAGCCAGAGCCATCCCTCACCAGACACCAAACCTGCAAGCATGGACTTGAACTTCCCAGCCTCTATAATTATGAGCACTATATGCTGTTTATAAATTACCTAGGGTAAAGTATCTTGTTATAGCAGCAGGGACAGACTAAAATAGGTAATAATGCCTACTACTAGTCTTATGATTGATAATTCAATGCCTTCAGTTTTAAGATTCTATGTGGTGTCCTAGCATTATATTTTCAGATATAAGACAGAGACACAGATCCCTCAGAGGACACAACCAGGTGAAATAGAGTGACAGCCATCTCACTTTGCTCCTACTATTCCTGATATCACCTTTTGTGTTTCTAAAGGGATGTTTTAGAATTCCGTCTTTTGGGGAGGGTCCCTTTCCATCTTCCATGTCATACCCTGGGTCTCTCAGCCTTGACATACTACCCTGGCCAAGGGGTAAGCATGCAGACAATCTGGATCTGATCTTTGCCCCCAGGAACTGGAATGTTGGGCCAAGAGAACAGATGAAAGGTGAGTGAAGCTGAGTCATTCTGACAGCAGCTATCACTTTCTGTGATGCTTTCCATGAGTTTTTCCAAAGGAGATTCTCAGAGCTACTTTGCCTTCTCCACTTGTGAGATCATATTTTTTTACTGTGTGAACTACACAAATCTATTCAATAAATTACTTTTTTTCTTTAAATAAAAGTTAGCTAACTTCTGCTACAAACAAACTTAGAGGATCAGAACATGGTATCTGGAAAGGATCTTAGAAATGATCTAATAACAATAGCTTCTTACTCCTGATCATTATGTTGCAATGAAAAAGAGTTATTTTATGTTTTGTCTTGCTACATGGAAATTCAGTGTTTTTGTCCTTGAGACTAACAGCACCCTAGTGTAAACAGTCTCAGAGCACCTGCCCATAAATATTCCACAGGATATTGCTATTCAAAAAAAAAATAAAAATAAAAAAATGAAGGTTTACTTTAAAGAGTTATTTATGCATTTATGCCATGGACTAGACTAGCTCTTTCTCTAAATAAAGACCAAAAAGTATAGAAGCAGTATTTTTTATTGTTAAAATGAGTTTAAATATACAAAAGCACCTACAAACACTATTTTACAGCAGTTCATTTAAATAAAATATTAGTGAGCCCAAGAATTGGAGGTTGCTGTGAGCTGTGACAGCACAGCACTCTACCCAGGGCAACAGCTTGAGACTTTGTCTCAAAAATTAAATAAACAAATAAATAAATAAGGCTCAGTGCCCATTGCTCAGTGGTTAGGGTGCTGGCCACATACACCGGGGCTGGTGGGTCTGAACCCGACCTGGGCCTTCTAAACAACAATGACAACTACAACAATAGCAACAAAAAAATAGCCAGGCATTGTAGCAGGTGCCTGTAGTCCCAGCTACTTGGGAGGCTAAAACAAGAGAATTGCTTAAGTCTAAGAGTTTGAGGTTGCTGTGAGCTGACACCACTGTACTCTACCTAGGGCGAGAGAGTGAGACTCTGTCTCAAAAAAAAAAAAAAAAATTAAATAAATAAAATATTAGGACAGTCTCATTGCTATAGCTAAGAACTCCCAAATCTCAGTGGTTTAGCACATTAAAAGATTACTTCTTGCTCACATCATAGTCCAATGAAGATCATCAAAGAGACTGCTCCAAAAAGTGATTCAGGACGCAGTTTCTTCATTTTGTAGTTATGACCTCAGTTAAGTCTTTGACACTCTCCATTTAGATAACAAATGGAGAGGAGAGTGGGGCTTATCTGTGGGAGGTTTTCAATGGGCCAGGTCTGGAAGAAAATATTCCACTTACAATCCTTTAACTAAAACTCAATCATAAGGCCATCCAGGGGGATAGTGTGTATGGGAAGGACAAAGGAGGCTGAGAAATAAGGACTAGAGCTGTATGTGCAGGGGAAAGAACACAGATTCATGTATTAGTGAGTCCCAAGGGCTCTGCCATAGCAGAAAATCTCTTGGCTTGTAAAAACAGAAGGAAAACCATTGGAGTTTAACTTCTTTAGTGTAATGAATCCCTACTGAAATACAGAGATTGCCCTACTTGAATTAGCTACACACAGATATGTTTTTAAAAATACTTGTCTTTTACAATGACACAAGAAAAGAGCTAAAATTATCTCAGTAATCAAGATATGAAAGATTTTTTTCTTACTAAATAATTAAAGCAAAAACTTATTAGAATGTGAGTAAAGTTGAATTATTAGGCCTCATGTGAAGAAAGAGGCTATTTTCACAGAACCAGTTTGGTTTTGCCTGCTCCATCTCTCTTGATGTCAATATAATCATTACCAGTAAAAGGGGTGGGCAGCAGAGAATTAAGATTATAGAAACTCTAGTGTATTTGTCAGAAAATTACAAAAGTAAGCTGCAATTTTCCAACTGTGATGTAACATAGTCTCGGGGAGCACAGTTCTGAAGCACAGAGGGACCTTCTGAGCAGAACTTTCTGTCTTCTACTGGACCCTCTGAACCTCCTTCTTCCATTTCCATTGTCATGTGCACAGTCTCCATACTGGAACCCACTTCTGTGTGACTCAATTGGTAAGATCCTTATTCTCAGTCTTGTATTTTTCATTGGGCTTCTCATGGGCCCTGGGGAGTGTAAGAGCATCCCCACAATGGGGGCTTTGGGTTTGCAGAAGAGTACGGCTATTCTTTGCTATACCCCAGAGGTACAGAGTTCACTGGCCAGAGAGAGTATGATGTTTCTCACCCAAGTAAAGCCACCGACTCTGGTCATATCTAAGATATTAAGTCTGGGATTTTCCCTAGCAAGGTCCCAGGATCTGAGTGCCTCCTTCTTGACACACTCTACCCTGGGGAATAAGGCCACTCAATTCCCAGTGTTTCCTAATAATTATAGCACAATGGTGTGGAAAGAGAAGGAGGGGGAGACCAAGGGAGGGTGGGGAAGGATGAACAGACCTGCTTTGGAGGCAGCCAGTAAGCTGGGCTGGCAGCCATTCAGAGCCTGCTGCTTTCCACCAGGGGCTTTGCTGACCAGATCAGAGTGACACTTGAGAAGGCAGCAGCTGTGGCTGGAGCCAGCTCCCCTATCTCCTTCCTAGCTAATGAACTGAAAGGATCCAGAAGGAGCCAGGGAAGAATAGGGTCCCCTGGGGCATACAGGGAGGCCTCTCCTTCCATGAATTTTCTCTTTTTAATTAGGCTTGATGGTTTGGTCAGAGTAAGACTTTTTAGATAAAATATCATACTGAGAAGGCATGTTAAAGGCCTAATTCATCAGATCCCTCAGGATCTCACATCCAATACTCCCCAACTGGGCCTCTCAGCTTGTTTTGATGGCACAACGAGGAAAGACATGGGGTATTTTTAAGTATTTTTTTATCTCAAAAGGAACATATGATAATTATTAAAAACTGAAACATTTTTGAAATATGTGCCCCATAAATCTTCCTCCCCAGAGGATAACAATTGTTTACATTTAGCTTTGTTAATGATATACAAAGATACTTGCATATGTGATTTATACATTTATGTAGGTATTTGAGACAAAATTGACCATATTATAACACTCTTTTATAACTTACTTTTTTCCAGTTATTATAGTTACTTATAGATCTATATCATTATAGTGTTCCATTCTAAGTTCATGCCTTTACTTAACCATTTACTGACTAGTATCATTGCATATTTTCAGATTGTTTCAGTAGAATAAACTCCTGATAGAGGGATTGCTAGATCAAAGAATTATACATATATTGGCTGAGCACAGTGGCTCACACATCTAATCCTACCTCTCTGGGAAGCAGAGGCAGGTAGATTGCTTGAGCTCAGGAGTTAGAGACCAGCCTAAGCAAGAGTGAGACCCCATCTCTACTAAAAAACAAAAAAAGAAGAAAAAGAAAAACTAGCCAGGTATAGTGGGGTACACCCATAGTCCAAGCTACTGGGGAGGCTGAAGCAAAAGGATCACTTGAGCCCCAGAGTTTGAGGTTGTTGTGGGCCGTGACACCATGGCTCAGGGTGTATTAATAGATCAGTTAGTGTGTGTGTGTGTGTATGTGTGTATGTTTTTCTATTTTAATAAACATTGTCAAATTATAATATGTTTATATTTCTTGTTCACTATGCTATCAAATAAAACCTAGAGCAAGTTATTTGAATGATCTGGCCAAGAAATTAAGCCATCAGAAAAGTTCCTGCCTAGATAAGTTAATTGTTTCCAAAATACAGATGTGTGGTTATGGAAATAGTTATCATGACCATACACAGAGAATCCACTCAAAACAGACAAAGCCATAAATGTCTGTGTGAACAGACAAAAATACTTACATAAATTTACATTCAATTTCCAATCCTGAAAACTATTCATAATTGTACAGCATTAGCTTCATTTAAAGTAAAAACTCTGTCTCTCCATGTTTCTATAAGAAATGCAGTTCTAGGTAGTTTAGAGACTAGGAACGGAACAGGATTTATAAGAAAAGATGATAATATTCAGTGCCCCAGAGTTCATGGCATGGCATGAAATAAAAAGTGAGGAGTGAGGAAGGTCCCCTTTCTGCCTGACAAACATTTCTCTTATGCAGATGCTAGATGTCCCTGCCCTAGCTCAGGGTGTCAGTGACGTCTCGGTCCTCACACTATAATAGATGAAGAAAAGAAAACAAGGGAGTTATCCCCAAACTGCTGCTGCTTGAGAGTACAATTCTGCAACTCACCTAAAACTCAGCTCTAACTAACTTCCCTCACTCCATAAACAATGGGACAGGTCTGTTTCCTTTACTTTCCTAAGTCACTGCTGAGCTACCCTTCTCAAGACACAGCAGCCTAGACCCAATCCAAAATGGGTGTGTAACTGATGGAAGTCATGAGTATGGCAGCTTTTGACATCATAGGAGCCAACTATCATGGTGGAAGAATCCGTGGTACATCCATCCTCATCCAAGCATGTTTCAGTCTTTACAGACTATAAAAAGTAGAAGCTGGTGTTTGAATAAGGGAGAAACAGAATAAAGGAATATGCTTGGAAAACAGCAATATAAATTCATTTGGCCCTACAGATCTATTTCTACCTACAAGTTGAACTTTTAAAAGTGTGGTTCAAAAGTAATGACTACTTGATTATATTGAAGCTCTGTGTATATTGACAATAACAGAACAAAAAGGCAAAGAGAAGAAGGAAAGGAAGCTCTAAGAGTGGATATACTTTGGTTTTGAGTAAGATAATTTGGATAGTCAGCATTTTTCTTCATTTGCAAAGTAACTTCTTTGGAGAAGTGGAGATAATGGTTATATGTAAATTTTGATCATCATAGTTTGCTGTAATACTTGAGTTTAATATGGGCATCAATAAAGAGAAGAGTATTTTGAATGCCATAAGCAGACATCACTATTAGCATAAAAGTGCTAATACAATAGCTTGTGTATTTAAACACACACCTAACAAATAAAGCCAAAAGAAAGGAAAGGAGGACGGAAGGGAGGGAGAACTGTTTTACCACCATGCTTTCTTTTTCTTTTTATTTCAGATTAATATAAGGGTATAAATTATTAGGTTACAATGTTTGCATTTGCTAGGTAAAGTCTCTGTTATACTTGTGTCTGGCAGCCAGAAGGTGTGCCATATACCCTTACATTGTTCCCATTAACTGGGAGCACAACAATCCCCTCCCTTGCCCCTTCCTCCTCTCTCCCTTCTATTCCTCTCCTACCAACTTGAATTGAATTGGGTTTTTCTCTTGTGTGGGTGTGTATTAATTCATCTACTGGCTTCATATTAGTATTGAGTACATTACTTGTTTTTCTATTCTTGTGATACTTTACCAAGAAGAATGTGTTTCAACTCCATCCAGGTTAATATAAAAAATGCAAAGTCTCCATCTTTTTTTATGGCTGAATAGGATTTCATGGTATACAGATACCACAGTTTATTAATCCATTCATAGGTTGATAGGCACTTAGGTTATTTCCACACTTGGTAATTGTAAATTGAGCTGTGATAATACGCTTTCTTTTTTTTGAGACAGAGTCTTACTTTGTCACCCTCAGTAGATTGCTGTGGCATCACAGCTCACAGCAACCTCAAACTCTTGGGCTCAAGTGATCATCCTGCCTCAGCCTCCTGAGTAGCTGGGAGTATAGGCACCCACCGTAACACCTGACTAATTTTAGAGATGAGATCTGGCTCAGGTTCCTGTTGGTTTAAATTCGTAAACTTAGGTGATCCACCCACCTCAGCCTCCAGAGTGCTACAATTATAGGCGTGAGCCCACCTTCACCATGCTTTATTAATGTGGGATTATATTAACATGTTGTCAGATTGAATTATCTCTCTCACCTAATAGAAAATATGTGTGAGTATATGTGAGCATCTGTGTATGTATATATACACATAAACATAAACCACTGTTTTATTTCATTTAAAATCAGTGTATTCAACTGTATTATCTTGTAATACACCTATAAAAACCTTACTAAGGAAGCCTAATCTTACCAGAATCAGTTACATTTTTTAAAATTAAAAAAACAAAAATGTGCTTTGGAACGATACAGAAATGTGGTCAAATGCCAGCTCCCCCATTTACTCTTCAGGAGACTTGAGACAAATGAGTGAGCACTCTAAAGCCTAGTTTCCTCTCTTGTAATTAGGAAAGCTACTTCCCACAGGGTTGTGGTGTGAATTAGTGAAATGTGGACACCTAGTCTATGCCAGAAAAATTCTAGGCATTCAGTAAATATTATTTTCTTGTTAATTCAAACATGAGTGATTTTTGCAAAAAATGCTTGCTAAGCTATATGTGGTACTATTATTAATGACTATAGTCTATATCATTAATAAATATAATTTGAATGTGTTTGCCAATATTTATCTGATGAGACCAGTACTCTGAGTTAAATATACAACAACTTATCCTTAAACACTATATTATGCTACAATTACAGAACAAAAGATTCAGAGAGAAGGAGTTCATCCTAAATATAATCTTTCAATCCAGTGACCAAGAAGCAAGGCCAACCCTAAAATGGACCAGGACTGTTAAACCATTGCAACCATTATATGTGGTTATTAAAGAGAAACAAACAACTCAAAATTGGGTTTTTATTTTGTTTTGTTTTCATTTTCTTCACTTCCAGCGAGAGAATTTGCTGTTAAATCACTCACAAGCCTTAGCATAGCAAAGGAAAGGTAAGCAAAGGAAACTACCTGACAAGACACTAGAAATGTAAACTTTTTAACTAACCCTTTCCCTTTTCCCCATTCTGCTGTCAAAAATGAAGACCCTGAAGTATGGGTTCCTGATCAATGCACATTATGAATTCTAATGCTTAAATGCGCCAGTGTTCTAAATGTTAAAAACTTCAAATGTAGGAACAAAAGCCAGGTGTAACAATAGATCCTTAGTACATTAAGTACTAGGATCAGAGTAAAATTCAAATGACTTTAAAGAAAGATCAGAGGTGACGAGAATTTGCATGGGTTCTGTCCATTCTTGAGGCACCCCACGCGTGCTTTTCCGATTCCAGCTTGTTCTTGCTTTCCCTCACTTTGCCCGTTACAGCCATCTCTCCTTCCCTGCCTTCACTATATCCACAAGCTTCAACATCAGACTTGAAGAATGACAGACTTCCAGAGATAGCTTAACCAACTACCACAGTTACATAAAGTCCCATCCCTGTAACAAATTCCTTTACATATATATACATACAGAGCATATATTTATGGACATACATGTGTTTATGTATATGTACATATACATGTGTAATATATATATACATGTAATATATATATGTGTATATATATATTCATGAAAAGACTTTAGGATATGACATTATGTAATGGTGGGAGCTAGAGTTAGGGGGTGGGTAATACAATCAGAGGGTACCAAAAAAAGGTATGCACATGGTATCAAAGAAAAAAACTGTGAAAATTATAATACTCAAATCATGTTTGACTTCTGCAATTGCAAGAGGTGCTCAAATGTGATTTGTATTCACTTTTTATTATTGGTATATACTGAGTATTATAATTTTAATACAGTTTTTTCCTTTCTTAAAATGCATATACCTATTTTTGATACCCTCTGTGTTTCTCTGATAGAACCCTAGCACCCATATACTTAAAATGTATTGATTACTTTTCTTCCCTTTCTTTTCTCTAAATATCTCCAATTTTTTTGACCTTCTTTACATGGTTGGGTATAGGCAAAAATAATTGAACAAAAAACACCTCTCTCTCTCTCCTTCAGTTTATTAGGTCTATTAAGATAAATAATGGTCATTATGGTGTGGTTACAGGATAAATCATACCCAAAAGCCATTTGGATCACTTTGTGCCACTAGAAACCCAATATGATTCAGCTGTCACAGGCTGACTTCCTTATGAGAGGCTGAGCCCTCCTGAGGCCCAGGAACTAGATCTTGATTAGCTCAAACTAAACATGGTAATTTATTTTCTTTGCCAGTGATTGGGTTGGGAATGGGCATGTGATGTAATTCTGGCAAGTAAAAAACAGTAAGGGGGGCTTCAGGGAATTTCCTCCCTCCTTTTAAAAAGACAACATGAAGACGACTTGGCCCTCTTTCCAGTCTTTGGATGTTGTGTGAGGAGATGGTATCTGGAGCTATTGTAGACATTATGCTTGGCAAAATAACAGCCCCCAAAGATATCAGAACTTGTGAATATGTTAGGTCACATGGCAAAGAGGAATTAAGGTAGCAGATAGAGTTAAGACTGTTAATCAGCCAGCCTTAAAATAGAGAGATTATCCTGGTTTACTTAGGCAGGCCCCATGTAATCACAAGGGTCCTTAAAATGAAAGAAGGAGGCAGAAGAGGAAAATGAGAAATAGATGTGACCATGGAAGAAATGTACAGAGAAATGTAACATTTTTGGCTTTGAAGATAGAGGAGGGACCATAAGCCAAGGAATGTGGGCAGCCTTTAAAAGCTAGAAAAGGAAGGAAATGGAATCTCTCTGAGCACCTCCAGAAGAGAATGCAGTTCTGCAGACACATTGATTTTAGCCAAGGGATACTCACATCAGCCATCTGATCAACAGATCTGTAAGATAATAAGTTTATGTCCTTTTAAGCCACTAAATCTGTGCTAATTTGCTTCAATAGCAAAAGAAATTAATACAGCCCTCTTTTGACTACAATGGTGATACAGTTAAATTCTAGAAATCAATAGTGAGAGTAGGAAGGGGTAGGAGAGATGCAACATCCTCCTGGAGTCCTAGTGACCCAAACTCAGTGTGTTCAAAATAATTACCAAAAAGAAATAATAATAATTACTAAAGCAAATGTAGACCACATTGCTAGCTCAGTGTGATGCTCCCACTAAATTATACACTTATTTATTGCTGTGTCCAGTTCTGAGTATGATGCTGAAGAGGAACATTTACAAACTAAAGTGCTCATGTGACTTCACAGGAACTTGAGAGGCCTAAGGATGCTCACTTTGGAAGAGACTTGAAGGAAGCTTTACATCTCTAAACTTTATGAGGTCATCATGTGAAAATGGGACTGAGACTGTGTTCTCAATGGGACAAATTAGAACCCATGGGTGGAAATAGAGAAATTGAGTTCCATCATAATATATGGAAGAGGTTTTATCATAAAGAAATGGCTGCTATTGGAGATGTTTCCTTTGAAAGAATACCTGGTGTCACTGGAAGAGATTCCTAGATGGGGTGGGTCTCCATTATCTCTTCTAAAATCCCTCATAAATCTAATACTTTATTGATTTTTTAAATAAGAGTTTTAGGCTGGGGGAAATGGCTTACTCCTGTAATCCTGGCACTCTCAGAGGCTAAGGTAGGAAGATCCCTTGAGCTCAGGAGTTCAAGACTAGAGTGAGCAAGAATGAGACCCCATTTCTTAAAATAGCTGGGCATTGTGGCAGGCACCTATAGTCCCAGCTACTCAAGAGGCTGAGGCAAGAGGATTGCTCAAGCCCAAGAGTTTGAGGTTGCTGTGAGCTATGATGATCTATTGCACTCTATCAGGGGTGACAGAGTGAGACCCTGTCTGAAAAAAAAGAAAAAAAGAAGAAAGAATTTTAGAGAGTAGCACAGTGCCTAGCATATAGTAGGCATAGTGGGCATCAAATAAATACAGATTTGTGGAATGATTGCATGAGGTAAGTACTACGATATGAATGGTCCAAATGTTTTTATCTCTCCCAAATTCATATGAAGTTCTAACTCCAAGGTGATCGTAATAGGAGGTAGGACCTTTGGGAAGGTGATAAGTTATGAAAGCCCTCCTGAATGGAATTAGTACCCTCATAAACTAGGCCCAGTAGAGCTTATACAAGCTCCAAGCTCCATGATGACACTGTAAAAGGTGCCATCTATAAACCAGAAAATGTGCTGTTATCAGACACCAAATCTGCTGGCCCCTTGATTTTGGACCAGGCCTCAAACTGTGAGAAATGAATTTCTTGTGTATAATCCAGTTTATGTTATATCAGCCCAAATGGACTAAGACAATAGACTTGGAGGCAGAGGTCAAGATTGCAAAATTCATTCACTTTATAGCTTACTTATGTTGGTAATTCTTGGATAGGCATTTCTAGCCTTTAGAAACAGACCTGAAAACACTAGCAGCCCAATTATCATGAACAAGCACTTAGTGTCCAGGCAGTACAATTGCTTCTTCTTACTCCATTCTTTCTGTAACTCACAGAGAGCCACAGAATTTATTTTGTTACTCCTCAGATGGTCTCAAACCAGTGGTCACATATCACATCTAACTATTCATCATTCTGTGCAATCCTCCAGGAAAAACAATGAGTCACTTAACAAGTAGTATTTGGTTGTGATGAGGTTGAACAGTATCTTTGTATTTGTCCCAATGTTAAGACTCTTTTTAAGACTTCCATCTGGGGCTAAGCCAAATGCCTATCCAGTTCATGCCTTATTTTATCCTTTTAGTTTGTCCAAAATCCAAGGCTCATCTGACTCTGAGTCAAAATTAGTGGTTATCTACTACAAAGATTGAGGGGGGGGAGGTTCTTGTCATTTTCATTTTGGTTTGGTTTGGTTTGGTTTTGGCCCAGGCTGTACCTTTATTTCCCTTAAATATTACACTGCCGTTTCCTAAAAAATGCAGATAGTTCTAGTTCAGAGTAGGGATGAGAAGATAAATTTAGTGCTTTCCTAGGCCCTGAGGGACTGGGGCATCAGAGCTCTGAACACTGTAAGGGAGGTTTAAAGTGTGGAAAGTAGGAAAACAAAGACACAGTGTACTGCTCAGAACCAAGGGGATCTCTGGGGATCTCTTGTTATCATGGCTGACTGAGGAACAAATGTTAGAACAAATTTGTCTAATGAACCAATTCTAGAAACTCCTTACCTGAACTATCCTTCACTGTTTGCTTCCCTTACAGTAGAGGTGAAGAGATTATACATATATGTCTATTATATATATAATCTAATTTTATTTATTTATTTACTTTTTGCAGTTTTTGGCTGGAGCTGGGTCTGTACCCACCACCTCCGGCACCCTACTCCTTTGAGCCACAGGAGCCACCAAGAGATTTTGTATAATGTGACTGTCCCCCTGTTTGGATCAGGAATAGAATGAAGTCTAAGCTGGATGCATTAGAGTCTATTTACCAATATCTGAACTGACATAATGAAGAAGAGAAAAATTGGCTTAGTCTCTTGGAATGCCTGAATATAGCCTTGGGGACCTCAGGCTGGCCGTCTTCCACTTGCCATGTAGATCAAA
The DNA here is from genome assembly GCF_000181295.1 of Otolemur garnettii. NCBI lineage: Eukaryota > Metazoa > Chordata > Mammalia > Primates > Galagidae > Otolemur > Otolemur garnettii. Next base: position 6,263,768 of record NW_003852447.1, read on the forward strand.
GGGCAGAGGAAACAGCTTATGGAGAGAAAAAGCAACTTTGTCAAGTGGCAGCAAGAAAGCATCACATGGTGAGCCATGCCTGCTTCCAGGCTCTCCAGAGACCTGGTGGCATTCTTGCACCAGGTTACTTGAGTCCTCCCTGTATATTGCAAATTATTCTACTCTAACTAATTTTAATTTGCCTTTTGTCACATTAAAAAAAAAGTCACAGTAATACCAGAGGCCCAGAGAAGAAGAGATGTTGGGATCAACTTCCTGAAATAAGAGGAGAAACTTCTGACATTTTATCTAAGAATTATTTAGTCAATAACAAAGACAATTCAGAAGATTTTATATCCTCCAGAAAGAAGACTAAAAGGGAAAAGCAGAACAAGATGGAACTGAAATAAAGGAAACATCCAGAAATATGAAAAAAAAGTTTCAGGATAAAAAGTATCTTTCTTAGGAATACAATATGGATTGAATAACTCATTGAAGTCTATTGAAAGATTTTTCAAACACAGAAAATCAGTAAGACCAAAAATATTTCAAAAAGAGGAAGGTTTACTATACATCAGAGTGAAGAAAGAAAAGCAAAAATAATAGGATGATGTCTTTTGAGAAAAAAGCCAAAGAAGAAAATATGAGGAATGGGGAGTACAGGGGAATAATTTGAGAATAACTTGATTTACTCAAGGAAATGTTGAGATGAGTTTCTAGAGCTTTTGAAAAGTTAGTTAGAATATAGATAATAAATGTGGAAATGTCACTAAATAATAGGACAAGGAAACAGCTTAGAGATGAAAAAAGAAATGAGAGAGAAGGAATATCAATGAAAATTATCATTAAGAAAACAGGTAGCTGATCTTCTGTTGGGGAAAAAGATAGAAATGGACAAAAATGGAGAAACTGGTATTTTAAAGCAAATCATTATCATCTATAGGTAGAAATGTAGATGTTTTCCCTCAAACCTTGAACTCTGGCAATGTTCCTTCTTTTCCTCATTCATTTATATACAAGGCTTTTTTCTTTTGCAGACAAGAATTTCCAGCTAATTCATTCTTTTTCTTTTGCTATGCAGAAGGCTTTTAGTCTGTAGTCTACTTGCACAAAGACAAATACTGCATAATTCTACTTAAAGAAGGTATCTAAGATAATCAAACTTGTAGAAACAGAAAGTAGAATGTTGGTTGCCAGAGCCTACGAGAAGGAGAAAGTCTAGAGCTTCTGTTTAAAGGATATAAAATTTCAGTTCTACAAATTCTAGAGATTTGCTGTAGAATATTATGCCTATAGTTAACAATACTGAATTGTGCAGTTAAAAACTCACTAAGAGGGTAGATTTCATGTTACGTGTTCTTACTATAATAAAAATAATAATTTTCAGCCAAACAGGTATGAAAACTATTTCCCTCAAAAAGTTACTACAATTTCTTTTTGAGACAAAGTCTCAATGTTGCCCTGGATAGAGTGCCATGGTATCATAGCTCACAGCAACCTCAAACTCTTGGGTTTGAGCAATCCTCTTGCCTTAGCCTCCCTAGTAGCTGAGGAATCCCAGTAGAATAAGGGTCCATCACAATACATGGCTAGTTTTTCTATTTTTAGTAGAGATAGGGGTCTCAATTTTGCTCAGGCTGGTCTCAAACTCCTTAGATCAAGCAATCTACCCACCTCAGCCTCCCAGAGTGCTAGGATTATAGGCATGAGCCACAGGATTATAGGTGTGAGATCACTGTGCCCAGCCAAAAAGTTACTACAATTAATACAAATTAGGTAATTTCTTCTTTGCCCGCCCTGTTCAGGAGAGATCTGTGATCTCCATAAAATGGAGAGGATACCATTTTTTATGATCTAGAGTAAAGTAGGCACACAGCAAAGAATGAATAAATAAGGAAACAAATGGATAAAAACCAGACATAAACCTAAAACGCTACTTTTTCCTTGAGACATCACTCAAGATTTCTAAGTCACATCAAACAATAGCAAAAACTGTTTTTCTTTAATTCTACCAAAGAAAAATAATTTAATTAAACAAAATGTGAAGCTTCTCAGGTACTTTTTAAAATGTCATCTCTTTAGACAGATCATGAAAAGAAATTTCAGAAATAAAAGACTGGCTATTGCTGAATAGGACTACAAATAGAATACCTATTTTCTTACCTAAGATTACAAATAGGTTACTACCTAATTTATTTTTATCTTTCACTGCATTTCACAGCCTTAGTTAAATCCTGTTGAGAGGCTCCTTTTGCATAATGCCGCCAGCAGTACTTTTTATTTCTTAGTTTTCATGAAATTGGCCTGAAGGTAATAAGAATAGTCAGAAGCTTGCATAATAACCATAATTTGTTATCAATAGAAATCTCTCTGCATTTTTGAATAGGTTAATTATTATACTGCAGCTAACGATACTTTTTTTTTTCATCTGACATCTATTCGGTTTGGTTAGACACAGGTGCAGGAAGGAAGATTCTAAGTATAATACCTGAAATTAGATTTGACTTCACCTTAGAGAAAGAATGGACTCAATGAAACAAGATAAATCTATCTGGCCCTTCTGTTACTCACAAGCCCTCCTTACCTTATCTCTACTATATAAAAAAAAGGGGGATAACAAGAAGATAACCTATGACATGCATGTACCTGCCTCTAGCTATAAGGCTCTGAGTCCTTGAAGATACAAACCAAACATGATTCTCTTTGATCCTGACACAGGGTGATTTTGATTTATTTTAGGTGAACAAAGATGGGTCAGTTCTGGATACAAGTTTCAAACTGGATATTAAATTGTGGGAAGATTTATTTGTGCTGTTAAGCTCTAAGGTTTAATATTTTATTTAATTTCCTATCCTGGAAAGCCCATTCCTTCACCCACTAAACATTAGAAATCTTCTAGAACCAGGCACTGTTATACTGCTTGGGGTGTATTAGAGAATAAAAATTCCTTTCCTTCATAGCTTACGTTCTAGTAGAGGAAGACAGATAATAAGAACTACGTATAATTTATATCCTATGTCAGGTAATAAGTGCTATAGAAAAAGAACAGGATAAAGGAGATCGAGTGTGCAGAGGGATGTGACTGTGATTTTAAATAGGGTGGTCAGGGTAGGATTCCCTTAAGAATGTCACATTTGAACAAAGACTCAAAAAAGTGAGAATGAGGGATGCGGGTATTTGGGGAAAAGGCAGAGAGAGGAAGTAGCTATACAAAGCCTCTTACTTGAAAGAGGCTTGAAGACTAGAGGTAGGAAGCCAGAACAGGGTGGACTTGGGGAAAGTCAAGGCCAGAGAAGGGAGAGAGCACGTGTGATGGGAGCCTTTGTGAGGACTTTGGCTGTTACTCTTTACTCTAATACAGAAATTCTCTGGATGGTTTTGAGCTGAGGAGTGACATAATCTGACTACATTAAGTAAGATCATTCTTACTTCCCTGTTGGAAAAGGCTGAACCACAGAGATCAACAGAGAGAGGCTTTTGTAATCTAAATGAGAGATGACCATCTGTATTACTTTGCTAGCACCGTTTAACAAAAGTACCACAAACTGGGTGGCCTAAACACTAGACACTTATTGTCTCACACTTCTAGAGGCTGCGAGTTTGAAATCAAGGTGCTGCCAAGGCCATGCTCCCTCCTAAGGCACTAGGGAAATGTCTATTCCAGGCCTTTCTCCTAGTTTGTGGTAGCTTCAGACATAAGGCTTGTTGATGGCCATTAAGATAGGGATGACCAAAGACAGAGAAGTAGGGACTTAATGGCCAGGAATGTGATAGCCATGGAAGTATGCCACTGAAGTCTCCAAAGGATGCAGTCCAAGCTCTGAGTTAGCATTCAAGCTAAGGCCACAAACTCTGGATTTCTCTCTGCCAATGACTGAGCACAGCTGCGATTAAAGAGGGGGCTATACCAGCAAGGCAGGATACCTCTAATGGTAATCTTTGCTCTGGCTCCTCAATCTTTGCCTGCTGAGATTTTCCTAGAGGCTCTCCCTTCCTTCCTTTCTTCTCTCTGTCCTTTCACAGGTATCAAACTGATAATGTCATCTAAAGGCTCTGCATTCTGCTCCTGGTCTCCCTGCTTCATCCTTCATAAGCATTTCCTCTATAAATTCCTTGCCCTTCTGATTCCATCTGGGCATCCACACCTGAAGAACATGAAATGACACAACTGGTAGCAGCAGTGGTCTGGGAAAGCAGGCACAAAGATGGGGTTTGGGATGGGATCATCTACCGTTCATCTGGCAAAGAGGATGATACCTCCAATGGTTTCTAGGGCACAGATAGTACCTGACACTAAGTGGTAGGCCAGCTGATGAAGATTTTACTGGTAGTGATGTGAGGTTTGTCACATTAGAAGGAATGCCCTTGCCAGTAAGATTTAGACATTTGAAAGGTAAAGGGAACAGAAAAATAGGGTGTTTTCTGGAGTGAAAATTGACTCAAAAATAATTTTTTAGAATGAAAGACAAGTTTGTATGCTAATGGAAATATTCCAGCAGAGGAAAAAACTGATGATGTAGGGAAGAAAGAAGAATTTCTGGAGCCATGTCCTTGACTAGGTGAGAGGTAATGGGATCTAGCACAGAAGTAAAGGAATTGACTTTTGACAGAAGCATGGATAGTTTATCTGTAATAAGAGAAGTGAAAACAGGGTGAATGTCAGTAGGTGCATGACTGAGAGCATAAGAGTCTATGCTGAGTAGAGTCTTTACTGACTGACTCTGTAGACTCTGTACTGACTACTTCAGTGTTGTCAGTGAAATAGAAAGCAATGTGATGAATGAAAGATAAGAATGGGGGGGTTAGCAGTTCAAAGAAGAAATCTGAATGTTTGTTTTATTGAAAATACATGATACATATAATAGACAATACCCAAAGTATTCTTAGCTCTGTATATCTTCTTAAACTCTCTTGCTTGTGAGGAACTTTCTATTTGGTAAAAATATTCAGTGGGATTATTCAACTAATATTATTTGAGGCCCCATCCCATGAAATCTACCAAAGCAAACCCTAGATCTAGTTTACCTCAATACTGCTTAAGAAGAATTTACTAGGAGACTCAAACATGGTTGTTTCCCTGTAAGTATAGATTCTTGGTCCCTCTTTTCCTGCCCTTCCCTCAAATCAGGAAATACTCTCAGAACACAATAATAATGGCTGAAATATGACCTTAAGAATTCCTGAAAGTAGAATCTGCATGCATGTGTGTATCTTTGTTTGTTTATATCAATGACCAGTGGTAAAGAACCTACCACTCCTTACTGTTTTACATCTGGCCTGGTTCACTAGTATATTATCTTCATTGCCTATGAAGGTAACTTAAAGTCACAACCCTTTTCTCAAGGACATCAAAGGGAGTAAAGGAGAACTAAAATATTCTTGATCTTTAATATAAATTTCCATATGTTTGATACCTAGTTGTAACTGCAGTATAGCCTGTGTTTAACTATCTACTGTGCCTCACAGAAATAGTTGTTTAAACCCCAGCCAAATGTTATTGTTCTTGTTCCTCTTTCACTTTCATGGTGATGCATCCGTCCCTTGCTCAGTTTAACCTAATATGTTCACTCCTTGATCCCATGTTGGCAACTTTCCTTGGTATCATGTGTAACATGCTAAATGTAAAGCCCCTCATTCTCCAATTTGGGATTCAAGACACAGGTAAGACATCACCAACTATACTTACTTCCCTGGCTCATGAATGAACAACATATGCAATACATACATGTTTGGGGTCCTCATTGTGCATCTGGTTCCACCACTAATTTATAACTTATTTAGGGCATGAAAAGATTATCACATATCTGCTTACAAGACTGCCAAGTTACTTAAACTGCCTTCCTCAAGGGCTATTTCCATAAAATTCTCAGTTTAGTGCAAGATCAAAAGAACCACCTGCTGCCTGGGGCCAGACTGAGTTGGTTGATGAGTCACAACTTGTCTACTTAACTCTTTCCCATTTGCCACATGTGAGGCATACTACCTTCTTGGAGGAAGAAAACGAGGAAACAAGGCATTATAATGAACATCTGAAACCAGACATCTAAAATAATGGGCTTTTGCTATAATGAATGGAATGTTAGAAATCATGTTCTTAATATGCAGAAGCTAAAATGAAAGGTCAGCTTTTCTGTAGTAAATTAAAAAGTGAGGAGATGCCTTTTGACTATGATAAGAAAAGAAAGGCAGCATTCTGACCACACCCTCCCTCCTCCTAAAATTCTTAGGGTACTTACAATGTTGTATTGTGGTGGATGGCTGAGCTATTTAAATTTTTGAGTTATGGGGGAAACTGAAGAGTTAAATCTCACTATTTCACAGAACCAAGAGGAAAGAGAAACAGAGCTTGCATGTCTTTTCTCCTTCTAAAACAAACAGTACGAAGTCAGGCATTTATAGCACCTTCTCTCAAGGTGAATTTTGTACAAACAGAGTTGAGAGTATGGGTTTTCCCAAATTATTCCTTTTTAAAAATTCATAACCAACTAAATAATAATAGATGTCTACTATACAAGAACAGATGTATTCCAAAAAGCACACCCTTTTTAGAATTAGCTTTACACCCAAGTAGCATTTCATTTGTGTAAAGCTGGAGTGAGAAAGAGAAGAGCTAGATTTCTAAAAATAAATGGGTTAAAAGCCAGGTACCCTTGGTAGCATTCCCCAAGCTGCCATTTACTTGGTATCAGGTATTTCAGATTTTGCGTCAACGCTATGAATGTGGTATGAAACAAACAGTTGTGATTTTATGGTCCTTTAGTGGAGTTTCAATTTCCTGGAATGCCAAGGGAGGAAAGTTCAGGCCAACTCAGCCTGTCTTTTCTGACATGTGGCCAAATTCTACTTGAAGATCTGGATTAGGCAGCCAAGAAGTCTTAGTTTTGATCTTTTGTAAGAAAAAGTTGAGATTCTGCCCAAGTCAACAGAAAAGGGAAGAGGGCAGAGTGGGAATAAAGCCTGTGAGATGACGCCTGCCTACGCACTGGGCAGGCGTGTCCAGTTTGAGGCCTCCTGCTTGCCTGCTTAGACGTTGGGCGATTACTGAGCTGCTGTTTTCTAAGCCTTTACATAGAGAACATATTCATTTACTGTATCTCTGATACACTGTTTTAAATTATCTTTGAGAGAGATCTTACCAGTGACAGATGACCCTGAGCCAATCCCGTTGCCTTTCATAATGCTTCCTGGGAGGTCTAAATCTCATTGTTGAATATGAAGAAGGTTTAAACCAGGTAGTGAGCTCAGTAATAGGCAGGGTCCAATTGACCTCTGAAAGCTGCTTTCTCTGTAGGCTATTACTGGACAGGCTGTATAGTGTAATGGTTTCAAACACAGGTCATAAATCTGAGACGGGTCAGTTCCAGTTCTTCCACTTAATGGCTATATAAATTTCAGCAAGTTTTTAAATCTCTGTAAGACATATTTCCCTTACCTGAATATACCTCTGAGCCAAAAGGAATATACCTACCTCACAAGAAATAATGAAATAATAAGTGTAAAGTGTTTGGCTTATAGTAAGTTGTTGTTATCCTTATTACATGTAAATGGATTGACAAAAAGGGAGATAGGTAATTGATTCTTCATCTAACTCTTTTAAAATGAGAACACAACCAGCCCACATATATTTGAAAAACAAATAAGATAACAGAAGTGAAACCCACTGGGAGAGAAATACAAGATTTTGTCATTAACAAAAGACTATAACTGTTGAAACAAGGACCTAGCCTTGATGTGTGCCTGCTTTCTAATTTTCCTACTATATAAGAGAATTCATATTTTCAGTTGTTAAATCATATACTAAGACTTTAAGATGCAGGTGGCATCAAAATCTCATAAGCTCTTCAAGTAAGAAAATCTTTCAGAAGGTAAAACTACCAGTGATGAAACCTGAAGCCTCCATATGACGAGACTTTGCTGAGTTATTAAGACGATCATAGCAAACTTTGATCAGGTCACCTTCCATAAAAGAGAATTTAAATTAACCTAATTTATTCAGAAATAAGGCCTCTTTTTTCCACTCTGGAAAGAACAAGATTCATTCTCTTACCAAAGTTCTAATTCAAAAGCTATAGAACTCTATAGTGTTTTATTTTTGTTAGGAAAAACAAAAACCATACTTTTCTACAATTTATTGCCTTTCCTTGAAAATAATATACACAAAGTCCTAAATATTTACCAGATGATACAGATTTGCCAGGGTTTTCAGCCAACTTTTGAAAGTTTTATGAAATCACTTCTTGGACATATTTCTAACAATCTGGCCCATGAAAATTAGCAGGGGAGAATTTTTCCACCTTCTTCACATGGCCTTTTAGGTCACAACTTCTGTGTGTGTCCATAAAAAAAAAAAAAACCACACCCTACAATCATGAATATCCTTACTCCTTCAAAAGCAGTTGTTATTGATAGATAAATACATGAAAAAAGTTTATTCTTCAGGAATATCTACTTCCAATAAGGACACCATGTGTCTGGATTCAATACAAACTCATTTTCCCAGGCTCAGCTTACTCAGATCCCAACTTTCTGCCCTTTTTAACTAAATAGCTTCTCAAAAATAATTTCAATTCAGCTTTTCCACACTACAAGTTTCAATTCAGGTTCCATGAAGTCAACCATCAAATCTACCTCAGAATAGATTCATTATTTTTTTCTTTAATCATTAGAATTTTATTTTAATCAAGGCTTTAAAACATTTGGAAAAAAATCATAGTCTTCTGTAATTATAGCCCTTAATGAAGAAGAAAGTCAATTTCATTACTTCAATTGCTAGATTTTTAAAAATTAATCATAGATATTAAAATGTCATATTCCCATTTTTTAATCTTTTAAAAGTATTACATGCCTCTGAGAAACGTCAAGAAGCAGGGAGACTAGGCCTCTACATCCTGTCCCAGTTGTCTTGAGGGTATGGCTGCCAAAAAATCTAACTCTTCCCATGGGAGTCCCACATATACACCCATCCAGGAAGGTCACATTCCATCCAAAACTCCAGAGGAAGAAAATCATCCAAGGGGTACGAAAGCAGGCCAACCATTTACTACAGATCAAAATTCATCTGTAAAGCAGCGACCCAGTTAGTGAAGAAACATGATCCTCATTCTACCACACTATTATTTTTGTGTTTCTATGTGGGTCACAGCACAGAAAAATCCTGGGAGAATTTGCCAGGGAAAATATGAAAATTACAACTGAGGATTGTTGACCCAACTTTTCCGATCAGGTTGTCACATGAAGGAAAAGGTGAGACCACAGGGAGTGGCAAACTGCATTTGCCCAGACTTTGGGATTTCAAAAAACAGAAAAATATTCCTTAAAAATTAAGCAACTGATTTATAGTTGCTAACTTTTTCTCTTGCCAAGCAAATATCTGTGTACAGTGATAACTCTAATCTAGCCACATCCTTCTATAAACAGGCATTTTAACACTAAAAAGGGGGGAAACTATAATCTCAGGAAAAAAATGTCATTCCTTTCCTGAATTGGTCACCTAGCCTCTTATACTGATGCTGCAAGGAAGGCAACCACCCTGCTCTCTACTTTGAAATTGATGTTTTGTTTTATTTTGTTATCACTTTAAAACCAGGGAAAAGTACTTCAGAGCAATCTCAGTCAAAGTCTACAAAGGAATGAGGCCTGAGGATGATGTGAGGCAGGCAATCAAAGCCTCCTGGACCTGTGGTGGGTGGCTGTGAACTCTGCAGGCTGGAAAGGAAATCCCCATGGGACAAATCAGTTAAGGAGATCTACGGTGTTTCCTGAGTTTTGCTGTACTCTGCTCAGCCATGGAAGAGGGATAGCGGGGCCATGACTGCTCACCCTTCTCCACTTTGCCAGCCAGTTTTCCAAGCTTAGTGATCCTTTTCCAGCAGGTGGCAGAACACACACATAGAAAATTCCAAAGCCACCCAAGGTTTCTGTCTCTCAGTTGGTCCTTGGTGTTATTTCCTTTGAAAGTCAGCCAGGTATAGTAAGAAATTTCCCAAATAAAAAACCTACTCACATTCTACCATGGAATCCTGTTTACACAGTACTTTGTTCTTCACAGAGAGGCTGAAACTACAAAACAGAAGGACTACAGAGAAAGCCTGGCCAATAAAATACGAATATCAGGATCAATATCTTCTAGCTGTTATAAAACCTGACCAATAACTCCTGTATTTTTAAAATATCTAAACCTAATGAAAGCTTTCACTAATCTCTATCATATACGCCTATAAAAGTATAGTTATGAATTGCCTTTTCTAAAGAAGCCCGTGGAATTCACATTGCTTCTTTCTAAGGAGAGAAGTCACACAGGATCCAAAGTTACACAACGGGTCAGGAGAACAGCCAAGAATACCTGTCAGTGTCTCTCTATCCAAGTATATACTCACAAAAGCAAAATCGTGTTTCTAGCTAAAAAAGTATTTCCTAAAATATACTCCAATTGAATATTTCAGGTACAATAGTAAGTAGGTCACTTGCTCTCTAGGAGTCAAAGAATATGGGCCTGCAGTACTCTATTTCTGCCTTGAATAGGAAAGTTAAAGGGAAAACACTCCACACGAGAAAATATTCACCACACAGCTCATTAGGCAGCAACCGCAGTTTGGGGGTCAGGTCAGTAGATAATTTTCAAAACTAAGTTGACCTACAAAAGTGAAACAAATTGGGCTGCCTAGAAAAATCTGCAACAACCATATTCATAGTACCACCTTCCCTTCTAGGCAGTTTCTAGTCATAAATTGAACCCAAGAATAAATGCCCTAGAAACACTTTTTAAATAGCCTAAATTTGATTGCCAAATTATGCTCCTTCTCCGTGTGTCTGTGTGTGTGTGTGTGTGTGTTTTTAGCATCCAATCTGATCCTACTCCTGTCCCCAAACAACTCTCCAGGGTTACAGGTGTGTCCCATGCTCTGTACCTTCTTGGATGCCATTTCCCAAGTGAAATAGAATGTTAGAGCAAGAAAGGACTTGACAGGAATACAACTGTTTCTATAGATGAAGAAACCTTGGCCTTGAAACAAACTCCCAAGGCCACAGCTGGCCAGTCCCAATGTTATAATTCTACCCCTCAGTATCCCAACCCCTCTAGGTCTTGTGAAGTTGTTTTCACCAATAATAAGTATGGGGCCAAAGTAACTAAAGCCATTATTACTCCTCTCAGAAAACAGATCTTCAGTGAACAAAGGGGTTTGGTTTAGAAATTTCAGGAAAGTCTAGGGGCTAGGGGGACACAATTTTGGGCAAGAGAGAATTTCCACATCTTCAAATAATATTCTGCCTATAAATAAATTGTACTTTTAAAATGTAAATATCACCAGATTCAGTGGCTCATACTTATAATCTTAGCACTGTCGGAGGTCAAGGCAGGAGTATCACTTAAGTCCAAGAGTTCAAGAGCAGCCTGGGCAACAGAGCAAGATCCCATCTCTACAAAAAAATTTTAAAATTAACCAGGCTTGGTGGTACATGCCTGTAGTCCCAGGTACTTGGGAGGTTGAGGACAAAAAGTCACTTAGGCCCAGGAGTTCAAAGCTGTAGTGAGTTATGACCACATCATTGCATTCCAACCTAGAAAACATAGCAAGCCTCTCTCTCTCTCTCTCTTAAAAAAAAAAAAAAAAAAAAAATATTTATCAAAAACAAAGCCTTTTTTTTTTTTTTTTGAGATGGAGCCTCAAGCTATCCCCCTGGGTAGAGCGCCATGGCATCACGCTCACAGCAACCTCCAACTCCTGGGCTCAAGCGAGTCTCCTGCCTCCGCCTCCCAAGTAGCTGGGACTACAGGCGCCCGTCACAACGCCCAGCCATTTTTTGGTTGCAGCCATCATTGTTGTTTGCAAGGCCCGGGCTGGGGATTCTAACCCGTCACCTTAGGTGTATGTGGCTGGCGCTTTAGCCCCTTGAGCCACAGGCGCCGAGCCAAAGACTAAGCTTTTAAAGAATGTAAGCTCCATGAGGGCAGGGGCTCTGTATTCCCAGTATGTAGTGTAGAACAGAAGTTGGCACTGAACAGCAGCTCAGCAATAAATATTTGCTAGATGAACAAAATGAAAGAAGGAAGCATCCCTCCTTCCTTCTCTCTATAGTCCATCTCTCCCCCTCTTTTACTTCCTTAAGGTCTAGTTCCTTTAATCAAAACTTTTATCAGATGAACCTCTATCAATAACTTATACCTTAGTAACCTTCAAGTTACTGCTTAGAGCTTTTGGAATTTCAGGTTTGCATCTGAAAAAAGGCTTTCGCCCCATCGCAGGCCCCCATCCTCAGCTAGCAATGGCAGGCTTCTGTGGCCAGGCCCTATCTATCCATCCTCCTTTTAATGCACACAGCCACACTTTGAATTCATTGGAAGACTAGCAAACTGTACATATGAACGGCTCCCTTTCCTGACCTTTTGATTCCCTAATATGGTTCTCCTTAGCCTTCACAACTTCATAAAGTAACCTAAACCTCTATCATCCAGCTGTCTCTATCTTCCCTTCTTAGCTGTTGAAACCTGGAAGACATGCTGCTACTGTGTATTTAGCCGCAACTACACTGTTTAATAAATGCCAAGTGTTTCCCACACCCTACTCTGTGAAGCTAGACCATTTCACCTTAATGAATTAACCAGTAGCCCACTCTCACCCTGTGACACACTAGGGGGTGCTGTTGCTATATACAGCTTAGAAAAATGGAGGAAAAGGAAGCAAGGGAGTCTTCAGCTCCTAGGAGACATTTTTAGATAGATCTGTCTCTGCACAAGCCCTCGGTAAGGTTCACTAGTATCAAAAAAATTACACTTCACAGAGCTATACAATTCTAGGATGAAACTCACCAACAGTGCAAAGAAAAGGGAGGAGTGAAGATGTCCAAGCTAAAGGTTTTATTATAAGACTCATTTAGGTATGTGGGCATACACAATCATATTTATGATAATTGCAGGATGTGAATAATTAATCCTCACTGGCCATGTTTAGACAATCAAGTGGCAAACATTTTCAGGCAGATTTAGTTAAATCAAGTGCAGCCAGAACACCCGGGAAAAACTTAAGTTTGTCCCTGCTTTTCACAATCATCTTTCCTGGTATGTGACGGCGGACATCTAAGACTCTGGGAACAAAAACTTTATATACAAACAAATGAGTATTAGCCTCTCTCAGCCCCCATCTTGGCTACTGCACAAAGTTTGCAGGCTGCCAGAGAAGGCTCCCTGGGCTGTAAACTCTTTGATTTAATGATTGGTAGACCCACAAGACAGGAATGATCTCTCACACATCAAAAGGCCTTTTCAATTTTCTGAAGGAGTCATTTTGCCAAAAGAAGTATTTTTTTGGGCTTACGGATTTGTTTAGATAAATTGAAAAATGTATATATATTTTTAAATTCTCTCCATGGGACCCTCACCTAACAGTTTGAACATTAAACATTCCCACATAGAGGAGAATGGATTTGTACCAAGGGAGGTATTAGTCCCAAAAGAAACAATCCTGTTCACCCTTCTACCCCTCAGCCCCCAGCTAGAGTTTCTCATCCTTTGTTGGTGTGATTTGGGTACTCCTCCCAAATGCTAATGAGCAACATCTCACTAATGCTAATGATTAGAACTCTGGCTCCAAAGCAACTCACCCTAGCTAGAAACTTGAAGACTTCCAAAGACTTAAGAGGGACACAGCCACCCATAGGTGCCATTCTGGGGCAAATCTTACACAGAATGTTTTCCTTTTTGCCCTGAATGGTTTCCTTTTGCCCAGAATGGTTTCCTGTTTGCCACTTGATTGTCTATACATGGCTAGTGAGGATTAATTCTGCCCTAAAGGGACAGAATTCCAGCTGTATGTGCATCATACTTACAGATAAAATGAAAAAGGATTTCCAGTCCCAAGTTTTTCCACTACTGCTAGCTTGACATTCCCACATAAAGCTCTAAAGACAAGGACAAATATACCATACTTAAAAGAGCGTAAAGGGAACTTGTGGCTTTCAACATAATTTTCTCCCTCCCATACCAAAAGATATATACTCCATCTGTTGCCAAGGCTAAATACTTCATCAAATAACCGAGCAGATTAAGATGGGGGTGGGCAGGAAATGTGCTGAGTAGTGTAGTTTGAAAAAGCCCTAACTATGGAAAAGCTACTCAGAATAGCCCCCCATGGGAACTCTGCTCAAGTTCACTCACAATCACTAAAGTTAACACAATCATACACCAAAGAGAGCACACAGAAGGGTTATACCAACGTATTCATAGTTTAAGGTCCTGATTACAGGTAGGGTGGGTATATTTGGTCCTAGTACCCTGAAGCTTTATTCTTTAAAATGAAAAACACAAAGACTAAACCTTGTAGCTATTGCTGTCCGGTAAACTCCATATGCAAAATGCTAATTGGTCTGAAAAGTAATGGTAGAAAACAAGTTTTAACATTATCAGCTACATTTTTTTTAATTCTCTTATTCTCATTCATTTTTTTAATTCTCATTCATGTGATTTCCTAATCCAAACAGTGAAAATGAAGCCTTGCCACCTTAGTAAATTCAGCAGCAACTTTAAACCCTATTTGCCCATCAGATTCACCCAGGAAATGTTAGGGTATGAGCTGATGCATGCAGGGTTCTCCACACAAAATTAGGATATAAAAACTTAAAATAAATTTAGAGGGAAAGAGGAAGTGTGAGTGTAAAGGAGAGTGGGGAAAGAGAGAGAAAAGAGAGCAAGGAGACAGTGGCGTGGCATCCCAAGGAAAGAGGAAGGAAAGGCCAGCCCTGAGGCCAGGTAGTTTGCTACTTAGAAGGGAGTTGAAATTGGCCTGGTCTAGTCAAGAAAATACTATATCCACTCCTTTCTTTCTTCTTGATGGCACGCAGATAACAAAAAACTGTTGGCTTCTCTGCCTTTCTTCAGAGATGGGATTATCGGGGGATTATGACAGGAGATGTAACTCTGTCCTCCAGATAAGACTGAACCCTGTGGATCCTCTAGCTGTTTACTCAGGAACTCTGTAAAGCGATTCTCAAAAATAAAAAAATTTTTTTTGAAAGAGAAAGTTTTACATCTCTTTCCATATGTTTAGCTTTCTTAGGAGTTGTGGAAAACAGAACTCCTGCAGGGTGCCTGTTAGCAGGACACACAGGATTGATCTTTAGCTGTTACTAAGATATTGCAGAATTAGATATTTTCCTTTTTTTTTTTTTTTTTTTTGAGACAGAGTCTCACTTTGTCACCCTGGGTAGAGTGCCATGGCATCATAGCTCATGGCAACCTCCAACTCTTGGGCTTAAGCGATTCTCTTGCCTTAGTCTCCCAAGTAGCTGCCACAACACGGGCTATTTTTTGGTTGTAGTTGTCATTGTTTGGCAGGCCCGGGCTGGATTTGAACCTGCCAACTCTGGTGTATGTGGCTGGCGCCTTAGCCGCTTGAGCTACAGGTGCCACCCGGATCATCGTTTTTAATTGGCTTGGGGTAGAACATGGGTATCATTATGTTTAAAAATTCTTCAGGTGTACAGCCAGGTTGAGAACCAACAAAATGGTATATTCAGGTCCACTACCTGAACATAACTACCTTTAAACTTCCCCATATCTGAATTTTATTCTGCAAAATGAAGTTAATCAAAGATCTTTTCTCCTGCCTGAATAAAGGAAATAAGACTATATTCATAAAGAACTTTGAGGTAATAAAAAAAAAAGGAAATAGTTACTGTTATCTTGATATTTGAAATCAATTGTTGGCATAGCTGATAATGAAGCCACATGATTTTTATAAGACGGCAAGATTATATAGCAAATACACACGAAATTTGTAATTTTGAGATAGAAATATCTTACATTTCCTTACCAAAGAATTGATTACACTGCAGAATTTAGCATTAAAGTTCAAATAAAGAAGCAGTAGAGGGACAAAGAGAAGAAATGGATATGAGAAATCTAAACATATCAGATGATGATAGAGGGAAGGGTTCAAATCTCTAGTCCTGTGGTGCAAACACAGCAAATTACCTGGAGAAGAAGCCATTAGTACCATGGACTGCCTGCCTCTCCTGTGCTTTCTCTTCCCTTCCCACACCACCCTGCAAGGCCAATGGACCTACATCCTCAGATCACCTCTACTCTGAACAGTGGAGAGCAGTCAGCCCCCTCACTACTGACAGAGGTTAGAAGGAGACACAGACCCCCTAGGATCTAAAACATTACTCAGGACCAAATCAGATCTTGGAGGTGAGAATCAATAACAGCCTGAACTCTAGAAATCAAGACTCTCTGAGTCCCAAGGTAGCTTCAGAAGAAGAGGCCAAGGGGCACCTCTCAGATACAAAAGCTCTGTGCTTACAAATTTCCCCTTCTCTAAGAATGAGAATCACAGACCCAGTTTGGTTGGCACAGGATGGAGTATCTTCACTCACACACCTGCAGCAGCATCTTGACAGTAACACAGCTGGCTACATAAGGACAAAACACGAGAAAGATCTTACATAACCAGAGATATGCAGAAAGGTACCATGTACGGGCCTGTATTAGAATTTCACATGGGCAAAAGTCCCCAGTTCCCTTGCAAATATACTTTTAATGACCTAACTTGGTCCGAATTTTGGTGATACAACTTAGTATCAGCACAAAATAACTTCTCTACCCCTCCTTCCAATGCATCCACAACCCCTGATTTGCCTCTTCTCAGTCAGGGTAAGCCACAGGTTTTCAGTTTCCTAAAAGGGGCCTGGGCCACTGCAATCGTTCTTTATGCAGTCATCATTGAACTCATGCTTCTGGGAGACTGAAGCAGATTTCTGACAGCCACCAGCTCAACTACATCTTCACTACAATTTATAAAGCAGGTATATTATCCCTATTTTATAGAGAAGGAAACTGAAGCACAGAGAGACTGAATAACCTCTATCTAAGTTCACATAATTAGTAAGAAGTAGAGCAGGCTTTGAACTCAAGTTTGTCTGATCTTAAGCCCATTTTCTTTAAAATAATAATAGTGAGTTCTTACATAGGACTATGTGCCAGGCACTGGTCTCAACACTCTTTAAATATTAACTTATTTAGTTTTCACAAAAACCCTAGGAAAGCGGTACTGCTGCCATTGTACAGATGAGAAAACTGAGGAGCAGAGAAGTTCAGCAACTCTCTTAAAAGTCACAAAGCTCATTATTGGCAGTGCTAGAATTCAAAACCAAGCAAATTGGTTTCAGAAGTCATCCATGCCTTAACCACTGCACATACCATCTCCCTTCTCTCTGTAACTTACTTTTTTCTCTAGTCATTCATTCAAGTATTCCTTAGGCCTCTACTATGTACTTAACACCTTATCAGAGATTGTAAAAAGATAAAAGTATGTGATGGGCTCCTTCCTTCAGAGAGTATTCACCTAAATGAGCAAAACCCATGAAACAATTTTAAAAGGCAGTTTCTAAAATGTGAGGCCAGGCAATGCCCACTACGACTGGCAGAAAGACCTCAGCACTAAAGATGAGTTCTGGGAAAGAGGAGTAACCTATGAGCAAGGAGAAAGCGAACAGGACTGGGGTTTGAGGTGGGTAATCCCTCCCAGTGCCAGACCCTGTACCACTGTTTTTTATGTATTACAGATCTCATGTATTCTTCTTGTAGTCCAATGAGGCATCCTCATTTAACAGATAAAGAAGACAAGGTGCAGAAAGTCCAACAATTCATCCATGGTCACACAACAGCCGAATGACAGAGCTAGGTTTGAGGTTTGTCTGCCTCTAACACCCTTTCTGTAAACTTGGAGCCTCTTCCCATAAGTAAACACAAACTGATGAGGCCAAGGTATCAGGCAAGCATTGACAGGGCCAGGCAGAATCTAACCATTCTGATTTCCACACCCCTCAGGGGCTCTTTGTCTTCCTCCCATTCCTCAGAGCGAAACTTGCATTTTCAATTTAGAAGCCTCTTCCTATGGTGTTCCCACTCCAAACAAGCTTCCTCTCTGCAAACTGACATATCGTGACTTGCCTTGTCCAAATATAGAGCAGCCTTCTTGAGCCAGCCAAACAAACTAGGGAAGGGCCTAGCTCTAGGCAAGCTCTCTACTGGCAGAGCCAGCTGGTGACACAGGCAGCTGTGGTCCCAGGAGACCTCAAGGTGCCCCTAATCCAGACTCCGTTAGCAGGGAAAAACTGAGGCCCAGAGAGAGGAGTGAATCACTCAAGGCTATATGTTTCCCCTACCCATTCCCCCCTACAAAAAAGTCTCAACTCTGTAAAAGTGCTTTCACAAGCAGGGATCTGAAATTCCTACAACAGCTTGGAGAGGAGGTAACTAAGGATCTGCCTTCCCACAGAGTCTGTCTTTAGACTCCAGTGCTGCTAAGACTAAAAAGAGCAAATCTGTTTTCCTTAGCAAGGTTCAGGCCTGACTCAAATTTTGAGCTGTTAGGAAGGGGGTGGGAGTGGAAGGGCATCTAAATGTGAAACATCAGCTCTTAAGCAGCAACCTGGGGAGTGGGATGTTTTAGGAAAGCACACCTTCTTGAGACCTTAGCTTCATGTTCTTCCCTCTGCAGGGAATGCAGGCCCTGATGTTATAGCATCCACTTGCAGCCTCTTATAGAATGGTTCTTACAGCATTCACTGCCTGTAACTGGAATATAGATGTTGTGATGCTTCTGCCATCGTACCCAGAGGTGGACCTCTAAACAGGCTTGACGTAGTAGACCTAACCAAGGTAAAGGAGAATCTGCTGGTCAAAGAGAAAAGCAGCACCCATTATCTCACTGTCAGAGTGTTTAAAATGTGTATCAAGGTCATTACTCATCAAACTTTCCCTCTGGGAATAGATATGGTCCATTGCTCTTTCTAAGGCCAAAGGACTGTGTGCTACCTTCCATTAATATTTCCTGTCATTATTCAGTTCCATTTTTACCAATCATCACATTTGACCATAGCCAAAAGACATCACTTTTTTAAAAATGCACTTCCCTTAATGTATTCAGAGTATATATAGGTCAATTTCCCTACTGGCTACTATCGACACAGTTTTTTAGTATATAAAGATTTCTTCTCATTCTCTTTAGCATTAGGTAAAATCTTCAGAGGGAGAAGAGCCTAGATATGTTTAAATAAAATAAACCAATGACCTTGGGCTATATTGTTCACATAATAGTGGTTTGAGATGCTTTCTTTTATTCTAATCTAGGACTTACTGATTAAAATTAATTCAAAATATTCAGGAACCTAGAGACTGGATGACTAAAGATAAGGGAGATGGACCATTTTCTCTTTAAATTCTCTCTTCCCCAAGCACTCCTCTCTATGTTTGCCTTCTAACTCTGACTATTCAGTCATGCTTCCTTATGCACTCTCTCCCTCTGCCAAGCCATTAATTGTTGGTATTTCCCTGAACAAAGATACTTCCTCCCATATCTATATCACGGACTCCCAGATCTGTACTTTAATGGATAACTGTCTTCAGAACTTCAGACCCATTCATCTGACTGTCAACTACACATCTTTAGAGTGTCCTGCAAGCTCTTCAAACTCAACTCATAGAAAACTGAACTCATTGTCTTCTTTATCTAGCACTTCCACATACCCATTTCTATGATCCATGTCTCGCTGATGGCACCACCTTCTGTCATTACCCAAATCAAAGCGCTTCAGTCTTTGCCCCTTCTTACCCTAGCTCCCTCACATCTGCCAATTGCCTCTCTTGAATCCATCCACTCTTCTCCACTCACCACCACTAGATTAGTTCAAGCCAAAATCATTTCCTAAAATTACAGTAACTTCCCCACTAGTTTCCTTGTTCATACTTGAGTTCTTCCAACCCACACTTGATGCTGCACCCAGTGATCTTTCTAATTTCTTTACCTAAGCACATCACACTCCTCACTAAAAACCCTTCTGTAGCTCTACTCTGCTTTTAGAGTGAAGTCCAAATGCCTTACTTAACCCAGTGGTTCCCAATCTTTTTGAAGCAGTGACCAGTTTCACGGAAAACAAGTTTTCCACAGATGGAGGGTTGGGAGGATGGTTCCAGGATGATCTAAGCATATTACATTTGTCCTCAGATCATCGGGCATTTGATTCCCATAAGGAGCACACAACCTAGATCCCTCACACGTGCAGTTCACAGTAGGGTTAGCGCTTGTGTGAGAATAGTGCTGCTGTGAATGTGGCAGGAGGCGGAGCTCTGGCAGTGATGCCATCCATGGAGAGTAGCTGTAAATAAAACTGAAGCTTCATTTCCCCTCCTGCTGTGCAGCCTGGGGGCTAGAAGAGACCTTTTACAGTTTGACTTCCATGTACCTCCTCCAGCCTCATCTCTCACCAGAATTCCCTTATATTCCATGTTTTGGCCATCCTGAATCTCTTTCAGATTCTCAAACCAATGCTTCTCTCTTGTCTCCTGGCCTTCATAGAATCACAGAATTGTATAGAGGAAAGAGACTGAAAAATACCAAAATCAGGACTCTCCATCAAGTTCCTTCTTACCTTAAGAAAATTCAATCCAACCATTAATTGAGTGTCTACCAAGCATAAAACACTACGTTGGCAGCTGCAAAGATACTTAGTCGGTAAGACACAGTTCATGCCTATAGAATTTATAATCTCATTGCTTTCTTTAAATCTGAGTTTAAAATATCAGGTTCCTGAAATTTAGCTCCCTTCCTCAAACCTAAATTCAAGCCACACTCAGAAACCATCTGTACCTAACACAACTGGCTTGTGCCTACATAAACAGCTTCACTGGAATATCTCCTCCCAATATCTATACTTCAAGGAAGACTTCCATCAAACCCTTACCTGGGCTGAGGTTAAAGAATCACTTAAGCCCAAGAGTTTGAGATTGCTGTAAGCCAGGGGTCCTCAAACTTTTTAAACAGGGGGCCAGTTCACTGTCCCTCAGACTGTTGGAGGGCCAGACTGCAGGCCCCAGGATGCATCAGCTGCTAAGCAGGACAGGCAGCAGCGGCAAAAACACCCAGCAGGCCAGATAAATGTCCTAGGCAGGCTGCATGTGGTGCGCAGGCCATAGTTTCAGGACGCCTGCTAAGCTGTGATGCCACAGCACTCCACCAAGGGTGACATATTGAAACTCTGTCTAAAAAAAAAAAAAAAAAAAAACCTTACCTGGCTGTTATATCTATATAAAAACACTCTAAGGTTCTTTTGGCTTTCTCAGCTGTTGTTGTATAAAGCACTATAGTTTGCAGTGATGACCAAAAATTCCCAGGAAATGGAAGCCCTGCATTTATTTAGCAGCTATGTATAGTGTGACATCAGTAGAGCTGGACAGGATTTTTTTTTTTTTTTTTTTTGTGACAAAGTCTTGCTATGTTGCACAGGCTGGAGTGCAATGGCTATTCACAGGCATGATCATAGCAAAATATAGCCTCAAACTTCTGGGCTCAAGCAATCCTACTGCCTCAACAGTAAATGGGATTATAGGTGCAACCAGCTTGGATAGGATTTCTAAGCTTTAACCTATGAAGCCTGGAAAAAGAGACAGAGGAAAAAGCCATCTAGAAGAAATTTAATATCCAGCATTTCTGTATTGCTCCTCATCCCACACAGAGTAAAACGATACAGCTAGGAAAAGAATACGTATCTTGAATCAAAAGACTGTATTCTATGTCTTCCCCTGACGCAGGAACATGGTTTGATAATGGAGACATGGCTCTTAGTGGTAGTGTTCCTTCTTCTTGGTAGGTAGATGACTAGAAGGCTTAGTATTACTAGAAATGAAAAAAATGCATTCTCTCTGAGAAGACAAATGACAAGTTTCCCCTTCCTCCCAAATTAGAGTAGGGGCACTTCTTGGTGACTGGAGGCAGGCTTTGTGCAGGGATACTACATACCCCCTTCATAGCTGGCCCAGGATACGACACCTCTTTGCCTACCAAATTCATGGCTTTGTGACATAAGTTATAAATACTATCTCAAGTTTCTTACCACCCATACCTGAACAAGAGAGTCCTCTTTCCAAACAGAGAAAGTGGCTATAATATATTTTTGCATACCTCTCTACTTGGAAACTCATCTGAAGTTCCCTAATGCTGAATGAACCTTTTTCATGTGTGTGTGCATAATGGCCAGTTCTGATACCACCATCCCAATCAGTGAAGGAGAAATTTGAATTGTTCTCAAACACAACACAAATAGAATTCCTGGCAACTATAATTTTACCTAGAGCTAGTAATGACGCATAACCATCCCTGGCTGACAAAAGCCCATTATCTATTAGTAGAGAAAAGCAATATAAAACTGTCAAATAGGTGAAAGAGTATGTTACAGCTAGGTGAAATACTAAACCATTCGAAATAGGACATAGAAAATCAAGTGGCCATTTATCCTGTGTCTTATTCCCTTTGGGTTTTTTTTGTATTTTTGTGGGGTTTTTTGCAGTTTTTGGCCAGGGCTGAATTTGAACCCTCCACCTCCCATATGTGGGGCCAGCACCCTACTCCTTTGAGCCACAGGCAGCACCCCCTTATTCCCTTTGGTTTTTAGGCTTGATTGTTTCCTTGTTCAAAATAGGACATATACTAGTTTAATCTGGTTTGGGAGCAACTAAGGGTTCTAGACGCTCCTTTTAAGGTAGGCCACAGGCCCTAATGTAGCTGAGTGTTCCTGGGTTGAAGACACCTTTCCCGCTACCCATTGCAAAACAAGTTTATATGTATATATATATATTTTAGGTAGCAACAGAAGTGAGCAGAACAATGAAAAAGTTGGATGTGGCACCAACCCAGGAATTACCTACACCCCGAGAAGACTGAAGATTGTGTATCTCAGGTAGCAAAATCTCCCCATAGGACTGCACACAGAGTGACTCTTATTTTCCACATTTTTTGGCATGGTCTGATTGCTCAAAGGACATTGGGTGGTAACATTCAAGTGGTTATACAATCTCTCTAAGAACCTTCCGTGGGGCAGCTCCTGTGGTTCAGTGAGTAGGGTGCCAGCCCCATATAGCAAGGGTGGCTGGTTTAAACCCAGCCCCAGCTGAACTGCAACCAAAAAATAGTCAGGCGTGGCAGGCACCTGTAGTCCCAGCTACTCGGGAAACTGAGGCAAGAGAATCGCTTAAGCCCAGGAGTTGGAGGTTGCTGTGAGCTGTGTGATGCCACGGCACTCTACCAAGGGAAATAAAGTGAGACTCTGTCTCTACAAAAAAAAAAAAAAAGAACCTTCCGCAAGTCTTTCAGTATAAGGAAAGCATCAAGTAAAAGAACTAGGAATTTATACACCAAAGATATTCATTGAGTTTGGAAAAAGTCATCCATTATCTTTTCTGTGGAAAACACTGGGTGAGGGTGAGCTTGGAAGATGACAGACACCAGAACACTCCCCTCAAGGAAACTTATAAAGGAAAGAAATGGACAGCAACACTAAATAATACAAAAGAAGAACAGAGCCCAGGACTCTGGGGTTGTGACTGCTGAAAGAGAGTGAATTTGGAACATTCCATGCCATCAATACTTCTTAAATAGTTTTCATTCCTCCAGAGTAGAACCTTATCTCTCCTTACTGCCATGTAGAAAAAGTACAATAAACATTAATATGTGCCTGGGGGAAGGTTATCTGTATTCTGTCCAGCTGTTCCCTTTCCCTGAGGCCTATTTTCGAATTAAGTTGTTTATAGTGTCTATGAATGACTCAGTTGGTAAGATGGTAAACTAGCCCATAAATCAAAAAAGTAAAAAAGGCCCACTGAGGTGGAATTATGATTCATCCATCAGCAGGGCTGGGAAGGACACATACCTACTGACCTGAGAGGAGGCCACCATAACTGTTTGCCCCAGAGCTCTATCAGTATTTTACACCCTAGGGAGACAGTAATTGTGGTCCTAGCAGGAAAGTCTTTGAAACCAACTGCAAAGCTCTCCCACACACTACATTAAAAAAATAAGAGGCCTTGCTGATAAGAGAAGGGGGGTATTACAGAAAGTAACTTAGGATACTGAAAATCCTCTGCCAGTCCCATTTCAGTCTGACTGTAATTCTTGACTCCAGGCTTATCTCTGAAAGACATCCCACTCAAAAAGAAAAAAAAAGTCTGAGAAAATAACACAGTTTATTCCATTTGTGAGAGAGAGAATGAGACATGTAACAGATGGAATGGGGAAGGGCAAAGGGCTTAATAAGATTCACTACAGGATTAGGCGTTCATTTGATTAAAACCAGCCTATGCAGGGCAGAGGCAGAACAAAATCACACTGCTCTGACTCATCGTGCTCCAGGGCGTTCAGCCACCATGCGTGGGTAAGGCCAGGTGGAAGCCATACATGCATAAGCCTTGCTAAGACGCACCATAATTGGTGAACTGGGCTGTGAAGTTTTTGCATTGCTCTTTCATGTTATGAAAGTCTGAGCTGAAGAAAGGATAGCTCATATGGGACAAAAACAAAAGGGGCCAGCTTTGCATCCTCAGTGCTTAATGTAGTGCAAGACACATCAGTGTTTAATAACCGTTTTGAATGAGTGAGGCCTGGGAGTGTGTATAGGTATAGTCTGTGACCAAATGTTCAGATTTGACTGACAGTCCATCCCATAACTTTGTATCTGCTTAATCAGTAATACCCCTTTCACGTGCAAAAGGGTATTTTTTTTTTTTTAAGACACGCCTCAAGCTATTCCCCTGGGTAGAGTGCTGTGGCATCACAGCTCACAGCAACCTCCAAACTCCTGGGCTCAAGCAAGTCTCCTGCCTCTGCCTCTCAAGTAGCTGGGACCACAGGCGCCCACCACAACGCCTGGCTATTTTTTAGTTGCAGCCATCATTGTTGTTTGGCAGGCCCAGGCTGGATTCAAACCCACCACCTTAGGTGTATGTGGCTGGCGCCTTAGCCACTTGAGCCACAGGTGCCAAGTCTGCAAAAGGGTATTGTTTCGGACAGCAGATTGTATTGCACCTTAGGTATAGCATCTCTAAAATTAATGGTTTTCTGATTATTAGGTCATCACAAATACATATGGGTCCCTTTACATTCCCATCACATCACTCCTTAGTCCTTGCAGACTGCTCCTTTTTTCTCTGGTCTCCTTTTTGTCTCTCTTCCCCCACGTCTCCTTTATTTCTTTGATCCTTGTCTTTCTCTCATGTGTCCTGGCTCTAGCCCATATAATGCCACTTTCCCTTGCTAATATTCACCAACTTCTATAGCATGACTCCAATAAGCTATTTGTACTAACAGAGTCACTATCCTTTTTTCTCTGGTTTACCAAAGACACCTCCCAAGAATGAGTGATAATGAGGAGAAAGAAAGAAGAAAGCAAAGGAAGCAGAAAACCCAATCTTGCTACAAATGATTAAAAAGTTTGAGTGAGGTTCTACATGTGGGCAAGGAGATAGACTTTTAGCCCTGCAGATATTTCTTACCTACCAGAAAGAAAGAACTGGCTTATGTGCTTGCTTTTTTAAGCATGCAGTATGATTTATTCCTGGGACTTATATCTATTTCCATCTATTTGGCTTAGAGTTTACACCAGCAGGATTCAAGAACAAATTCTATTTTGTTCAAGACAAATCATCATTCACTCCAGGAAGCACAAAGCTATTGCAAAAATAAAGAGAAGTAGCAGGAAAAAGAAATTGTAATAAAAATTGGATCCATTAACGGGTTGGGATTTTGATATTATTTTATCTTTTACTTTCTATGTAAAATTTTTTCCGCCATTCTCTCAGACCATGAGTGGGAGTTTATTCTCTGGTGTATAAACTTCTTATGAGTATCTAGCATCATTGCTAATAAGAAAATAATCTATAGTCTCTTCCTAAAGAAAACAAGAGACTCATTTAGCCTTATCAGATGCAGGACTAAATTAGAAACCTTAAACAAATAAATTCAACTCCACATAGTAAGAAGTAAAATTAAACTCTGAAGACATGAATGGAATCTACTTCCATCCGTTCCTGTGTGGGCTTATGGAAGTCTTTTAGAGCCTCAGTTTCCCACCTGCACAATTAGGGACTGTTTGCTAAGGCTCTCCACCCATTGCTGAAGCTCTGTGAATCTATGACTTGATCATTTAGTCAGGTAGAATTTTATTCTCCCATCATCCCCTTGGGGAAAATGGCTCTCTTCCATTTCCTATATGCATATCCCACTAGTTTATCTTCTCATACCCCTAAAAGAAGTCTTTGGAATTTCTTTTCTTTTTTTGTTTTTGAGACAGAGTCCACTATGTTGCCCTCAGTAGAGTGCCATGGTGTCATAGCTCACAGCAACCTCAAACTCTTGGGCTTAAGCAATTCTCTCACCTCAGTGTCCCAAGCAGCTGGGACTACAGGCACCTGTCACAATGCCTGAACATTTTTTTGTTGCAGTTGTCATTGTTGTTTAGCAGGCTTGGGCCAGGTTCAAAGCCGCCAGCCCCAGTGTAGTGGCCGATGCCCCAACCACTGAGCTCTGAGTGCTGAGCCAATCTCTGGGATTTCTGTGTTCTTTCACTGCCTCCATCTTTCCCTGAAGCTGATACTTTAGTCAGTTTTGGCAAATGAAAACTGTCTTCTGTTCACAATTCTTGGCTGTACCTTGGCTATAAGCTCCTTGAGTATAGCAAAATATTTCAGATCAAAGACTCCATCTGGGTGAGCTCATGCTTATAATCCTAGCAGTGCAGGAGGCCAAGGTAGGAAGATCCCTTGAGCTCAGGAGTTTGAGACCAGCACGAGCAAGAAAGAAATGCGATCACTACTAAAAATAGAAAAATTAGCTGGGCATCATGGTGGGCACCTGTAGTCACAGCTACTTGGTTGGCTGAGGCAGAAGTATCACTTAAGCCCAGGAGTTCAAGGTGGCTGTGAGCTAGGTTGATGCCATGGTACTCTATCTCAAAAAAGAAAAAAAATAAAAAGTCCATCTATACTGAGCTAGAAAATAGTTTGAATGACCAAGTTTAGTACAAATTGGCCAGCGCAGATCCACCACTGAGAAATAAATTGCTCAGCCTTCCAGGTCTCTCCTGAGTCAGTGGATGTTCAGTAGATTCAACAATTCAGCAATTTCAACAACTGCTCCTCCTCAGTAAGGACTGTTATGGCATTACACTCGCCTAGAAAGGTACCAACATTCCCTGACTCACAATTGATTCTAACCTAGATGTGTTTGTTTAAAAGCACCCAAGCAAAGCATAAATTATTCATTTTCCATCTGTGAGAGTAGACCTTACAGTATTTTCTGCAACGACCCTTTGTGAACCTGGTTTAAAAATGGTGGTCACATTTTGCTAGTATACTGTGTTTCTGTGAGATGGAAATGCCTTTACATAATCAAGCCTGTGGATTTTAAACATCTTTTGGAGATTTCCTGAAAGATTCTTCATCATATTACCTCATGGAATTCTGGAGACTATGAAATAAGATGATGCATATAAAGTATGCAAAGCCTAGCACATTATAGCAATTTTTCTTTCCAGTGCATAGAAAAGATACCTTAGAGGAGGTGGATTGCAGGTGCTCTTTTGATGATGGTAGGGAAGGACTACTGTGAGTAGGTGGTAAAATGGTACAGCTAGGAAAGAGAGAATGGATGCCTAAGTAGATCGGAAAGTAGAGACAAATAGAAACAGATGCGGAAAAAACCATGCGTACTATGTGGGAAAATTCTTTCAGGCTCTGGCTTCTTGGTATCCCAAATGGCCACACTCATGAAAACCTTATTTTCTGGTGGGTCTCAAGTTCCATCCTCATCACAAAAGTTTGTAATCCATCTACAACTTCCCCTTCCTGCTCTTTAAATGCAACAGTTATAAGAATACACTCTCTGGGCTCGGCGCCTATAGCTCAACTGGCTAAGGCGCCAGCCACGTACACCTAAGGTGGCAGGTTCGAATCCCCAGCCTGGACCCGCCAAACAACAATGACGGCTGCAACCAAAAAAAATAGCCGGGCGTTGTGGCGGGCGCCTGTGGTCCCAGCTACTTGGGAGGCGGAGGCAGGAGACTCGCTTGAGCCCAGGAGTTGGAGGTTGCTGTGAGCTGTAATGCCATGGCACTCTACCCAGGGGGACAGCTTGAGGCTCTGTCTCAAAAAAAAAAAAAAAAAAAGAATACACTCTCTGCTCCCTAGTTCTTATGTGTAATTCCTACTTCTCCCTCACAGTACTGGAGGCATTTATATCTCTACTATACATTTGATTTTGTGATCTGAGTGCAAACAGGCATCTGAGATTCTATTTTACAAGAAATTTGGTAAATTTCATGATGTCAGGGTCCATGACCTTCTAACACTCTAGGAAAGGTATCCACCACTGCTCTACTGTATTCAGGAACCCATGGTTGATATTTTCATAAGGCATATACAATCTTCTGTAGACTAGCTGGAAACACACAAGAACTGTCCTGCTGCAAACGTTAATGTTACCTGGGCAGTGCCCATAGCTCAATTGTTTGAACTCAGCCCAGGCCTCCTAAAACAACAATGACAAATGCAACAACAACAACAACAAAAATAGCCAGGCATTGTGGTGGGCACCTATAGTCCCAGCTACTTGGGAGCCAGAGGCAAGAGAATCGCTTAAGCCCAAGAGACTGAGGTTGCTGTGAGCTGTGATGCCACAGCGCTCTACCAAGGGTGACATAGTGAGACTCTGTTATTTTTCTCAAAAAAAAAAAAAAATGTAATGCTACCTGCTTACAACTGGTAAACTCTTTCTAACCTAATAAATCCTTCCCCAAAGAAAAGTTCATCAAAAGCCCCCATAATTCTATACAATCTTGTTAGGCTGACTCCTCTTTCCCCATCCCAGCCACAAGACAGATTCTTTGTAATCCCTAAATCTAATCCCTGGCTTCAGGGACAGTGGCTGGTACAAGACATTCTTGAACTGAGACTTCCAACTCAAATTTACCAATCAGAACAAGAAACCAGTGGATAGATTAGACTCACTGCTCATCTCTTTTCCTTGATTTTCTTTATCTATTCTCCTAGGTCCTCCTGCTTTTCCTACTCATTACAAATGAGCCTCTCCTTCCTTCCCCCTTACCTCCCTGAAGAAATTTTCTGGCAAGTTCTATCAATCATAAAAAGTATCTAGGATGCTAAACAGCAGTTTAACAAAACAAAACAAAAGAGAAGCATGCATTTGGTTCTGGAAACCACATGCTTTCATGCTCTCTTAGCCGCTAGCACAAAAGGGTCCCTTGAGAAGGAATCACGTTATATTACTAAATATTGAGTATCAAGACAGTACTGCAAGGTGATCTTTACCATGACTTTTCTTGTAACAGGGGCTGGATTTCCAGCAACTCCTTCCCTGAGGTCAATCTCTAATAATTTTATTGTAGCAGCACAACTGGGGGAAGAGCGGACAGCAGGAATTAGACCAAGCTCCAGAATGTCAGTGCACTGTGTACAAAAATCTAACTCCTAGAGGGAATACAGGCTGGGAATAGACCTGGCCACTTGGCAGTTTGAGGGTGTCTTTAGCTGCATAAAATGTCTGAGGTCTAACCCAGCTAAAATGGGAAGTTGCTACCTCATCGGTCATCTCTACACTGGAATATAAGAAAGGTCACCCAGCTTTCTGACGCTGGAAGCTAGATAGAGAAGATCAAGGAAAAGGGACTGGGAACAAGTCTATCCAGTCTAGAGGGGTGGCACAACAGCGTAGTATAGGTTCTAACCTTCCCTTCACCTTATCCCAGTGGGAAGTATCCCCAGTATAGGATTCAACAACAGTCTGTCTGTAAGAGTGACAAATGAAGGGCTTAAGACCTGACCAAGGCGAAGGAAAACCTGGAAAGAGGCTGTAGATTCATCCTTGAGTGGCTACAGTAGTGTAACTAATGTCTTTGTGCAAATTAGAAGGCCTTCACTTTGGATGAACATGGAATCATAAATCTACAGCCTAGGTTGAGCACTAATTAAAGTTCAGCCCCAACAGCTTCCTGTGCTTGGGAATAGTGCACAAACCACAGCCACACGAAGCTCCCCATCCCATAGCTCAGGGACTAGAAAAAATTAGGTATGAGGCAGAGTGTTGGAAAAGGGAGTAAGTATTATGTCAGGGTCAGCCTAAACGAGTGGTTCTCAACCTTCCTAATGCCGCAGCTCTTTAATACAGTTCCTATAGGTCGCGACCCACAGGTTGAGAACCGCTGGCCTAAACCAAAGGCAGCCTTCTTCAGCCCTTGAGTGCACGGAGCTATCAGTATGTGTCAGGTTAGCTGGGGAGAGAGGATGTTAGGAGGAGCCAAGGTGGAAGGAACACAGTGCCCTTGCTAGAATTTATACCCAAGGCACCCATGTCCTAATCATATTTTCACAGGGCTACTGTGACCCAACCCACTCCCATCATCAGGCATAGTTGCCACCATCTGTCTCTAAGGAAAATTATTAAGAACTCATGCCTGCTTGCTCTGAGTGCCTTTGGGGATCCAACAGTAATATGAGGTATGAAAAATGGGCCAAGCATCATGGTTACCATTTAAGGCAGCCGTCCTCAAACTATAGCCCACAGGCCACATGCAGCCTGCCTAGGACATTTATCCAGTCCACCAGGTGTTTTTGCCACTGTTGCCTGTCCTGCTTAGCAGCTGGCCCTCCAACTGTCTGAGGGACAGTGAACTGACCCCCTGTTTAAAAAGTTTGAGGACCTCTAATTTAAGGAATCCAAAGGAAAAGGTAAAGCTCTCAGATCAGAATAGATTCTTTCCTGAAAGAACAGGAATAGAAAGAACAAGTAAAGGTAAAGCTCTCAAATCAGAATAGATTCTTTCCTGAAAGAACAGGAAAGAACAAGTAAAGGTAAAGCTCTCAAATCAGAATAGATTCTTTCCTGAAAGAACAGGAAAGAACATCCTCCACCACCACTGCTCCAAATACAGAGAAGTAATAGATAAAATGTTAAAGGATATTAAAAAGAAAATGAAACTTAGCTGACTTCAGCTCTTGGGGACTCATGGGGATTCCACACATAAGTACCCTGAGCCAGGTTCACTGTGGGAAATCAGGACTAAAACAATGTCCCCCACCCAACCTACAGGGTGCAGAAAAGCTACTGCATCTGCTGCCTTAAGTTAAGCCTCCTGTGAAGCCACAGATCTAGGAAGACAGGAGGAAAATGGCACAGTCCTGAAATCCAGGTAACTTGACCAAGGCCCTGAGAAAGCTTCCTACAAATGCAGGGGCTGGACCTGTGACATATTCAGTATCACACAGGGCAGTAATCCTCACCATCCATATAATACCTGAGCAGAGGTTCTGAGCCGAGGTTCCAGGGGATTGGGGTAAAACAATCATTCAGGGAGGGAGGGATCAGTGAAAAAAGAGGGAAAGAGAGTGAAAAATCTCTCAGTGAAGAAAAACAACCCATAAATGCCAGCCAAGATTGCAATGGAAATGATAACGTAAAAAGGACTTACAGATTTTCTGGATCCTCACAGCAATAATGGAAGGAATAAGATTCATTTAAAAAGTGAAGAAAAAGGCTCGGTGCCTATGACTCAAGCGGCTAAGGCACCAGCCACATACACCTAAGGTGGCGGGCTCGAATCCCCAGCCCGGGCCCGCCAAACAACAATGATGGCTGCAACCAAAAAATGGCCGGGCATTGTGGCGGTGCCTGTAGTCCCAGCTACTTGGGAGGCTGAGGCAGGAGACTCGCTTAAGCCCAGGAGTTGGAGGTTGCTGTGAGCTGTGATGCCATAGCACTCTACCCAGGGGGATAGTTTGAGGCTCCATCTAAAAAAAAAAAAGTGAAGAAAAAACAGGCACAAATTAGAAGAAGTGGATAAAAGATACAGAAACTGGAAAATTTAATGGATGAGCTCTCCTCCAGTCTGTATACACTAGGAAAAAATTTAGGAAATTGAAAAACTGTGCAGAGAATATACTACTGAGAAGAAAAATTCATGAAAGGGCACTTAAGATATATGAAGATTACATAGAGAAGCCTCAAAATAAATCTGGTCACTAACAGAAAAACAGAGTTAATGGAAGAGAAGCAATATTCAAGGGTTAATGGCGAATAATTTTTAAGAATTGAGGAAATATAAGAGTCTACATTTTGAAAATGCATTCTGAGAAGCGAAGTAAATCAATAAAATAAATTTACAACCATAGTGTGTTGTCAAACTACAGAAAATTGTAAATACCACTAGACAGAAAAGACAGATTCCTCTGAAAGAATGACAATTAGACTGACAATGGATTTATCATCAGCAACAATCAATGACAAAAGAAAATGGAGTACTATCTCCCACATACTGAGAGAAAATAATTATTCACCTTGAATTGTGTACCCAGCTATTCAGGTATAATAGAGTAAGGGATTTTACCACCCATGGACACGCAAAAAAACACCCATGGACACGAAAAAAAACAAACTGAATGCACTTGGGCAAGAAATAATCCAGAGGACAAGGCACATAGAAAGTGACAAAAATATAATAGTATAATTAATTCTTAACTATAAAAACTACTTTTTGTATTTTATTTATTTATTGCATTTTTTTAAGGTGAAATAAAACCCCAAAAAACAGTAAGATGTGTGAAGTGTCTATATAGAGAGAAGGGAGGAACCAAGAGATTCTTTTCTTATCCACAGGAGAGATATACCGAATAAACCTAGTCCTTATAGAAATTTCAAAAATGAACTATTTGTTAAAACTGTAAGGACAATTATAAAACAAGAAAAACACATCACACATATTCCAAGCCAATTAAAAGGAAAAAGGGGGAATAGGATAAAATATGCCAATTTCACAGAAAGAAGAAAAAAAAAAGGTGGCTTTGGCAGAAGTGTCCAGTTATCTCCCAAAGGTCTGTGTTCCTCTAACACAGTGAAGGATTGCTGTTGGAAGGGGCTACACACAAATGCAGCTGCCACAGTGACTATGTTTCCCAGGTCCCTCGTGCATCTAAGTGGGACCATGTGATAAGTTCTCATCAATGAAATGTGAGAAGAGACATAAATAACTTCCAGGTTGATGTGGTCAAGAAGCAGGTGAGCCTTCTCTACCATTTCTTTCCTTTTTTCTGGTAATCACTGGAGTCCACATGTGGGGAGTGGGAGAGCCACTAGTCAGCGGTTCTCAACCTGTGGGTCAGACCCATTTTTTTCTATTTGTAACAATGTGACAATCAGGAAGGTTGAGAACCACTGCTAGCTGGAGAGCAAGAAAGAAACCCAGTCACTACTAAAAATAGAAAAATTAGCCTGGCATCCAGGTGGGCACCTGTAGTTCCAGCTACTTGGGTGGCTGAGACAGAAGGATTGCGTAAGCCCAGGAGTTGGGAGGTGGCGTGAGCTAGGTTGATGCCATGGCACTCCATCTAAAAAAAAGTCCATCTGTGCTAAGTTAGAAAACAGTTTGAACGACCGAGTTTACTACAAATTGGCCAGCTCAGGTCCACCACTGAATGACTGTAGGGCGCAGACCATCCCATTTGTGACGCTGACTAGATTATACATGATAAAGTATATACTTCTACCATGCTGAGCCACTGAGGTCTATGGATTAACCTGTAACCTCACCTAGCACTGCCCTAACCATATACGGGGGAAAAAACCAACAACAACACACACACACACAAAAAAAACAAGATAGAAATCCAAACATGTCATCAATCACAAAAACATAAACAGATTAAGCCAGAGGGTTGGCAAACTATGGTTAGCAGGCCAAATCCCACTGTGCCCATTTATTTACATATGGTCTGTGGCTGCATTTTAGTAGTTGCAACAGATACATCATGACTCACAGAACCAAAAATATTGACTGCCTGTTAGAAAAAGGTTGCCAACCCCTGGATTAAATGCACATATTTAAAAATGGGATAAGAGATTGGTTCAATTTTTAATATCCAACTGCTATTTATACGAAACAAAATTTTGAAAAATCACACCAAAGGTTGGAAAATAGGTAAAGATATGCCAAACAAATTATTAACCAAAAGAAAACATATTAGCAATATTAGTATCAGACAATATAAAAGTTAATGCAACAGCATTAACATGGATAAAAGGATAAACTACTACACAAAGATAAAAAGAAACACCTTAAGAAAATACAGCAATTTTGAGCTTGTAATCCTCATTATATAAGACAAAAGTGATAGAATTACAATGAAAACTTTTTCAGAACCATAAATAAAGAGGCAGTTTACACCACAAATATTTCAGAAACTGATATCAAGTCAATAAATGTTGATTATTTTAAACCTGCAGCAGTTAGATTTGAAAGCTATGACTCCCAAAGGAGAAGGGGTGAGCATTTCAGAGGCACCTGAAGAACTTAAATAACACACACATTGCCCACCCCACCCAGAGAGGGGGAAAGGGACAGAAACTCTGAGAACAACTGATTCGGTACACCTCTGTTATTTCCAGGAAGAGGGGCACCCCATAGAGGTATTAGTCTATGATCTTAGCATGTTTTGTGCTGCTATAACAAAATACACGACAGAAATTAATTTTCTTACAGTTCTGGAGACTGGGAAGCCTAAGGCCAGGATACTGGCAAGTTGGTTGTCTAGTAAGGGTCCAGTCTCTGTTTCCAGGAGGGGAGCTTGAACGCTGTATCCACACATAACAAAAGGCAGAGAACAAAAAGGGAGTTTGTTTCTTCAAACCCTTTTATAAGGGCCCTAATCCTAGTCATCAGGGAAGGAACAGGCATAACTTCATCTCTCAAAGGCCCTACCTCTTAACACCATCACATTAGCCATTAAGTTTTAACATCTGAATTCTACATAGGACACATTCAAACCACAGCAGGTATGGGCAAAATAAAATAAAATAAAATGTTAAAAACCGTAAGTCTCGGCGGCACCTGTGGCTCAGAGAGTAGGGCGCTGGCCCCATATCCAAGGGTGGCAGGTTCAAACTCGGCCCCAGCCAAACTGCAACAACAACAACAACAACAACAACAAATAGCCAGGCTCTGTGGCGGACACCTGTAGTCTCAGCTACTCAGGAGGCTAATCGCCTAAGCCCAGGAATTGGAGGTTGCTGTGAGCTGCGACACCATTGCACTCTATGGAGAGCAACAAAGTGAAATTCTGTCTCTAAAAAAAAAAACCTGTAAGTCTCAAAGTGGTGGACAACATTCAACCTCAATAAGCGTTCTAAAACAAAACAAAACCTATGTTGATTTATCAAGTACTTAAACTATTTCTAATACAAGCTTCTGCATGGCTACTGGGAACACAGAAGGACTGGAAGGAGGAAGGTAAAACATGTTATAATAGCAGGGAAACTATTCCACTTCTTTAAGGCTCAAGGTCAAAGTTAATTGAGCAAGAGAAATCCAAGCTAAAGAAACCACAGAAGGGAAGTTTAACTCTGTGATAAAACAGACAAATGTAAAGCTCTCCTTCCATCAGCCATTTGGCTTCCTCTCTAGCTCTCAACTATGGGAACTAATTTATATAATACTGTAGTCAATACAGCAAAATTCTCCTTTACCAAAGTAAGTTCTATGACAATAAATATATATTGAAAATATATAATCAAAGGCAAGAGTAAAGAAATTATGTGTAAATGAATTATAAGCAATATTTTGGAGTAATAAATGTGTAGATGATAAAAAACATACAATTCTAATGTAGAAGACAGAGAATCACTGATGTTTTATTCTGATGTGGGAGATAATCACTACTGTTTCTTGAGTGATATGGTGAAAATGGTGTTTGTGCAAATAATAGTCAATTATATGCAAAAGTGATTCCAACACGAAGAAAGAAGCTAGAAGACCTTTGGATAGTCCAGGTATGAGGCAGTGAAGATAAGGATTTAGAGGGCCATGAGAATGACGTGTAATGTGAACAAATGAACACACAATGGTTCACAAAGTGTAGCCCATAGAGTGCTGCATCAGAATCCTCTGTGTGCCTATTCAATTACAGACTACAGGGCTCCTCTCCAGACCCACTAAATCACAACCTCCAGGGTTGGGACCCAGGAATCTAAATCAATGGAGTTCAGGGAAGGGAGATACTGAGCACATTGAGGTGCACCCTCTGTTGAACCAGAGATGAAGACATGCACCTCCTGTAGATCAAACCCCAAGTGGCTAAGCTTCCCTAGAATTACTGAAATCAGGACCACAGTTTGAGAGTCTCAACAGTTGTAGGTTGTGGACAATGAGTAACCAATGAAGGATACGGAAAATAAAGAGTTTTTAAACTTAGCGTGAATCAGAAAGACAAAGGAATTTCTATTGGAAACATTATTGGGCTGTTAGATGTTGGGGTTTTTTTCTCCTCTGAAGTTCTAAATGATTACATTAAGACTCTTACAGCTAACCAAGAATATAGTCTGAACCTGTTTATATTTGGCCAAGACAATAACAAAGGTCAGTTGTCTAGCAGTAGGTACATGGGTCATTAGGAAAGTTTTGAGAGACACAAAAATCAAGAAATGTAAGATCTGTGCCTGCAGAAACAAATGAAGCCCTCTCAGCAACACAGGTAAGCCAAGCAAGTTGAAACTTGCACGTGTCAATCAGAAAGGATGCTGTTGACTGTTTCTTGGAAGTGAAATAATGGACCATAACATAGTCTGTCTCAAAACTTTCATAGTAGTGACCCCATAAAAGTAGCAAGACATTTAAGTTTTAACTTCCACGAAATTACCGAGTATCTTATCTCCCTTTCATCTTGCACTTACCAAGGATGACCCAAATGTACAAAAGGTGGAGGTCATAAAAATCATTGAGAAACACATTTAAACAGATACTTAATATTTTAAGATTTTGGTAAAAAAAAAAAGGGGGGGGGGGCGGCAACTGGCCCCAAGTCCACTTTTCTTCAAAGTTACTTTGTTTCCTTCTCAATGTTTTTGTTTTTAAATGGTGATAGTTTCCAACGTAAAAGCAAATGGATGTTGGGTTATTTTCCTGCACTTAAGAGTTAGAGGCAGGTACTCTTCAGGATGTTGTGAAGATCTCTAATGCAACGACCCTAAAGCTCTTCTTGAATTAATGAGAAAAAATCCAATCACAGCAAACCTTAAAAGTTGAGACAAGAAGGGAAGACATTACTATCCCTTTTTTTTCGTAAGAGGATGTGGGTTGTCCAAGGGTTGGAGCTGGGGGTTGAACTCTGACCATCAGACCCAAATATCTTTCCATGACACCCTAAACACAATTAAGTAAATATTTTCCTTCTTTAAAAATAAATCAGAGGGGAAGATTTATACCATCGAACACTACCATATGAGCAGCCTCACTTTTTTTGGTGGACTTGAAGTTTCAATTTCCTGGAAAACAAAATCTTTCTGCTGTGTGAATGGACAGAATTGGTGAAAGAAGTGAAACCACAATGTGGATAAGAAGATGTGAAAGGTGAATGCTTTATGTATTGAGTTCTTTGCATGAGAAACTAACTCCCACTCACCTTTACAACTAGGAATGTACACAACCACTCCTAGATGCACTGAGGCTGACCCACAGAAGTCATCTTATAGAAGGGCTTGAACATCTCATGAGAAAGGAATGAGAGTGAATGCTCAAAACATGGGTCCTGAGTGAGGGGACAGAGTCTGCGTGTTTGTCACTCAGACCCATCATTCTGCAATGATTCAGGTATAAATCCTAACAAGAATAGAGATGGCTGAGATAAAAAGAGCAAGTCAAGGGTGGCACATATGGCTCAGTGAGTAGGGCAATGGCCCCATATACCAAGGGTGGTGGGTTCAAGCCTGGCCCCTGGCCAAACTGCAACAAAAAAATAGCCAGGTATTGTGGTGGGCACCTATGGTCACAGCTGCTCAGGAGGCTGAGGCAGGAGAATCACCTAGGCCCAGGAGTTGGAGGTTGCTATGAGCTGTGATGCCACAGCACTCTACCAAGGGCGATAAAATGAGACTATTTCTTTAAAAGGGGGGGGGGCAGTGCCTGTGGCTCACTGATTAGGACACTGGCCTCATATACCAGGGGTGGCAGGTTCAAACCCAGCCCTGGCCAAAAACTGCAAAAAAGAAAAAAAAAAAAGCAAGTCAAAACAAAGAATTATCTTACTAACATCTTCCTGAGTCCCTGAGAACCCAAGGTAACACTGTTTTGTGGTACTGGTTGTGCAATGTGAGAGCACACTGGGGTACAGAAGTTATTCCTGAAATGGCCCCCATGTGAGCAGAGGCCATCTTACCATGAAGTAAGTAGGGCTGAGTCATGGAAATCTTACATTCTTATAGTTGTATGGCTTTATTATACATTAATGTATTCAGAAAGTACTGAGGTCAGACTTTCGTGACAGGCATTGTTATATATAGTTGAGATCAGCAATGAACAGAACAGATGAAGTCTTGCTCT
Organism: Otolemur garnettii; assembly: GCF_000181295.1. Taxonomy (NCBI): domain Eukaryota; kingdom Metazoa; phylum Chordata; class Mammalia; order Primates; family Galagidae; genus Otolemur; species Otolemur garnettii. The sequence continues at coordinate 6,301,946 of NW_003852447.1, forward strand.
TTGGAAGTTTTATTCTAGTTGAGGAAGACAGAAAACAAGCAAATGAATAAATATGTGTGTGATAGAGACAGTTGCCATGGAAAAAAATAAATATAAATATGTATATAACAACAGAGCTTCATAATGCATGAAGCAACTGAAATGTCAGCCCTGAAATGTCATAGAACTACACAAGTATACCTGGAGATTTGAAAAGTCTCCTTTCAATAACTAATGGAGGCTCGGCGCCTATAGCTCAACCGGCTAAGGCACCAGCCACGTACAGCTAAGGTGGCGGGTTCGAATCCCCAGCCCGGACCCGCCAAACTACGATGGCTGCAACCAAAAAATAGCCAGGCATTGTGGTGGGCACCTGTGGTCCCAGCTACTTGGGAGGCGGAGGCAGGAGACTCGCTTGAGCCCAGGAGTTGGGGTTGCTGTGAGCTGTAATGCCACCCCACTCTACCCAGGGGGACAGCTTGAGGCTCTGTCTCAAAAAAAAAAATAAAAATAAAAATAACTAATGGAGGAAGTACAGAAAATCAGTGAAGATATGCACAATTTTAACATTTTCAGCTAACTTGGCCTATTGGTATTTATAGAACAGTCCAGTTAACCAATTGCAAGTTCTTTTCCTGTGTACATGAAACTTTCACTAAAGCATACCATATCCTGGGCCAGAAAACAAGTTTCAATAAATTTAAAATATTTGAAATCACACCACAAGGGAATTAAGTTAGAAAAAGAATACAACATGGGAAAATCCTCAAATATTTGAAAATAAAAACAAACATCTAAATAACCTATGTGACAAAGAAAAAAAGGGAAATATTTATAATTGAATGAAAATATAAACATACCACATTAAAATTTGTGAGATAAAATAGTGCCTATTATAAATGTATGTCCTTAAATGTTTATATTAGAAAAGAAGAATCCCAGCATGGTAGTGGGCACCTATAGTCCCAGCTATTTGGGAAGATGAGGCAAAGTGAAAGCTTGAGCCCAGGAGTTCGAGGTTGTAGTAAGCTATGACGACACTACTACACATGGGCAACAGAGTGAGACCCTGTCTTTAAATTAAAAAAAAAAAAAATCTAAAATCAATAATCTGAACTTCAACCATAAGAAACTAGAGAAAAAAGAGCAAATTAAACCTAAAGTAAAACAGAAGGAAGGAGGGAAATAATGAGCAGAAACCAATGACAAAGAAAATGAACAACAACATTTCATTTTGTCGCCCTTGGTACAGTGCCATGAAGTCATAGCTCATAGCGACCTCAAACTCTTGGGCTCAAGAGAGTCTCTTGCCTCAGCCACCCAAGTAACTGGGAGTATATGCACCCACCACAATGTCTGTTTATTTTTAGAGGGGATGCCCTCGCTCTGGCTCAGGCTGGTCTTGAATCTGTGAGCTCAGGCATTTCACCTGCCTCAGCCTCCCAGAGTGCTAGGATTACAGGTGTGAGCCACCAAAACTTTTTTTAAAAATATACAATAATTTTTTTTAAATATACAATAAAATTCTAGATAGACAGATCAAGAAAATAAGAAAGAAAATACAAATTACCAACATCAAGAAAACAAAAGGAGGGCCAAGAGTAGTGATTCATGCCTATAATCATAGCACTCTAGGATGGCAAGGCAGGTAGGATCATCTGACCTCAGAAATTTGAGACCAGCCTGAGCAAGAATGAGATCTGGTCTCTACTAAAAATAAAAAAATTAGCCAGGGGTTGTGGAGGGCACCTGTAGTTCCAGTAACTCAGGAGGATGAGGCAAGAGGATCACTTGAACCCAGGAGTTTGAGGACACTATGGCACTCAACCGAGGGCAACAGAGTGAGACTCTGTCTCAAAAAAAAAAAAAAGAAAAGAAAAGAAAAGAAAAAGAGGGTGTGGCTCAGTGGGTAGGGCTGAGTAAGATACCGCATCCCTCAACCCTGCTACTAAAAAATAGAGAAACTGGGTGTGCATCGTGGTGGGTGCCTGTAGTCCCAGCTACTGGGGAGGCTGAGGCAAGAGGATCACCTGAGGCCAAGAGATTGAGGTTGCTGTGAGCTGTGATAATGCCATGGCATTCCACCCAAGGTGACACAATGAGACTCTGTCTCAAAAAAAGAGAAGAGAAGAGAGCTAGAGGAGACCACAGTACAGATACTAGAGAGACTAAAATAAATAAATAAGTAAATAAGGTAATAATTATAAAAAAAAAACTTCATGCTGCTGATTTAGGAAAGCTGATTTAAACTACTGATTAAAACTGCTGATTTAAACTACTCTTTTCCTTGAAAAAAACAGAAGTACTTACAAAGTTATATTCTTTGAAACTACTGTTTCTAAGTGTAGTCTTAATTACTTATAGTAATTATAACTTTTAACCAAAGTAACTGCTATTTTGCAGAGAAAACTGGGGAGTGGATAACTGTGAAGTGTTACATCCCAGCATTTTATCAGACTAAAAGAGCTCATGAATACACATAATACAACTTTCTACAGTCTCTGATATCCCTTATACAATTTCTCAAAGTGGCAAAAATGAATATATTTATTAATATGACCCAGAGACAGCCTGTCTACAGCACATTAAAATAAAAGGTTAAATTATGCTTAATAATTAATATTTTTGTATTCTATCTTACTTAGAAATGATCTACATATACAATCACTTTCCCTTAATTAGACCAATTTAATACTGATCCAAGATTTTAAGTTATCTATATCTTGGATCTACAAATTTATCTTCAACCTCACATACTAACAAAAAAGTTCATCAGAGTAAGGATTCAATTTGGTCAAACACAAATTTACATTTTTCATAAGCCAGCATTAATCAAAGTAATGCTAGCTTATTTGATTAATAAACCTATATATGTTTAGAAAAACCATACCCAAGTACAATAAAAATATGTACAATTATTAGATACATATAGAACACTGATAAATCAGAGAAGAAAGCTGTTTTTATTAAACCAAATTAATAAAATAATCTAGTTTCTGAAAGATTTTCCTAAATTATACAAGTTTGAATTCTTAAAATGCTTCTGTGCTGGTTGCTCTCAGAATACTTTTTAACTCTAGCACATTCAAATTTTTGGAAGTTCCTTCTCCTTATACTCTGGGAATTATTGGACTACTTTACTTTTACAAGCACTTATTAATCTCTTAAACCAATCAAAACAGGGTTCCTTTGATTTAGGAAATTTTATAATCTAAGTTATTAATGCTATCTGGATTTTGGAAAAGATTACACAATCATACAATGAGAGATAAAGACCTTTGTGAATCACACAGACATACAGACTCAAGAGTTCTTTTTTTTTTTTTTTTTTTTTGAGACAGAGCCTCAAGCTGTCTCCCTGGGTAGAGTGCCATGGCTTCACTGCTCACAGCAACCTCCAACTCCTGGGCTCAAGCAAGTCTCTTGCCTCAGCCTCCCACGTAGCTGGGACCACAGGTGCCGGCCACAACGCCCGGCTATTTTTTGGTTGTAGCCATCATTGTTGTTTGGCGGGCCCGAGCTGGATTCGAACCCGCCACCTTAGGTGTATGTGGCTGGCGCCTTAGCCGCTTGAGCCACAGGTACTGAGCCAGACTCAAGAGTTCTTAGCTACAATCCTAAAATTTCAGTCATGGGTCAACACACCAGCACAAAAACTTTAGCAACTCAGATATCGCAGAACTGCTCCCTTTCCTAATGAACATAACATTTTTAATTGATCTGAGCCCAAAATAGACAAAAGGCATTTGTATTTTGTCACCCAACAGAGACTAGAACTCTGTAAATCATTAATCCATTCACAAAGTTGACTAAATGGTTAGACTCTAATACTAAATTCCCAATCTTTGCTACCAATAGTGGGCATTGACCTATTGGTTGGAAATAAAACAAACATAAACTACAAAATTATTAGAGAAAAATATTAAAATTAGAAAAACAGAGTAAGCAAAATTCTGTCACAGAAAGCCAAAGAAAAAATGTATCTGGGCTAAGGCAATCCCCAAACTTCTTTAGTAAAAAAAGATACATAGTTTTGTTAGGTGAACCCAGTAGGCAAATTAGTAAAAGAACTCCAATTTTTTAAAAAGCATGCCTATCATACAGATAAAAAATGAACATGTATTAAAGATTTTATTTAACATATCTATCAGTAAAGGAATATGTTAGATGTTCAACCAATTCAAAAGAAATTTTTAAAAAGCACAAATTCATATGGAAATAAACTTTCAGGGGTCCTCAAACTCTTTAAACAGGGGGCCAGTTCACTGTCCCTCAGATGGTTGGAGGGCAGGACTGCAGGCACCAGGAGGAGTCGGCTGCTAAACAGGACAGGCAGCTGCAGCAAAAACACCTGGCAGGCGGGATAAATGTCCTAGGCGGGCGGCATGTGGCCCACAGGCTGTAGTTTGAGGACACCTGAAGGAATGTTGAAATGACTGTGCAATTGGAAGCAATACTAGCTTCTTCCAAAGTGGTAGAGAGAAGTAAATTGAACTTCAGGTGGTTAGGACAGAATTTTCATGCCTAAAAACGAGAAATGCTAACTTTTATCAGTCATCTACAATGTACAGAGTTTTAAAATAGCTTCCATAGAATTGGAATCAGATTTTCATTTACAGATAATGCAGTTTTCCATTTGGTTACAAGTTTTTCTATGCAAGGGACATCTTTCCACTGAGACTAGAAGAGAGGATAAATATGTGCATAGGTAAGTTGGTAGTAATTACAAGAAATTAAGGAAGTTCATCTTTGACAGTCCTTTTTTTTTTTTTTTTTTTTTTTTGTCCTTCAATAAAACACAAATTATCTGCCACAAAGTAAGGGAACTGGTTGTTGTGAAAGGGTTTCATGCATAAAAATATATTGCATCAGCCTTACCAGAGTGACTTTATTTCCTTAAAGTAATGGTTAAAACACAGGTAAGAGGCTGGTTGTGGTGGCTCAAGGTAATCCCAGAACACTGGGAGGCCAAGGGAAGAAAGTGGATCGCCGGAGTTCATGGGTTCTAGACCAGCCTGAGCAAGAGCAATACCCCATCTCTAAAAATAGCCGGGCTTGTGGCCAGCATCTGTAGTCCCAGTTACTTAGTAGGCTGAGGCAAGAGAATTGCTTGAGCCCAAGAGTTTGAGGTTACAGGGAGCTATGACACCACAGCACTCTACCCAGGGTGATAGAGTGAGATTCTCTCAAAAGAAACAAACAATATAAAAAAAAAAAAAAAACCCCACAGGTAAGAATGCATTGGCATATGCCAATCATCTGGAAACTGTAAGAAGTTGGGTCTGGAAATCTATCAATAGGCAAGCTTAGGGAATACTGTTCCAGAATACTTTGGTTTGTAGGAATAGGTAGCAGAACCTCGAAGAAATAAAACCCAGATTTGGTGAGGTTTTTTTGTTGGTTTTTTGTTTTTTTGTTTTTTTTGCAGTTTTTGGCCAGGGCTGGGTTTGAACTGGCCACCTCCAGCTTACAGGGCTAGCACCCTACTCCTTTAAGCCACAGGCACTGCCTGATTTGGTGAGTTTTTAAAGATCTTCAGGGTTCAATGGGACATTTAGGAGGAGTCCTAAGAAGCCAAAGGGTGCAACATGAGGGAAAGAGATGTGACCATAAAAGAAAGTGGCAAAGGAAGGGGTCTGGTGGGGAACTCAAGATAAACTTCACCTCATGTATAGTGTGTCTGATGGAAAGCTAAAAAGGAGTATGAGGAAAGAAAAGAGCATACTGACAAGTCCAAAGCAGATCTTATACAGGCTGAGAGCACATAGGCAAGGGGGAGATAGAGAAGCAGAGAGAGAATGCAAAAAGAGACTCCCAAGCCCCACTTAGAACAATTATGAATCTCTTACTGGGTGTGGTGGCATTGCACCTGTAATCCTAGCTACTTGGAAATCTTAAGCCCAGGAGTTGAAGACTGGACACGTAAGAAAAAAGAGAAAGAAATCAGACTTAACAAGGCATTAGTATTTTAAAAACCTCTTGTGTTGATTACAACCTACAGCCCAGGCTGAGAACTGTTCACCAGCTTGAGTTTATCAATTTCACACCAGGTGAAGCTGGTTATTGATGCTGTGGTTCTAAGTGACTCATCTGTTCCCTGCTAAACAGGATGTGTGGATTTGGGTTAAGTTTCTTCTTCTTTTTAATGAGAGCTAAATTCCTGAAGGGGAAATGACTTGTGGTTTTGACTTTCAATTGTGTCACATCGCTGAATGTTCTTTCTCTGTGAATAAAAAGAACAAGGTAGAATTCCTATTTATCACTGTGTGCTGTCCCATTGTTGTAGTCAAATGAGAAGAACTCTAAAATATGGTTGTAAAATGGCAGGCTTGAAGTCTTTATCCTTTTCTCCCTAACCTACTGCAAATACGTGTGACCTAGTAGCACCACAAGTGGTACAGTGGAAAGAGCAATGAACTTGGCCTCATAAGACTGTAGGACCAGAGCTAATATTCCCCCAGGAAATCACTACATTCATCTCAAGCTGTTTCTTTCTCTGAAAAATGAGACACATCTCTTTGGATCTAAAATGTCATTGATTTAAGTTGCACCATAGTTTCATATATCACTAAGAAAAGGTAGTCATTTTAGCGTACTCTCAATGTAAATAACTGAAATTCTGATGTTTATTGATTATGAGTCCGAGTATTCCAGATTATAAAAATGTAAGTTATTTCTTATTAAAAATCTGATAAGCTGAGAAAAATACTTTTAGAAAATATCTCCTCGGGCAATTTTTTAAACAATACCTATTAAAACTCATCTTTCTTCTCAAATGAGTCAAGATTCAAAAGATTACTTAATAGCCACGTACTTCATAACTTTCTTATATGACTTATATGACTTGCAAAAAACGCGATAAAGAACACTATTTACCCTAAAAAAGGGATTGAAAATTCATACCTCCTTGACTAGGGGTAGATCAGAGTAAAATTGTTTTCGTCAAAATCCAAATGCGGGATCTTGAATATTTTTTAATTCAGCAGAAGCCAATAGTGTTTAATGCTGCGAATGTGCAGTATAAAGATCTGAATGTGATTAAAAAGACGTACGTGAACTGGATAAACATGTTCAGTTAGTGAAGTATGAAATGTAGATGGGGAGGTGCTGGATGAGGAAAGAAGAAATATGAGGAAAAGACTACGAAGGACAAGGGTTTGAAGAAAAACAGAACTGTGTTAACAGAAAATGAGAGAACAGGGTAAGGAAACCCAAGGCGTTCAATTTACCTCAGCACCTGTCCTACTAAATGAGGCTTTCGATCAATACCTAGTCTCACAGAAAACAACATCCAAAATATCCAGAAAAGAAACGCCAGCCGATGTTCAGGCAGAGTTAAGTGGGGAGGTGAGGAAGGGCTGCTTTTGCTTATCCAGTTGTTACCACCTAAGAAAGCGTCACCGAAGGGTAGACGGGTTTGGGCGAGGCCGGGCCTGGAGAGCCCGCGGGCAGCGAGCGGATCCGCAGGCGCCTCCCGGCAGCGAGGAGCAGACGGCGGAGGGAAGGCAGCTGGGCTCCCCGGTTTACCTGCGGCACCAAGCGAGGATAACAGAGCCCCAGGAGTACAGCATCAACTACGATGGGGAACACTGAATTTCTACGACAGTTCGACTATCCTAAGACATCATTAAAACAATCAAAGAAATTTGAATGTAGACTAATAGGTGATCATTAAGGAATTACCTCAGCTTTTCTAGGTGTGAGAATGGTTGCCTGATTACTTTTTTTTTTTTTAACTGTACTAATGATAGGAACTGTAAGTGGTGAAACGACCTCCTTTAAAGCTGTCACGTCGGTCCCGAGCCGGCCCTCTTCGCGCAGCAGCAGCCACATTCATCTCCCCCTTGCCCAGGGCCCTCGACCCGGCGCGACTGCACCGCAGACGACTCCCGGCGTGCTCCGCGGGCTGCGGCCGGAGCACTCACAGCCCCGGGCCTCTGGGGACGAGTACCCAAGGTGCCCCGGGCGCTAATTTGCATGTCCCACCCAACAGGTTAAAACCACAGGTCAATAGCAGACAGGTGCGACCGCCTAGAGATCAGAACAACAAATGTATGAGATTCGTGATGCGGTTTCATTGCACCAAAAGCTCTGAGGTACATGGGAACGCGCAGCTAGATCACCGTAAGTGTAAGAGGCTAGGAACTTCTGAGCCTTATATAGGCTGTGGGCAAAAACAGCGTTCGTGCTCGCTTCGGCAGCACATATACTAAAATTGGAACGATACAGAGAAGATTAGCATGGCCCCATGCGCAAGGATGACACGCAAATTCGTGAAGCGTTCCATATTTTTGCGGGCGTCAAATGTCAGACAATCTACAAAAGCAGTGCTGTTTGGAGACGTGGAGCAAAAGGGGTCTTTGCAGTTTTCCCACTCTCAGAGGCAACTGCATGGACACCTTCGCAGCTGTGTGGGCTTACCTTTGCTCTTGTCACCCAAGCCGGCCACCCAGCATGAATTAAATTACCTAGATAATACTTGTATCTACATTCACATGCTTTAACTAAAATCTGCTTTTATAGCCGGGCGTGGTGGCAAGCGCCTGTAGTTCCAGCTACTTAAGAGGCTAAGGGAGGAGGATCTCTTGAGCCCAAGAGTTTGAGGATGCTGTGCGCTATGCCACGGCACTCCACCCAGGGCATCATAAAATAATAAAATAAAATCTACTTTTAGCTAAATAAAATCACCCATCACGGAATCTGTCCAGTTTTTGTAAACCGGCATTTAGAGACTACATGACAACAATACTGGCGAAAACAGATTTTAATGGATTTGGTGAGTCTTGCCAGTATTCAGTTGGTTCTGGAGGTCTAAAATCCCTAGGCATAAAGTAAGTTAACCTTATCTGACAACACAGGCCCTTGTTAACTGTCCCTGCCTTTGTGCACCTGGCAGTCTGAGAGGTGAAGGTAGGTCTAAAAACAGTACAAAGTAGGTGCAAGAAGTGAACGCACGTGTTTCGTCCCTTAGTAAGGACTCCTTAATTTAGCAATGATTTAGGAAGCATTCACGTCAGCATTTCAGGTGGTCGTCTAGCGAACAAAAACCAAACTACCCGCGCTTCCGGAGTTGTTGTTGAGAGAGACAATACTGTAAATTAGTTTCAGATTTTGAAGTTCAATAAAGAAGGCACAGCTGATATTTTTACATTTCCGAGATTCGTACAGCAACATATCTGCACACATTACTTGTGTTAACTCTAATCTGTTTTAACACGCATATTTTTCAGTGAACATCACAATTTCAATATTAAATGAGATTCGTCTGTTTTTTTCTCAGCAAATAGACGACCTTTCTCACGGCCGAGGGAAAAAAATATGGAACGCTTCACGAATTTGCGTGTCATCCTTGCGCAGGGGCCATGCTAATCTTCTCTGTATCGTTCCAATTTTAGTATATGTGCTGCCGAAGCGAGCACAAACGTAATTTTCGCCCACAGCCTATATAAAGCTCGATCGCTTCTTGCCTATATTACTTACGGTGACCCAGCGGTGCGCTTTTTTTCCCCTCTATTACACAGCCTTAGGGGCTTTTAGTACAATTAACCCATATCACGAATCTCCTACGTTTCTTGCTCGGATCTCCAGGCGGCCGCACCTGGCCTCGATTGACCTGTGGGTTTAACCTGTTGGGTGGGACATGCAAATTAGCGCCCGGGGCACCTTGGGTACAGGGCCGCAGCGGAGGACCCAGGCCCAGGGCTGTGAGTTCTCCCGTTGCCGAGCTCCGCCCGCGGAGCACGCTGGGAGTTTCACCGCTGTCCCGCTGCCACGGAGCAACGAGGACCGTGCTGGCCCCAAGCAGGTGGTGTCTCTCCGAGGTCCCCTGAGAGCTGGGGAAATGACTGGCCTGCTAAATCACCGGGGGCCGGGGTCGAGCAGGGGTCCTCCTAGAAGAATATGGACCATGTCGCTAGTATTTCATTCACCCTTGACATGGGAGCCTTCTGCCAGAATGCGTTGCTCAAGTGAGCCTAGAGTTCAGCCGTCCAGGCCATTCTTCCCAATGACTCGACCACTCAGTTCACCCAGTTTTGGAACGGTCGACACCACACTCTAAGTTGACCCAGGCTCACCATTCATGAGCGCGAGTGTCTAGGGCCACTGTCCCGGACGGACGAGTTTGGCCTGGACAGTCACGCCCCTGGTCTTCCCGGTTTCCCGCAGGTAACTTGGAGCCTATGAGCGTTCTGCGCACGCGCCGCAGGAGGGGGGCGGGGGAGCCCGGACAGGGGCCCACCCCCTTCACAGGTGCGCCCGCTCCCTCGGACTAAGGGACGAGCAGAAGTCTACCGTTTGGGCCTGAGAGGTTGGTTTGAGGAATTGCACAGAGGGTTGAAGTGGAGCTTCACTCTCGCTTTTCCTTATACCTCCCAGCACTCGCACCTCACCCTGTTATGATACAAATGTGCAGGAAACTACATGCAAGAAATACTCCCTTAGTATTAAGTATTCTAATTTTAACTACAGCAGCAATCATGTTGTTCAGGTTACATCCCTGAGCGTTATGAAATGATAGCCAAAGGTCAATGCCTCTGGTATTGATGTGGTTACAGTCCTAGATATAAGTGAAGGGCAAATATTTGCCTGGTGGTGTTAAAATGGCACCTTTAATAAGGAATACGGCATATTTATAAAAATAACTGGAGTTTTGCTTCTTTTTCTCCTTCCTATGTTGTCCTACCCCTTCCTGTGACTCAATATTTTTAAGTAAAAATCTGCTAAAAGAGCCAGGCACAGTGGCATTAGCTTGTAATCCTAGCACTCTGGGAGGCTGAAGTGGGTGGATTGCTTGAGCTCAGGAGTTGGAGACCAGCCTGAGCAAAAGAGAGACCCCTTCTGTACTAACAACAGAAAAACTAGTCCCAGTGGTGGCTAGCACCTGTAGTCCCGGCTATTTGGGAGGCTGAGGCAGGAGGATCACTTGAGCATGTGAGTTTGAGGTTGCGGTGAGGGATGAGTATGAGGCCAGGACACTACTCAGGGCAACAGAATGAGACTCTCAAAAAAAAATTAAATTAAATTAAAATTTAAAAACCTGCTAAAAGATCAGTAATTTTGAGAAAATTTTAAACTAGTACCCATTTTTCTAATGTACCAAAAGAAAATAATGTGAAATCACGGGAGTTTCTGGCATAGCCAAGATCAAAACAAAAGAAGGAACATAAAGCCCATAAGGATTATTGCTAAGCCTATCTTTACGTATTTATAGTTATAATACTTTTCTTTACGGTTTTTGAAAAGTAATGAAAACACTATGTTCTCTCCCCCCATAAAAAAAAAATTAGGCAAAAATGACTGTTAAATTGCCCAATTTCAAATAAAATATGCTTTGATAGATTTCTTCTAATGGCCTGTCTTTCCGATAAGCTATTTCTGGATTTCTGGATTTCTGACTTCAAAGCTATCAAGAAGTAGTAAATTGATGTTCAATTTTATGATTTGAAGAAATATATCAAATTTTTTTCATGTTCTTTCTTTAAAACTTTACAACTAAACAGCCTATAAAAGGAGACATGATTAGAAGAATCTACAGTGGATGGTCAGAGTTGCAGTGTGGTGAACTTAATGTCCCTATAGGCTGTGTGCTCTTTCAGAGTTAGGCTATACTCTTGAATGACCACTTAGTAAAAATTTTTTTTTGTTTTGAGACAGTCTCACTTTGTCACCCTCAGTAGAGTGCTGTGACATCATAGCTCACAGCAACCTCAAACTCTTGGGCTCAGGTGATTCTCTTGCCTCAGCCTCCCAAGTAGTTGGGACTATAGGCACCCACCACAACTCCCAGCTATTTTTTAGAGACAAGGTCTTGCTAGACTAGATTTTGCTCTGGCCTAGGCTGGTCTCCAACCTGTGACCTCAGGCAATCTACCTGCCTTCCCACTTAGTAAATTTTCATATTCAGAAAAGAAGGAAAGGTTTACCACATTTAAAAAAAATTTTTTTTTGAACATTGGCAGGAGATCAAATACACTGAGAGAAAAACCTTTATAAAAATTTTTGAATTATCAAGTAAGTATAAAAATTGCAAGAAAGGTTAGTTTTAGAATCATGGCAATACTAAACAATGTAATGTTAAAAGAGATAGGGCAAAATTTCTCACAGGTGATTTATATATGACTGCCTTTTAAAGCATAAAATTCTCCCTAGACCTCCAGTGTTACTTAAATTACTTCTCTTGCTCTTTAAGTATATATAAACATAAAACTGGGTATAAGCTCCTTTTTCTTATAGCTGTTATACAATTCTAAAACCAAAGCATATTTACAAATTAAACACAAAGTTACAACTCAATAAAATTCAAATTAGCAAGATTAATTTATTATAGTAGATGATGTTTTTGGCTGAAACTAAATCAACATTGTTAAATTTGCTAGTAGAAAGATGTGGCCAAAGGGCTCAGCACATAACATTAATAGATGGGATCTGAGAGTCTATGAAATATGGTAGTTTAAGAAAATCAGCTCATATTTAACACTACCAGTGAACAATCTTTTAATGGCAATATATTACTTGATGACTCTTTAAAGGTATCTTATTTAGTTCAACATAGAGTTAGCATAACAATATAATTGAAACCACCACTAGATATACATCCAGTCCAATTTTGCTGAAATTTGGAGTGGGATAGATTACCTGAAAGAAGTTCTAAATTCCTACAAATATTTGTATAGCTATTTTTTTTAGTTTCAGTCCTGACTTCATAGGCTAGTAAATGTAAAGAAGGAATAAATCTTCTCATTGTGTTTTATTTATATCTGCTTAGGATTCTATTTGGCCAATATTCCAACAATTGTTGGCAAGAGAAAAAGAAAAGGATTAACAGAGAGAGTCTGTGTACTTAAAAATTCCCTCTCACCCCCAAAACAAGGCAGACAGGTTCCTATATTGAAATAAGTCTAACAAAGGCATCACATGCCTTGTGGTTTTTCACACAGACTCAGCACTACATCTGCCATAAATGAGGTTTGATAGTGAAGATTTTAAAAAAATGGGATTAGTAGATGCTGAAAGGGACTCATTTATACCACTTCAAAATTAATCCTCAATAAAATTTTAATATTATTGATTTCATTTTAGAATATTCAAGTTACTGTTACACCTTTACTTATACAACATGTCCTGAAAGTATTTGGCTTTCACTTGGTCCAAATGCACCATATACATTATTCAGTCTACCTCTGTTCATTTCTCATTAGCCCCTAGAAAGTAGTATATTACTCGGTTGCATGTTATTTTCATGACATGAAATCAAAGTATTGATTTATTTAGAACATAAGAAACTAAAGGTCTTGGTCATTGAAAATGTTAATCATATGTATGTTATCACAAGGAAAAAGAAATTCTGCCTTCATTGATAAATAATTCAATGTACATATTGTGGAAGATACTGGTCATTGCTGTCACTTAGATAGTAGAACATGCCAACCTAACAGCAGCCAGTTATAATACACTGTCACACTGACAGTCCTTTAGCTCAGTTAGATGACATGGCAAACATAGTGCAGATTGATATTGAAATCTCAGGGCAATGCTTAGTTTTAAAGCAAATGTCCAAATGTGTTAGCTTCTGCTTATTTTAATATTTTAATATTAAAATTTAATATTCACCTAAATTAAAACAAATTTGTGTAAAAAATCCTCTGGAAAATGCTCAGACCTCTAAGAATCTGTCTGAAGACAGGGTCTAGATCCTGAGAAACGCTGTATAGGCTGATAATAGAAAAATCTAATTCCTAGAGTTTGTGTATTTTATTGTTAAAATGCCTATATCACCCAAAGCAATCTACAGATTTAATGCAATCTTCATTAAAATACCAACATCATACTTTGAAGATCTTGAGAAAATAGGTCTATATTTCACTGGAACCAGAAAAAAAAAAAAAAAAACTCAAATAGCCAATGCAATTCTAGGAAATAAGAACAAATCTGGAGACATCACATTACCAGACTTCAGATTATACAAGTCTGGTTTGGCATAAAAATAGAGACACAGATCTATAGAACAGAACAGAGAACCTAGAGATGAAATCAGCCTTATATCACCATCTGATCTTAAAGCAAACAAAAGCACACACTGGGGAAAGAATCCCTATTTAACAAGTGGTGCTGGGAGAACTGGTTATTCACATGCAAAAGTCTGAAACTGGACCCTCATCTCTTACCACTTAGAAAAATTAACTCACTATAGATAAAAGATTTAAATCTAAGATGCAAAACTGTCAAAAACTCTAGAAGGAAGTGTGGTAAAAACTCTGAATTTTATTGGCCTTGGGAAACAATTCATGAAGAAGACCCCATTGGTAACTGCAGCAACAATAAGATTAAATAAATGAGACTTGATGTAGTTAAAAAGGTTCTGCACAGCTAAGGATGAAATCAACAAAGCAGAGACAACCTTCAGAATGGGAGAAAATATTTGTATGCTGCAAATTTGACAAAGGGCTGGTAACCAGAATCTACAAAGAAGGCAAGCAAGTTAACAAGCAAAAAGCAATCGACCCCATTAAAAATTGGGCACTCATTACCAGAGTCTTTTTTCATGAGGATAGACAAATGGCCAACAAACACATGAAAAAATGCTCCTCATCTCTAATTACCAGAGAAATGGAAATCAAAACCACTTTGAGATATCACCTAACCCCAGTGAGAATAGCCCACATTACAAAGTCTCAAAGCAACAAATGTTGGCATGGGTGCTAAGAAAAGGGAACACTCATGCACTGTTGGTGGGACTGCAGACTAGTTCACCCTTTATGGAAAGAAATATGGAGAGGCCTCAAAGAACTATAAGGGGACCTTCCATTTTATCTGTAATCTCATTACTAGGTAGCTACCCAAAATAAAAAAATGTCATTTTACCAGAAAGACATTTGCATTTGAATGTTTACAGCCTAATTCACAATCATTAAGGATGTGGAAACAACCCAAGTGCCCTTCAACCCATGAATGGATAATAAACCGTAGTATATGTGTACCATGGGTAAGAAAAATAGAAATTTTGGATCTGTCGTAACAACCTGGAAGAATGTAGAGAATGTTCTCCTAAAGTATCACAAGAATAGAAAAATAAGCGTCACATGTACTCAATACTAAATTGAAACTAGTAGATTAAATATCACATGTTTATATGAGAGAAAAACTCAAATTCAAGAAGGGAGGATGGGACAGAGAGGGTTCAGTTAATTCCCACCCAACAGCTATACTGCATCAATATATGACACCCTTCCTGGGTGAAGGAGAGAATTACAACTCGGACTTGACTTTACAAATGCAAACAATATAACAGAGTTCTATACACCCTCATGTTAATCTGAAATTTAAAAAAAATTTTAGAGTCTCATATCAGCATATACAAAGAGGTTCTATTGCTCTGTTTTCTAGTCAAACTTGTTCATCTATGCACATTTAATAGGCACATAAACTTGTATCTTATCATCTTCTTTTGCGTATCAGTGATTGGTAATGAAGTTGAACATATATTTCAGTGGCTATTCATGTTTCTTTCTCTGTGAAATGCTTGTTCATGTCTTCCACTCATTTCTCTGTTTATGAAAAGTCTTTTTGCATTCTGACAATATGAAAAAAATTAGAAGAGGTAAAACATTAATAAATAAATAAAAGTCATATTAGCACCTCATACATTAGCATTGTTCAGGAGTCATGTAGTTGACCTACACCATGTCACCAGCTTAAGCATCTTGTACCACAAAACAGTATTCTTTCTTTTGATCCCTTAAAACTTATATTAGTTCTTATTAACATAAAAAACAGAAAGGGATCCTAAACATTAGAATTTTAGTTATGTTTGACATCAAGAAAAAGCTACAATTTTAGTAATCTCAACTAAGATCTTAAATTTTGTCATAAAAAGAAAAAAGCAGCTCTCTCAAAGCCAGGCAGACCTGTGCAAGGCAAAGCAGATGAGATTATTTCCTATTATTTTAATTCCTACTGTGGCTTACCATTTTGAGAAATGGTGTTATCTTTCATTAGTAAATCCTATCAACACTTCAGGGAAAGCAACCTGGGGACAAGTATCATTAGTCACTGCTTGCTTGGAAAAAGAGACCCTTCCAGGAGGCAACAAGATCTTCCCAGTGCCTCACTGGCAGAACTGAAATTAAACCAGATAGTACCAAGTTGTCCTTTCTGGACTAGAGGGCTTCTATGCCACACAACTCACATGGAAGAGAAATTTTTCCTGATTGTTAGGTGAGTCTATGCATGAAGAAAATCTATTTATATCCACTTGCCCTATAAAATAATGATGACAGTGATGGTAGCTCTTAAGAAACCATGAAGGAAGTATTCAAGTGAAGGCAAGCAATTAAATTGAGAAGGACAACAGAGGTTACAGAGTCACCTGAACAAAAAGAAAATAATCTAAATGACTGATTATATACATAGTAATATTAATAAGAATGAAATGGACCCTACAATTTATACAGTGAGGCTGAGGTTAGTCTTTTTTTTACCTATTTTATGAAAATATATTCAGAGTGTTATTACCTATGTGAATAATCAAACTCAATTACTTGTATCTTTTAAAAGTAGAGTTTGAGACTGATGGCAGAAAGCAGGAAAATGCCTGTTGATCAAATCTTACTCTGAAAATATGTCACATTCTAGAGTAAGAAAATTATTCCAAATTATACTTGGATTGGCACTCATAATGCCTGAGTCATCATAAAATGGTTTGTCCTCTTTGGTCCTTTCTCATTATTTCGAGAGGCATGGTCAGTGAAGGACTGCTTTCCTATAGACCCAATGGCTCTTAACCTGTGAGCTTATTAAAAACATATAGCTTAGGGCAGGTTGTATCTGAATTTGAATCTGAATTTGTGCCATTTACTTGTATAATCCTGAGTTGGTTCTTTGTGCTTGCCAATAGTTCCTTGATTTGGGAATGAAAATACCTCACCCTATTATTATAGGATTAAAATAAGATGATGTCTGAAACATGTCTGACTCATAAAAGTTACTCAAATAACTTTTGTTTTATTTCCCCTCTGCATCTTTCTCCTAGTTCTTATCATGCATTACCTCATATCTTAGCTATACCCCTCATTTGACTATAACCTTCTTAATGGTGGGGATGGGAGTTCATTCATTTTTTGTTCCCTAGAGCCCTCCCCATAGTGCCTTAGAGTACGTACTTGGAAACTATATTTGAGTATTATTTCTTGCAACTCAGCATATACTCAAGCATCTTAATGAAAGAAAACCATAGTCAAAATACCCTGTAGTGTCTTTGTTCTCCAAATGGTGTGTTGCTTTCAGTTTTAGAAGTATCTTTCTGGAACATTCACTTAGACTAATTGTCTATAACTTTAGGCAGGCAGTCTTCCCAGGTTGGATTGGAGGACTGTTTGCACAGTTCACCTGAGGCTTTGCTTTTGTCCTGAGTTTGTGACATGCATGTTTAGATGAGCTCAAGGAGTAAAGCAGCCAAACAATTTCACTTTTTGTCAAGTGAGCATCCATTAGCTGCAATGGCAGATTTCTAGCATGGCTGACACACACACGCACACACACACACATTCTATGAGGAATATTTAGGTTGTATCAATTATTTTGCTACCAAAATATATACAGTAGCTTTTTATATACATATGCATATTTGTATACATATACATTTATATATACATATATATATATATATATAAAACACTCCTAAGAATTTTAGTGAAACCTAAAGATGTTACAACATTTTTGATACAAGAACAATGTTTTTCAAGTTCTCCAGAGATAAATGACAATTATACAAATGCTTTAAAGAGGCAAAATGAAATGAAAAAATCAGTCACATTGAGCTATGCTTTGTGCATTTACCTTGAGAAAAATTTAAATAAATGATTTCTCTTAAATATTTATGACTTAAGTGCAACTTTTCTTTCCTTTACTTTTTTGTTTGTGGCTCTTTGGTCTTAGAGCAACTCAGTTTTCTCATCTCACAGGGCTGGTGTAAGATTAAATGGGGTAAGTATACATAATGCCCAGCACAGTATAAGCTCAATGTGCTGGCCTGTGTTGCCGTGAGGCACAGAATAAACCTGAGCCTCCCTTTTAGTAGAAGAAAAGGGACTTCTTAGCAAAAATCCATTCAGGAATTTCCTAATCCCCTTCTTCCTGAACCCACAGACATTCCAAAGATCTTTGCTTTGAAATACTGTGAGACTTCTGTTCACAGCAAAATTAATAAAGATTTTACCTTGAAACAAACAAACAAATATACTACCTTAAAAAAAAAAAAGGCAAGGAAGTGATTATCATAGTTGACAAGGTTAGTCAGGGGGGTTCTGGAAGCTGCCAGTATTCTAGATCTGAGTTGTGGTTATGTGGTTTGACTTCATGATAATAAACATTAATGTTTTATGTACTTGTCCATATGTGGGCCAATTTCACAATGGAAAAGATGTAAAATAAGTGAGCACATGCCTGTGTGTGTCTCAAAAAAAAAAAAAAACTTGGATTTTTTTGTGTTTTATGCTTCTCAGAATTCTTTCAAACAGGTGACACACTGTGACTCAAATAGGACTTCCTTTATTTGATGCAAAGGTGCTACAAGACTCTTGTGAGGTCATATTTGTCTAGTTCCTAATAGAGTCTAGTCCTAAGTTTAGTGTTCTATTTACCTCTCCAAACTTTCTTCCAAACCAAGATGTGTACTTTATACCATGTTACTATCATGAAAACTAGTGAAATCTTAAATAATTTTTAAATTATGAAATACTTCAAATATATAAGCAAGTATAGAGTCATATTTAAAAGTATATAATCATGAAAATTTTCTGAAAATCAAATCTTAATATCCATAAATAAAGTTTAACTGGAACACAACAATGATTCTTCATTTATTTATTATCTAAAGCATATACAAGCAGAGTTAAACAGATAGAGATCACATAGTCCATAAAGCCTAAAATATTTACAATCTACCCTTACCAGGAAAAGTTTTCTAACCCCTATAAAAGAAGTTTCTTTATGCAGATATGTGCAAGTTCCTCTCAAGTCTATTTCCAGAAGCTGAATACTGGGTCATAAAATGCTAGAAATTTCAACCTTACCTAATGCAACCAAATTGGCCTCCAGATAATTATTGCAGTTTTATACTACTACAGGGAATATATAAGAACGCCTATAGCTTTACTCACTAATCCTTAATGTTGTCATACTCACATTTGTATCCGTCTGATTGGTATAAATTGTATCTCATTATCACTTTTATTTGCATCACAAACATTTTTTTCCACAGATTTACTGTAAAAATTTACTGTATTGCCCATTCTCAAACTTTCCCTATTTTTCTATTGGGTAATTATTTTCTTCTTGCTTTTCAAGAATTCTTTATGTATTCTGAAAAGTAATTATTTCTAGGTTATGTTGGTTATTAATATCTTCTTATCTTTTTCATTCTTGTCTTTTAACCTCGCTGGTGGTGTCTTGTGTGTTGGAAAATATATGCTAGGACATAGTCAAATTTATCAATGTTTTCTTTATGGATTGTGTAGTGTTTTTCCTTATCTAAAAATTTTTCTCTATTCTAACTCCATGAAGATAATTCCCTATATCTTCTTCTAAAATAAAATAATAAAACATTTGAGAAGTGATAGTAAGGATTTACCTAGCCAGGTCAAAATGAATAAATATCCTAATTCTTCTAATGCCCCCAGGTGCCCGGTATAGTTCTAGCCAGGAAAGGAGGAGATTGCAAGAGAGAGAAAATTATAATTTAAAAGAAAACTTGCTGATGACCTTGACTAGGGGAGTAGGTGGAGATGCAAGCTGTAGGTACAAGTGGTGGAGGAGATATGGATGAAAATGAAATCATTTTTTCAATAATCCTGGCTGCAAAAGGAAAGAAAGATATAGAAGCAGAAAGGAGAAATTTTTTTTTTATTAGCGAAGCTTTTTTTTTTATATATGGTAATGGGAATGATTAGGAGAGAGATTGAAGATCCAGGAATGATGGGAGATCTTTGAAAGAGCCAGGTTCCTTAAGAGGCCAGTGAGGTGGGACATAGAGGTTGAATGGACAGAAAAATATACTCTCTCTCTTACCACAGTCACTTCTCCCTGAGATACTTCTCCTGCTCCCCTCACTCTCTAAAAACACTATTCATTCTTAATTAAGACCATATGGAGTGGGCACAAAGGATAGACAAATAGAACAACAAAACTGAACAGAGAGACCCAGACTTTTAAGGTCACCCAATTAACGACAAAGATATCACTTTTGTGGGAAAGAGTGATCTGTTCAACAAATAATATTGGGTCAATTGTGTATCTATAAGGAGAAAAATAAATTTTGATTTCTCCCTCATGCCATATATAAAGTCATTTCTACTTAGAATGTACGAATATATTTCCAGGCAGATGATTTAATATAAAAGGTAAGACAATAAAGCTTCTAGACAATAATACCATAAGAGAATAACTCGGTGACTTTGAGATAGGAAAAGTTTTCTTGGGTGGTGCCTGTGGCTCAAAGGGGTAGGGCGCTGGTCCCATATGCCAGAGGGGGTAGGTTCAAACCTAGCCCTGGCCAAAAAAAAAAAAAAGTTTTCTTAAACAGGACACAAAATGTATTAACTGATAAAGAAAAGATTTGCTACATTAAAATTAGGGATTTATGCTCAAAAAATGTTTGTTAAAAAAATGAAAATGGCAAACCACTGAGTAGAAGATATTTGTAGTATATATAACTATTAAAGGGCTTATATGTAAAGAATTCTAGCAAATCAACAAGAAAAAGACACACAACAGAAAAATGGACAAAACACTTGAATAGGCACTTTACAGAAGAAAGTATCGAAATTGCCAACAAACATATTAAAAGGCTCAGCGCCTGTGGCTCAGGCAGCTAGGGCGCCAGCCACATACACCTAAGGTGGCAAGTTCGAATCCCCAGCCTGGGCCTGCCAAACAACAATGATGGCTGCAACCAAAAAATGGCCGGGCGTTGTGGCGGGCACCTGTGGTCCCAGCTACTTGGGAGGCTGAGGCAGGAGACTCACTTGAGCCCAGGAGTTGGAGGTTGCTGTGAGCATGATGCCATGGCACTCTACCCAGGGAGATAGCTTGAGGCTCCGTCTCAAAAAAAAAAAAAAAAAAAAAAACATATTAAAAAAGCCTTATTGTCATTGGTCATCATGGAAATGTAAATTAAAACTATAATGAAATTCTACTTAATATTTACTAGAATGGCTAAATCTTAAAAGACTGGCAATACCAGGTCTGGCATAGACATGGAATAGTCTGACAGTTAAGTTCTAAAACTCATTCTAGAAATCACTGAATACCACTATGGTCACCTCATCACTGAATATCACAATGGTCACCTTCGAGGTACTCCCTTTGGGAAGCTATGCACCAATGCCAGTGCCTAGTCCAGCCTACAAAGCAATTTTGGAACTCTTTTTCTGGAATGGCCATCAGAGCAGTCATCATACAAGGTCTGACAGTTATATTCTCAAACTTAACCTAGAAAAAGTGCTACATATCTCATTGCTGAATATTGCTGTGGTCACCAGAGGGCCAGAGGGAGTATTTAGAAGGTGACCATAGTGATATTCAGCAATAAGGTACATAGCATTTTTTCCAGGATGAGAAAATTATCATTATGTTATACTCCAATTAAAATGTTCCTTATGAAAAAATAAAAGCTATCTACTGTATCATAACAGTGTCTCACACTTAAGTTTTTCTCATCCACATAAACTTTTGTACTTTTCTATTTACCTTATTTACATATTCAGTCATTCCTCTACTTATCTTGGTCTCCTAATTGGAAGTATGAGATTAGATTAGAGGCAGAGTGTTATTTATCTTCTGGCTTTCTTGTTTTCTTTCCTTCTTTTTTCTTTCTTCTTTTCTTTTTTAGACAGCATCTCACACTGTTGCCCAGGATAGAGTGCAGTGTCATCATCATAGTTCACGGCAACCTCAAGCTCCTGAGCTTAAGTGATCTTCCTGCCTCAGCCTCCCAAATAGCTGGGACTACAGGTGTATGCCACCACACCTGACTAATGTCTTTTGGTTTTCTGAAGGTCTTTGCACACGGTAGCATTTAGTAAATGTTCACTGAATTGAAATAAAACAACAAAATGATAGAACCCTCTCTGGGGAGTTTCAGGCAAACATGTCATCTAACCATTACTACCTTCTCCACCAACTGCTCTCTCCTTTATGAGGTCCTAAAATGAGATGAAAATTCACAGACTCCAAGTAGTTTATTACTGTTCCTTTGGAACATAACTATTTTTAAACAAGTTTCTCTTAATTTGGGGAATTTTTTTCTTAGCCCTTAGGCTGATGGGTGTGTGATCCATATAAAATGTCCATGTACAGAAGTCAGAGGCAGAAACAAAATCATTTTTAAATTGTCAGCATATCAAATTGACATCTAAAGGCCCTGATGAGAAGCCAAACTCTCTGTTTGCTAGAATAAATATCTTTTTGGGAGTTGGTGGAGACAGAATCTCACTCAGTTGCCCTGGGTAGAGTGCCATGGTGTCATGTCATAGATCACAGCAACCTCAAATTCCTGGCCTTCAGCAATCCTCTTGCCTCAGCCTCCCAAGTAGTTGGTACTACAGGTGCCCACCACAACATCCAACTAGTTTTTCTATATTTAGTAGAAATGGAGTCTCACTCTTGCTCAGGCTGGTCTTGAACTCCTGAGCTCAGGCAATCCACTCGCCTTGGCCTCCCAGAGTGCTAAGATTACAGGCGTGAGCCATCATGTCCACCCTAGAATACATATCTTTTATCCTTTATTTAAAGAGATTTTCTGAGAAATGTCATCCTGGAAAATAAAAACAATTTTTTAATTAAAAAAAAAAGAAAATATTCTTATCCACACTGCAGCACATGGACATCTGCTATAATTTTTTTTTTTTCTAATAAGGGCAAAACTGTGATAGTCCATCTCTCTCTCTCTCTGTCTCTCTCTTTGTTGCTCATTTAGGCCTGCTTTTATCTGTTGCTTGCATTTATTTGCAGGAAGTCTGATCTGGGATACCTCCTGGGATAGGAGCGGCTCTTGTGATGACAGACTACAGCTTAGATAAGAAGCTTATGCATAAAAGAATATATGAGTTCGGCTTCAAAAACAACTTATCCTAATCAACTGACAAATCATAGTTAACCATATTGCTGATGGCAACATTTTTTGTGCAACCTGGCCTTTCAAGAGTTCTCTCACTTTTATTAGAGTCTGGGTTGGGTCCCCTTTTCTGAGCCCTCAGGCCCCCTAGACAAAAACACTGAGCTGTAATTATCTCTTTACTATTCCATATTTAATCTTCAATTTCTGACATAGTACCTGTAACAAAGTTGGCATTTAACAGAATTCCATATTTGAATGAATGAATTAATTGTGGACTTGATCAGTTGCATTCCTAATTTAAACAAGGCTTCATTATTAATATTTTGCCATGCCCAGAGATTTAACTCCCAAATCTGAATTTGTGATGAGATGTTTATTATTAGAACAATTAAACTGGACAACTTAGAAATAAAACATGAGATAGTGTTGACTGACTATTAATCATGTAAGATTAGACTTCTGTTTCTGGCAATATGAGAAACAGATACTCTAAAAAAGTGCAAAACACCAGAGGGGTAAAAGATAAATAAATATTATGTAAAAGTAAATGCAGGCTGGTAGTGGTGTTTCACACTTGTAATCCTAACACTCTGGGAGGCCAAGGCAAGTGGATTGCTTGAGCCCAGGAGTTCAAGACCAGCCTGAGCAAGAGTGAGATTCTGTCTCTACTAAGGCCAGAAAAAACTAGCTAGGCATTGTGGCAGGTTCCTGTAGTCCCAGCTATTTAGGAGGCTGAGATAAGAGGATCACTTAAGCCCAGGAGTTTGAGGTTGTTGTGAGCTATGATGCCATAGTACTCTACCTGGGGTGACAGAGTGAGACTCTGTTCCCCCACCCTCCAAAAATGTAAATGCAGAGCTGGCAAGTAAGTTGCCTCCAGATAGATAATGAGGAGAGGATAGCTACCTGCAGCATCTGACAGTCCCTGGTGGCATTCAGCTTTTGGTTTTAACTGTATGCAAGAGGCAGGAGAAAAAAACTGAGGGCTTGCGTAATATGGGTAGTCAAAATAAGGCCATGGCATAAGGTGAGATTCTAAAAGGATTCATCCTAATGGACAGATGAACTTGGAGGAAACTCTCATCACATAGAAGATAATTAGGAAGTATGTTAATCTCAGCTTTATTTATGAATAGAACAAAGGAAATGTTATCTTGATATTTCCTAATTACAAGTATGACTTCATATAGTTGTCAGGACTAAATTTGTATTAGATAAATTAAACTGTAGTTTAAGTAGTACCAGATGGATAGTTACTATGTTTAAAAAACAAGAGAGTATCAAGGATATGCCCTAGGAATATGAGATAATCAAAAATTATCCAATGGATAGATCTAGGAAAAAAGGCAACATCTAGACATGAGAAGTGTAACCCATTAGAAACTCAAAGACTGGATTACATATCAAAGTTTCCACAATTAAAAAGAGAATTACTATAATGCAAGTTAGAATGAAAGAACCCACAGGAAATATAGCACAAACATATTAAAACATATATAACAAAGTTTAAGAGACTTGGGAACTAAAGTGAGTATGTACTTTTCATAGTACTTTTATAGAATATAGATATATTAGTCTGCTGGGACTGCCATGACAAAATTCCACAGGCTGGCTGCCTTAAAACAACAGAGATTTATTTTCTCACTGTTCAGGAGGCTAAAAATCCAAGATCAAGGTGTTGTCAAGGTTGGTTTCTGGTGAGACTTCTCTTTCTGGCTTACAGACAGATGCCTTCTTTCTGTGTCCTCACATGGCCTCTCCTCTGTGCACATAGAGACTAAGAGGGAAGGAGAGCATGGGCACATACCAGTCTTAATTAGACAAGGCCAGAGGGGTAAGAGATAACCTCATTTAACATTAATTACTTATAACCTCATTTAACATTAGTTACTTCCCTAAAGGGCCCATAACCAAATACAGTGACAATATAGTTTAGAGCTTCAACATCTAGATTTTGGTAGAACATAATTCAGCCCATAACAATAAGAACTACATAAAATAGGAAAAGACACAATACATAAAGACATAATAATTGAAAACTTTAAAAAAAAATTGAAAATTTGAGGGCAGCACCTATGGCTCAAAGGAGTAGGGCACCAGCCCTGTATACCAGAGGTGGTGAGTTCAAACCCAGCCCCAGCCAAAAACTCTACAAAAAAAAAAAAAAAAATTTAAAATTTAAAACTTATGTTCAGTAAACTTTAAAAACCCAAAGCAAGGGGTGTGCTCAGAATAGGGGGCCTAAAGAATTGCTCCTCTGTTTATAACATACCCAACAGGAATCCAGGGTCATTGTGATGAGGGGCATAAAACCTGTGGCCTCCCTATGAACAAATTTCCTACATGTGAAGAAGGATAAATAAAAGAATTGTAAAATATATGTGGTGAATGTATAGATGATCACTATATAATTCTTTCAACTGTACTGTATCTTTTAAATATTTCCTAGTAAAATATTGGAAAAATAGAAAAAAACCATAGCAGGATATATGAAAAGAAATACATCCTTAGACACATCATACTAAAATAACAAAATACCAAAGACAAAAATAATATTAAGGGCAAATAAAGAAGATAGATAACGTATAAGGAAAACATTACTAGACTGACAGCCAACTTCTCACCAGCTTCAGTGGAAGTAAAAGATAATGGAACATAGTAGTATCTTCAAATCAACTGTGAACCTAGAAATGTATATTTAGTAAAACTATTTTTTAATATAAGTATAAAATAAAGATATTTTCTGATAAACCAAAACTTAGAGGTTCTTCCTAAAACAAGGTCTATAGAATATATTCCAGGAAGAATGAAAATGAACCCAGGAGAAAGGTCTGAAATAAAAGAAGAAATTATCAGACAGTTACCATTCAATAAAAAAAAGAAAAAGAAAAAAAAAAGAAGAAATTATCAGCAAAGAAAATAATTAATATGAGTAAATAAAAATAAATGTTTACTATATAAAATGGTAACAATGATAATTAAAATAAAACTAAAATACTAGAAAACAAACACGTAGTTGAGGTGGGACTGATCTGACTTATAAAGCATTCTAATCTCTTATAATGATTAAGAAGAGTATTGACTAACTTTAGAATGTGTAAAGAAAGCATGTTAATATTTTAAGTATAACACCAGAAGAATATACATAGAATGTAAAAATTTCCACTTAGTAGAGGAGGAAAAATAAACTAAAAAATACAGTCAAAGCTTGGACAGTGCCTGTGTCTCAAAAGGGTAGGGTGCTGTTCCTATATGCTAGAGATGGCTGGTTCAAACGCAGCCTTGGCCAAAAAAAAAAAAAAAAAAAAAAAAACCAACCAACCAACCAAACAAACAAACAAAAAAACATATATATATATATATATATACAGTCAAAACCTAAAGAAGGCAAGAAAAGAAGAAACAGAGAGGGAGAGAAAATGGAGCACATGAAAAGCACAAAATAAAATGGTAAAAATAAATTTAAGAATATAAGTGATTATAAAAATATAAATAGAACTTCACAATCCAAAGACAAAAACGTTGCCTTTGGTTAAAAAATGTATCTCTAGGCTATTTATCGGAGAAACATCTAAAGTTTGAGAATGCATTATAATGAAAACTAAAGGGTATAAGAAAAAAAAAGACATGCTCAGCAAATGTTAACCAAAAGAAAGCAGTGGAGCAATATTAATAATAAACAAAATAGTAAAGCAGAAGGCATAAAGAGGGATAAGGAGAGACATTATAGAATGATAATATTATCTACCAAGAAAGTTTAACAATCATGAACTGTTAGGTATCTAATAAAAGAAATTCAAATTATGTAAAATGAAAACTGACAAAACTTAAAGAAAACTTGGCAAATTCCATATCATGTAGAAGATTTTAACACATTTATCTTGGTAATAAAATACTTAAAATGCTTTAGCAAAACACAGAATTTATTAAATATTTCCAAATAAACAATGATTAAAAACACTATGTATCAAAATTTGTTGAATACAACTAATGTGCTACCCAGGGAAACTTATTTTAAATGTGTATTAGAGAAAAGAAAATAAATTCAATTAAGCCAAGAACATGAAGAACTACAAAAATAACACAATAAACCCAAAGTATATAGAAAGAGGAAATGACAAAGATAAAAGTGGAAATTAATGAAATAGAAAACAAAGACACAATTGGAAGAATCAAAAAGGAAAAGTTTGATTTTTTTTAAACATTAATAAATTGGCAAACTTTTGGTGAAAGTAACGAGGCAAAAAGAGAATAGGCAAAAATAATTATTTAGAATATAAAGGGGAACATTACAGACACCACAAGAATTAAAAAGATAATAGAAATAGATGAACAACTTTGTGTAAGTTTGAAAATTTAGATGAAAGATGCAAATTCATAGAAAAATATTATCAGTCATATCAGATCAATAGATTATAGGATGGTTTAATTTGGAAATTATACCACACCAAAGAAGAAATCTCTTTCAGTTATCATTTACTTTCCTTTTTTTTTTTTTTTTTTTAAGAGATGGAGTTTTGCCATCTTGCCAGGCTGGAGTGCAGTGGCATGATCATAGCTTTTAGTGGTCTCCAACTCCTGGGCTCAGGAGATCCTCTTGCCTTAGTCTCTCAAGTAGCTGGGACTACAAGTGCAAACCACTAGGCGCAGATAATTGGTCTTGCTGTGTTGCCCAGGCTGGTCTCCATACTCTGGGCCTCAAGCAATCCTCCCATCTCAGCCTCCCAAGTCATTGGGATTATAGGTGAAAACCACCATGCCAGGCCATCTTTCAGGTATTTAAATGATTCTCCCAAGTTTGGTTTGAATATTTCCTGACCAGAACAGGAAGGATTGACTGAATTCTCAAGTTTTATGCTAAGCCTCTAATACTATCTGAAGGTAGGAGTGAGGCAGGAAAGGACAAAATGTCAGCACCCCATCAACTATTGAAAGCAATATGAGAATTATATTAGAATCTGCTCACTGCTCATTTCATTTTCATTATTTTGTGGAACTCCAGAAATTAAAAAGTTTCAGCCTTGACTTTGGAGTTGGATTATTTCCAATGTGATTAAAACTGGAGCAGTATCAACTTTGCAGGCTTACCTCCCACTTCCTGGTACAGTAAGAATTCATAACACTGTGGACTTTTCCTTTCTCACATGACTGATAGTTTACATAACCTCTGCTCCATTAATAAATCAAATGATTGAGAAGCAGATGAGATTGTGCAAAACTTAGGTTTTTAAGAGGGATTCAAATCTAGGGTTCAAATCTACCACATATTTTGTATGGTTGTATAAAAATAGGATTATTGACAGATTTACTAAGCCCAATACAGAAGCATGCAAACTGTTAAGTTCTTGTTCCTTCCCCTTCTCAGTGTTGGTTGGTGGAGATAACATGTTTCTAAGTGGATCTAATTTATATAAGACGAAAATTCTTCTCCTAGGATCTGGCTTAGGAAGTTCCAAATATCATATGCCTAATAATCCTATTGATTGGACAAAAGATTCAGTTTCAAGAAATTTTGCATTTTTGGTGCATCACACTTCCTGGGAGCCTGGTTAATATTTTATCTGGTGTTATTAGAAAAGAGAATATCCTGCTTTTTAAGTGGCTGTAGAAGAAGACAATAGAAGAGATAGAGGCATGAGTAAAGCAGCTGGCTGCTCCCCCCAGTAGCTCCCCTGTGGGTGTCCTATTAATGTGTGTAAGTATATGGAAAGATACTTTTGTGGATAGTCTGCTTCTGAACTTAAAGAAACATGGGAACTATGTTTTCGGTCTAAACAACTGACTTCCAATAAATTGTTCATATCTGACAAATTAATCTTTAAATAGGTACTGATATTCAACTATATTTAGAGTCTTGAATTTCTAGACCTGTAACTCTCCACATTCATGGTTTTTAAAAAGGTGGAACCTAACCTATTATTGGCTTGTGAAATCACAAACCGCTTAGTAGGATTGCAACTACAATTTGCTGGTTATGATCAATACTAAAAATATAGAGAGAAAATATTAGTGAGCATCACATATAGTAAGAGAAAGTAATGTTTGGGAAATTTTCATGTCTGTTATTTGTGTGAGTACATATATACACACACACATATATATATATATATTTTAAATTTCTTTTAATTTGTCTTTTTCATTTTATTTTATTTTTGGCCAGGGCCGGGTTTGAACCCACCACCTCTGGTATATGGGGCTGATGCCATACTCCTTGAGCCACAGGTGCCACCCCTGTGTGAGTATATTTGTGTGTGCACACACACACTGGGCCAGGATATCCAAAATTTTAATATTTCTTTTTCTAGGTCTTGGTCAATATGAGACTGAACGCTGCTACTCTTCCCTTTATACCAGGGAAGGGTATGTATTGTGAGATTTCAGAACCACAGCACATCCTGTCTTGTGGTTTTAAAATCCCACAACACATACCTCACACACATGGTAGTCAGTTTTCAGTTGTCAAGTTTGTTTGTAAGCCCATTTTGGGGGAGCCTAGAATACATCATACAAGAGAAAGACCCATCAAATCAGCCTGCAAAAGCCTCTTTAACCTACAAGGTACTATCACAAAGTACTGAACACCCATCCAGAACCACATGTGACAATGTTCTGCAGGGACAATGCAATCATTCTCAGTTGATGAAGGGAAAGACTCACTAACCTGGTGATGACCTTGGTTAAAGCAGTCATGTCTCTGGACTCAGCTGCTTGAAAGGTGAAATGTCGAGGATCTTTAAGATTTCTTCTGAAGAATATGACAATCCAACGTTTCCCATTACTGCAGCCTTCCTCCCTTCAATGGAGTAGGGATTGTGGGTGGAGTGGAAGAGCACAAATTTACAGCATTAGTTATGAGCCACTTCTTACATGCTCTCTCATTAGTTAGATTTCTTCACTGTTTGCTGTCCCGGAAAAATTCTGAGTTTTCTTATGATCAAGACAACATATATCTTACTCAAGAGATGATTGCCTAATATAGAGAATCACAAAATACTTTTGGATTGTGATACTTTTAAATTTTTCTTGTATTTAACTAGGGTTATCATTGTAGATTGGGAAAACGAAAATTAAAGTGCCATGTATGAAGATTTGAAGTTCGCTGAAAGCAAGGAGTTGGGAAGGCTAAAATAAAAAAATAAATAAATAAAATTTAAAAAGGAGGGGAAGAATAAGAACAAAGAAGATGAGGGAAAACTCTGCCAAGCTCCAGACTGGCTGGTATTTCCTGTTTGAGAGCAGATGGTTATAAAGAGATAGCATGCCTTGTGGTTTGTTACAAGATTAAGAATTCATCCTGATTTGGCCATGGGCTCACTGTGATAAATGATGCATTTGAGTTTTTAACATGAATGTATGCCTTATAAACTTTGAGTCCTGGACTCCGGAATTTATTGCCTATGACAGAGTCTCAGCTTCTAATGTCATAGAATAGGTACATTTAGCTCTCCAGACACTGTTAAAAAGAACTAATACTCATCATTTGCTGTTACTGAAGCTATCTAAACCCCATAGCCAGGGTCATTTAGCTTTCTCCTACAGATTCAGCTTTGCCCCCAACTCAAGAGTGGGTGAATGAAGAAACCTCAGAGCTAACATTCATCAGCTCCAAATTAAGCCAGTGTTGTAGATTGTCCTACCCCAAACTCTCCATAGCTTCCAAAAAGTAGGGACACATGTAGTTCCTTGCTATTAAACAGTCCCATACCAGTGATTGGAAGGGGGTCAGGCATGGCTTGTTTTTGCATGTCCCTGGCCCACTGTCCCACACTGGTTTGAGATCATTGAAGCCATTGCCTGAATTAGTTCAAATAGAATGCATTGTGTCATTTCTTTGATTTTATGCTCTTCTATTCTGTGATTTGGGTCTTATCTTACCCTTGTTAATACTCTGGGGTACTGGAATCCTGCCTGTAAATCTGAGGCCCGTGACTACATGTGTCTTTTCTCAGAGGTCTATGCTTCGCTTGATCAGATTACTACCTACAACCACCCCCAGTCTCTTCAAATGCATCATTCCGGTGTCTCTTGTTTGTACCCCTTCAAAACACCTGCCCTAAGCAGCAGTCATGGTAAGCAGTAATCACCGATGACTGAGGCTTAGCCTCCCCTGCTTCAGGTTCCTACTTGCCTACTAGGGTGACCAACCATCCTGGTTTGCCTACCACTGAGAGGTTTTCTGGTATATGGGGCTTTCAATGCTAAAACCAGGGAAGTCTTGGGGCTGCAAGTCCCCAGATGGTGGTCCTGTTGAGGTTCTAGGGATAGAAAAAGATAAACCCACACCTGGAATTTAATGTCTATATGCTTGTGAGAATGAACCTCCAGAACAGAAGAGGCCAAATTTAATCAAAATCCCAGCATGAAGTTGACTGGTTCCCTAGGAACAGCACCACATTAGACGGCCACCTTTGGTGTCACTTGCTGGTAGACTGAATATTCAGAGTAGCTTATCAGCCTGACTCAGTAGCTAGATCAGCCCTGTAAGTGAGAATCATGCTATTGGGCCCATAAATAGCCTTCATCACTGACTCAGTGTGCTCTGCTCATGAGCTCATTGTGCCACAGGGGTGATGATGACAGAGGCTAGTTAATTGGCTGAGTCATCTCATCTGTGTGGTTGATTAGTGCCTTGTCCATTATGGGCATTACTATATCACACAAAGATTCATACTTAATGCTCATTCCCATATGGCCATCTATATGCCTCCCCCAAACCTTTAGTAATGATTTTCTAGTCCTTTCTCTTCCAAGCTCCTGACCAGTCTGCCAGGTTATTTGCCATGCACTGCCTTGTAAGACCTTAGATGTTCCCACCTCAGGCTACTTCTCCTACTACACAAGTGGTTGACCAGGAGCACTCCTGTAGCTCCATTCATTGAGAACATTTTCCTTCACCACTGTTTTCAAGGCCACCCCTGAGACTATCAAAATTTGGTATTCTTTTATGTTATGGTCAGTTAGATACAGCCACAAGAGGAGACACAGGAGAGACTCAGAAAAGCGAACTTTATTACACTAATAAGACCTAGAAGTAGAAGACACAGCATGTCATGCAGGGCCACCCTCCTAACACCAGGGTGATCAGGAGGCAGAAAACAGGAGTGAGGGAAAAGCATTAGGTCAGAATCTTTATTGGGTTTTCCTTGGGAAAGGTGAGGTAGGACAGGATGAACAGTTTAGGATTGGCTTGGTGGAGTCATTTTAGTGGGCTCTAAGCTATTGGGGTGGTTAGGGCAGAGGAATATTGTTTCCTGGGGTGTATGGGCCAGATAGAAGAGGTATGGCTCTGGATTGATTAGTTTGCATGTGGAAGACATGCTCCCAACTTGTAAATCAAGCTTGAGTGTTTTTCCCCCTCCTTTACCCATGAGAGGCCCCTCATACAACATAGGAGTGAATTGAGTGAGGTAAACACATGCGACTTAGGTAGACGATATAAGACTCTATCAGCTTAGTAGCTTACCTGCACCCTCTTGTCCTGCTCAGAGGCAATCTCAGATGTACCATTTCTATTTCCCAACAGATTGCTGCTGGGCCTACCTGTTTTTATGAGTTGATGGGTCTGACAGAACCCACTTGTTATGGGCTGCTCTAGATGTATGCTCAAATGTTCCTAGGATACTGGAGAATTTAGAGGTGTCTACACAGCATTAATCCTCTTGATCATCCACCCATATGTCCCCATTTTATTTTATGGGGTTCCTGGACATGGACTTTAGTGTAACAGATTTTATTTGTTTTAGCATTTAATTTTCTTTGAAAGTCTGTGACCCTAAATATATTAAAGCCCAAGTTTGCTCCTTAGCTGTTTTACTCTCCCACTGCAGGAGATAAGACCCTCTTTGTAATTTGCTAAAGGCTCTTAGCCTTTAAGTGTTTGTTTCACTTCCAGTTTCTCACTCTCCCTTTGTAGAGCCAATTACCTATAATAGCTGGCCAATCTTATTGAACTTGTATCCTTCACTCTCTATGTCCTTCGAGCACCTGAGTCATTGCATCAAACAAGGTATTCTCCTGCATTGGGATGTTTTCCTAAGTCAACACTGGTGAAAGTAGGCTGCCAACTCCTATCAGGGACTATTCATACTAAACATACCACTTGAGATGGGGTCTCCCTTGCCAGCTGGGTAGTAAGTGATCCAGATCCCCAAATCCCATCGTACAACCTGCTTTTTCAGATCACTCCTGATACCAACTTTGAAGCAGACAACAAGGTTGAGTTAGCAGTATAAGAGATATACTTGTAACAATCTGTGAAAGATAAAAATGAGAAGTGGAAATAGTTAGCAAAAACCTTTAGACCACAATGTAAGACTGAAACCTGTGAAACTAAAAATTGGGAAGGGAGAATTGGTAAGAGCCTCAGACTGCAGTGCAGCTCTGAGAAAGTCTTGGCCAACCCAACAGGAACTTAAGTATAAGGGTGATCCATAGGTAAGACCTGGTGGGCAGAAATGGCTAGACCCTAGTATCTGTCCCAGTCTTGCCCCATGTTTGATGATCAGCCAAAGGTGCCCAAGGAGAGTGTGTCTTGAGTTTAAATGCTGCATTCACTTCTAAAAGGGCTGTAGCTGAAGATTGTCAATCCTAGAGAAAATTCTTTGTCAAAAGGAGATTTGAGGGTGGCTCCTATGGCTCAAAGGAATAGGGCGCCGGCCCCATATACTGGGAGATAGTGGGTTCAAACCCAGCCTTGGCCAAAAATTGCAAAAAAAAAAAAAAAAAAAAAAAAAGATTTGAGTAGTGCACTTCCATTGCTCCCACATAGATGTGGTTTTGAACTGAGAATGGGACTCTAGTGCAAAGGTAGTTGATGAGATGGGGACTACTCACTCACACAGTTGAATTAGGTCATCTGCCCCCATGATAGCCCTGTAAGACTGGTCCTGGTTCATCTGACCTTATGACTTGATAGATCTGAAAGAACTAAGCTCATCATAGGTAATTCTAGCTATATGGTCATGTGATATAGCCCATGATAATGCTGTATTTTCCAGGGCTGAGAAGCATGTCAGGAGCTGTTTTCTGAAAGGTAATTCTCTGTTGCAGATGGCACAAGCTACTCCAGAACTCTAGTGTATATTGTAATTTTCCTGTTGGAGACTGCCATAAACTCCCATACTATTGTACATGCTGGCATATGGGCTTTTCTAGTGATATAGCTAACTCTCCTTATTTGTATTTTCAATGATATGAGTATGGCTTTATTCTACACATTTATTTTCTATTTCCTTAGTTTTTACTCTTTTCTCCCTCCTGATAATTTATTCAGATTTTCTTTTGTATGCATTCAAAACCATAAATTCTTCAAGCATGAGTATAGCTACTTCCACATTTTTAACATCACAGATTTTTTCAATTCAAAATAGTTTTCATTTTGGTTTAACTCATAATTTATAAGCATATACTTAATTTCCAAGCCTGTTTTACCTTCTTGTTGCAGATTTTATCTTACTACTATGTGACCAGAGAACTCTGTAGTTTTTTTCTTTTCTTTTTTTTAGATAGTTTCACTCTGTTTCTCAGGCTAGAGCAGTGGTTCTCAATCTTCCTAATACTGCAGCCCTTTAATACAGTCTCTGTGGTTGTGACCCAAAGGTTGAGAACTGCTGGGCTAGAGTATTGTGGTGTCATAGCTCACAGCAACCTCAAACTCGTGGGCTCAAGTGCTCCTCTTGCCTCAGCCTCCTAAGTAACTGGGACCACAGGCACCTGCCATAATGCCTGGCTATTTTTTAGAAATAGTGTCTCACTCTTACTCAGGCTGGTCTTGAACTCCTGAGCTCAGACAATCCACCTGCCTTGGCCTTCCATTGTGCTAGGATTATAGGCATGAGCCACTATGCCCTGTCATGTAGATGTTTATATTGATATATATTTCACATACTTATGTGGTACATGTATTTGTTATATACATAGAATGTGTAATAGCCAATTCTAGGCATTGGGGTTTCCATCACCTTGAGTATATGTTGGAAACATTTCAATTATCTTCTAGCTACTTGGAAATATACATCATTGCTAACTATAGTCACTCTACTATGCTATTGAACATTAGAACTTACTTTTAACTATATGTTTATACCCATTAACAAACCTGTCTTTATTCTTCTTCCCTACCCACACACCATTCCCAGCTTCTGGTATCTATCATCCCATTCCTTACCTCCATGAGATCAACTTTTTTTTAGCTCCCACACATGAGTGAGAGTATGTGGTATTTTTTCTTTCTGTGCCTGACTTATTTCACTTAACATGATGACCATCAATTCCATCCACGTTGCCTGCAAATGGTATTTCATTCTTTTTTTATGGCTAAACAGTATCCCATTGTGTATACGTACACATTTCCTTTATCCACTCCTCTCTTAGTGGACACTTAGATTGATTCTACATCTTTGTTATTGTGCTATTATAGTGCAACAATAAACATGTATGTGCTGGTGTCATTCTGATATAATTTCTCTTCCTTTGAACAAACATCAGATAGTAGGATTGTTAGATCATAATAGTTCTATTTTTAGAGTTTTTTTTAAAAGAAATCTCCATACTGTTTTCCATAGTGCTTATACTAATTTACATTCTCACCAAGAGTGTATAAGGGCTCCCTTTTCTTCATACCCTTGCTAGCATCTTTTTTCTTTGATTTGCATTTCCATGACTAATCATGTTCTGCATCTTGTCATATACCTGCTGGCCGTTGTTTTCTTTTAAGAAATTTCTATTCATGTATTCTTATTGTTGAATTCTTTGTATAGTCTGGTTATTAGCCCCTTGTCAGATGAAGAATTTGTAAATATTTTCTCCCATTCAACATATTGTCTCTTCACACTGTTACTGTTATTTCCTTTGCTGTGCCTGTTTTAGTTTAATAAAACTCCCCCATTTGTCTATTTTTGTTTTTGTTGTATTTTGAGGTCTTAGCCATAAATTCTTTGCCTACATCAATGTCCTAGTATCTTTTCTTCAAAAAAACTGTATATTTTAATACTGTAAAATTTGTTAAGATTTGCTTTGTGGTTCAGGATTTGTTCAATTTTTATGTTTTTAATGGAAATAGCTAGTTATTAGGATGCAGTGTCTAACATGCAGAGTGTCAAAGAACTCATACACATTTTATGAAAACTGAGTCTCACTATGTCACCCTTGGTAGAGTGCCATAGCGTCAAACCCACCAACCTCAGTGCATGTGGTTGGGGGGTGGGGTGGGGGGTGGTGCCAAAACCACTGTGCTACAGGCACTGAGTCTTGGCTTCTGTTTTGACTGAGAAAGTAGCTTTTAGTATTAAGTGGGATACTCTTTAAGGTAATTTTTTCTTTGGTTGCTTTTAAGATTTTTCAGTATGATATACCGAGGTATGGGTTTTTCCTTCTTGCTTGGGATTGATACTTATTTTTTTATGTTGCCCTCAGTACAATGCAGTGGCTTTACAGCTCAAAGCGACCTCCAACTCTTGGGCTCAAGCAATTTCTTGCCTCAGTCTCCCTTGTAACTGGGACTACAGGTGCTGACAAACCTTTTTGAATCAGTTGCTTACCTTGATAACTGTGGAAAGATCTCAACAATTATCCATTAAGACACTGATACTGCTTTTGCTTCTCTCTGCTTTTTCTAGATTACTCAGTTAAATTTATGATAGACTTTTCTTATCTTCTACATTTTCTATTTTTTCAGTTCTTGTTATTTTCTTTTGACCAGTCTTTCAGTGCATGAATTGTCTTCAACTGAGTAATCTGCTATATGCACATTGAGTACTTTTTGAGAGTCTCACTGATGCCAAAGTCTCCCCCAGTAGTTGGACTACAGGTGTGAGCCACCACACCTGGTTAATTTTTCTATTTTTAGTAGAGATGGGGATTCATTCTTTCTTAGGCTGGTTCTGAGCTCAAGCAATCCACCTGTCTCTGCCTCCCAGTGTTAGAATTACAGCCATGAGTCACTGTGCCGGCCCATCGTTGAGTTTAGTTCATGTTCAGCTCTATTTTCTGTTTTTCATTAAAAATGTTTATTTTTGTGGTTACAACAGAAATTACAACATACATTTGCAAAGTAATTTTACTTTTCCAGTTACCTGCTAAATTCATGATTTTAATCTCTTTGGACTAAGTATATCAATATCTGTGTTTTGTCAGTTTTAACTCATGATGTCTTTTCTCCACACATGCCTAGTTATTTTGTGATAAGACATCATATTCTCAAAACTGTAGAAATACTTTGAGAGGTCTTACACTCCAATTCCTGGTCCCTAGTACCTTCAGAAAGTTGAGCATTTTTTCTCTCCCAACTTTTGACTTTAATTCTGCACTATCTTGCAAACTTCCTAATGACTTTCAAATTCATTTTTTGAAACAATTTTTCCTAGATGCCTTCAGGTGGGTTGGTCCAAATCTCCTGTAACAAGGGCATCCCTTCTTCTAGGTATATGGGAACCTGGTTTTCTGTAAGATGCTTTGAGAAAGGTCTAGATACCTGATTACTGTGATTAAGAAAACAACAAAAACTTGTATAACCAAATTTAGCTTCTTTTATTTTAAATTCCATTTGAGTATTATGTTCACATAGAATGCTTGAGGTCACACAGACCAATCTTGGTACAATGAAGTAGGGGACTATGCAAGGAAGTGAGTACCAGGAGCTAGGACCACTGGAGGCTATCTTGGAGACTGGCTCCATTCAGTAAGCAAGTTTGACTTGTCAGCAACAGACTTTTCACACTCAAAATCTAACAGTGTCTCTTTCCAGTATGAAATTTTGATGTACACTGAGTTGTGACTTCTGGGTGAAGGCTTTTCCACGGTCACTGCATTCATATAGCTTCCTGCTGGTGTGAACTCTCTGATGTACAATCATACTGATTTACAGGTGAAGGCCTTTTCATATTCAGTACATTTACAGGTCTCTCCAGGGTGAGCTTTATGGCAGACAGAGAAATGTGATCTTTTGGTGACCCCCTGCCTCTATATTTAACGCTTTATATACAACTTACCACTGGGCCATGTCCTCATAATGACTTATGATATTTTCAACTAAAAATGGATTATTTGTTAATAACCCTGCTGTAAATTGAGGGGTGTAATGAATGCATATGGCCTTCATATCACTGTAAAGCTGAAAAATCCTGAGTCAAGCCATGATAAGTTGGGGACTGCCATCGCGGTAAGATTTCCCTCCTGAATGTTTGCTGATCCTCATTCAGGTGTGACTTGAAAGAAGTTCCCACAACTACTACAAGTTTCTTTTCATTTTGAATTTTCTGACCTTCAATCAGATTTACCCTCTGAATAAAGGCCTGTTCATAATCAGTAGGTTTACAGTTTCACTCCTATTATCAACTCTCCCAGGAAACCTAAGTACTGAATGGTAAATAAGGCCTATACCTAGGAGAGAACATCCATTAAGTGACTGTCACATACTTTTATATCCAAATATAATTTTGATATTTGGGGGTTTAGAAGTATTAATAATTTCATTAATCTAGGACCACAATTTGAAATAATTACTATGTGGTCATGATTAATGTATAGAATGTGGAGAAGCAATTACTGCCTTCAAAACTCTTTAAATCATCCTGAAGAATAGAAACATTGCTGTTGAAAATAATTGGGTTCTTATGTATACAATCATATTAATAGTCTTACCTCTCGATGTACTGTTTTTATAAGGTAATAAAGAATGATTTTACATAGTTCCCCTATTACTAAATAAACTGAAAAAGATAATGTTCTTTGGGAAAAAGGGTGATATAGAGAATAATTATCATCCTTTGTAAAAATTTACTCCAACCTATATTATTTTGAATAAAGCTAGCATAAATTATTCCACACAGATGAAAATTGGAGGATTTAATTGTACTAACAATCAATGCCAGAGATCAACTATAGTCTGTGGGCCAAATCTGGTCCACTGCTTGTTTTCTGTAAACACAACTTTATTGGAACACAGTTATGCTCCTTTATTTCTGTATTGTTTATGGCTATTTGTGCACTACAACAGCAGTTGAGAAGTGCCACAGAGATCATATGGCCCTGCAAAGCCTAAGAAATTTACTATCTGTCTTTTCTCAGAAAAATTCACAAAAATAACATTAAATTTAAAAAAGATTTTAAAGTAACACCACAACAGGAATTTTGTAATTAAAGT
Source organism: Otolemur garnettii (assembly GCF_000181295.1). Lineage (NCBI taxonomy): Eukaryota > Metazoa > Chordata > Mammalia > Primates > Galagidae > Otolemur > Otolemur garnettii. The sequence goes on from NW_003852447.1 coordinate 6,341,179, forward strand.
ACTGGATAAAGTATATTTTAGTTTGTATTGTAAAAGTACGCTGCTAACAATGGTTTCTCTTATATCAAATACTACAAACCAAAAAACATTTGAGCAGCTATGACTCTAATTCCTAACAACTAAAAAACCAAGAACTGAAATTTCCAAGTAAATATCAGAGAATTATCTAAAGACTATGTTCTCTTAGAAAGGTATTTTTTCTTTTTTTTTTTGCGACAGAAGCTCAAGCTGTCGCCCTGGGTAGAGTACCATGGCATCACAGCTCACAGCAACCTCCAACTCCTGGGCTTAAGTGCTTCTCTTGCCTCGGCCTCCTAAGTAGCTGGGACTACAGGCACCCACCACAACGCCCGGCTATTTTTTGGTTGTAGTTGTCATTGCTGTTTGGCAGGCTTGGCCTGGATTCGAACCCACCAGCTCTGGTGTATGTGGCTAGTTGGTGCCTTAGCTGCTTGAGCTACAGGTGCTGAGCTAAGATAGCTAGGTACTTTTTTATCCTTTCACCTACACATTTAAAAATAACCCAAGTGCTACACAAACATAATAGGATAGTGTGTTTTGCTTCTGATTTTACTGATCACTTGAGAGAATTAAATATAAATCTGCCTCTTAAGACATTTATTTGGTCAAATGAAATACTAAAAATAAGAATCAGGAGAAAAAATATACTTAAAGCACCAAATTTAAAGCTGATAAAATATTTCAAGAAATCAAAGTACCTAGAAAATATTAAATCATTAGGACAAAACATTCACAGTTCCAGGTCACAAGACAATGATCTGGTGAGCAAATACAGATACAGAATTAAAATGAACCTGAAGGAATTAGTAAAGCAATAAATAAATAGGTCAATTTTAAACCCATTCACATGTTCAAATAAAATTTAATGTAAAAATCTGAAAAATGTTAAAACACTAAGAAAATCTTAACTAAATATTAAGAAAACTATTAGGACATCATTAAATTGCTCACAATAACTTTTACCATTTGAGAGAAATAAGAATGAACAGAAAATCTACACTGGGAGAATAAATTAAGTATTAAGTTGTTTCTCTGCAAATTCTTTGATAGCTATTCACAAAGTGTATATACTGCAATTCTTAGTATGCCTAACTATAGATAAACATGACTAAACCAGAACTGCCAGCACCACATTTGTTTCTAAGGTTTATAATTTTATATATTTGGTAGTATCTAAAATTTGACTATAATTAAGTAGGTTTTCAAAATCATTCTTACTATCTGCAAAATTTCCCTGAAAAACAAACATCATACAATTTAAGATGCGAATATGAGATTCTGTGGGTCTCTCTACCCCTTTTCCCCCTTATAAAAAACTAATGGAGGAAAATATGGGGTTATGCACATAGGAATGATGAGGTGTAACTAATGGTATAAATTCCTGAAAGTTCACTGATTAGATTTCAACCAGTTTAAAAAGACCATGCTACTCAGCTCACATCAAGTGACTGGATGCTGGAACACGAAATGTTATTAATGTTTGTACAGTCTTTTCAAGCACACACTCTACCATAAGAAAATGATTCTGAAGAGTTGTCCCTTCCCTTATTAAATCTAAGAATATTTTATTTTCAGATCTCTGATATACCAAAAAGGCTAAGAATTTTAAGAGTTTCAGTACAGTAAAAAAAAAGAAAAAAAAAATTAAACATGTCCTATATATATTGAAACAAATCAGAAACTATTTAGCCTAAGAATAAAATTATTTACTTAAAAATTATTAAATTCAAGATAAACACAAAGATTCAAGTCAAACAGACCTCACCAGATCCATGTAATCTGACAACATACACCTATAAAGTTTGGCTTACTATTTACAAACCATGAAGAGAAAACAAAAATATATTCTTTGACGTTAGCAGCTCTGCTGTAAGTAGAATAGGCTTCAAAATATTTCCAGTGGCTCAAGACAGTGTCTAGACAAATCTCAAAACTCAGATGTAACATCTGAGTCTTAGAATTCTGTGCATTGTTTTTCCCAACCATTTTAAAAATCCAATTTTCCTCTACTTGCATCCAGAATGAATTTTGGATATCCTTTCATGGTGCAATGGAAGCTCAATAATATATCTCCCTAATAAAATTTTCATCATACTGATATAAATTTATTTTTCACATTATACTTGAAAAAAATTAGCTGATTTTTACCAATAATATGGTAAAAATGGAGGCAACTTTAACTTAAAATCACACAGCTTCTTAATGTTTTATTCATAGCATTCTTTATACATCAGAAGCTTCACTAATATTTAATTTACTGCAGCATCCTGTGGGTGAAGCACAAAATTACATTAATTATAAACAAAGAAACAAAGCACTTTTAACTTTTAAAAATTATATATATATATTTATATCCAGTTGACAAATAGCATCACAATTATCACTGTATAAAAAACTAAAAATCACCATGGAAGCTAAGGCCTAAGTTCTTATTCCAATTGTTCCCTTTTGTTTTTACCTAGGAGATATTAGAAATTAAGATTCCAGTACCTCAAACAAACAGAAAAACCCAAGTCTACATTATTTACATACAGTATGGAAAATAAAAGCTGCTTTCTGGCTAACTTAGATTGCTGTTACCTACAGTATTTACATCATAAATGTTAGGGGGAAAAAGCACTACTAACAAATACCATTTTGAGCGGAAAAAAAGTGTGTCTGGAATTTTGTTAATTAGTTGTAGACTTAGTGTCTGTTGGAATAGAATTTGATTTCTAATAAATCTATTGCAAATTTGAAACAGTATCACTATGCTTCTTTATATTACTAATCTAGATCCTGTTAAATTCAATATTATAATAACTATAAGATCTAAACCTTAAATGAAACAATAGTGACATGTGTACATGGAATTTTATTCAATATTGTAAAACATAATTCCTTGTTTACCCCTAAGTATGTGACTATCTACTATTCTTTTACTCCTTTAAGAACTCTCATATGATATATTCCTAAACAGTGAAACTTTCCAGTAACTTATCAGAAAAAAGTTTAATATCATTATTCTGTTCTTAGAATTATTTTTCTAATATTTAAAAACATTTAAACCCTTTGTAAAAACAAACACAATCAATTCAGTGTAACAGACTGAGCTTTAAACCATACTTTAATTTTCAATAACTGTAACCTACTCGTCAATTGAACCAAATGTAAAATATATAAATGGCTCACTACGAAGTGTGTCAAATCAAAGATAGGATGCATTAAAAAGTGGAGCTAAATTTGGGGGAAGATACAAGATGGTTAATGTGAAAAATGGTAAATGCTAGTTATAATAACAAAAATGATACTAAATGCAGGTGAACATTAAATTAACACAGTATAAAAGAGAATAGCTTAAATAAGCTGAGATTCACATATTACAACAGCAAAGTTATGACAGAATGAACTGAAGACACAAATAGTTCTGAAAATTCTCTTTTCAGCCTACTGCCAATAGAAATAGTCAGGCTTATTTTCCTGTACATAGTTTGATGCTTTGTCTATACCATATATAGTAGAAAAATAAATTCTTTAGCAACCTAGAAACAGTTATAAAACTCTTAAAGTTTAATTTTCTTTGCCAGACATGCCAATGTTAAACTGACAGCTATAAATTAAAGCTATATAGACAACAGGTATAAGTAATATAGAACAGTTAAGAATACTACATTTACCGGATTTTTTTTTTTAAATTACTGTACTTTCTTATTTCCTGTGTGCTTTGCATTAGGAATAATAGGGACTTTGTTTTCTTAGAAAAGATAACATGTAAGAGTATAACACAAATAAGATAATTTATAATATACATGTACTTCAACAGCAGCCTGGTTCATGTCGACATCTTGGTTTAGAAGTTTAAAATTGGAAGTATAATACCTAGGACATAACAGTTGGGAAAGGTAATATTTATTTTAGAAAAAAATGGAGCAAATCAAACTCTTAGGAGCCTTGAATCTCAAAATTATCTATTTACTATACACATAAGATAACCTTAAAATTGCAGTATGAATGAAGATTACAACATTGACCAAGAATTTTTTCTTTACTATACAAAATATAACCTAGCAGTGGAAAACAAACCATTCTTTTCCTTTCCAGAAAAAAGTGGCATGTTTGATAATGAAAGAATTTTGAATAAAGCAAAATTTACCTGTGCCACCTATTCTGATATTTTTATCCATATTTTAGTGTTCTGATTATGTCTTCACTATTAAAATGTTTACCCCGAAAAGCAGCATTTATATAGCAACTCTGGTACCAACATCAAAGGAAAAGATTGACTTAAAAATGGTACAAAAACCATTTTGGATTTTAGTACAACATATCAGAGAAAAGAATATGAATACAAGTTTGTAATATACACACTTCAAAGAGTCTGTCAGTACCCAAAGTATTTTTATTGCTATATTAGCAATGGATTTTGGGGGATATATATTTTTAAGGGCCACATAAAAATAGATTCAAGGAATAGATTAAATTGAAGTCCTAGATTAAAATGTCTGGTTTAAAGAATTTTCTACAACAAATTTCATGTTTATGTATGAAAAGTTATAGAACCTTATATGAAAATGTCATGAAGTTTTTTTCTACACTATACTAAATGTATTCCCTAAGAGGGAAAAAATTAAAATATCTAAAATATATTAGATTAAGATTACAAGACCATCATAGATCTTTTGAACATGCATCTGTTTACAGAATTAACAGTATACAAAATGTTTATTTCATTATGTATCATAAAGAAATGAGATGGCAACAACTATCCTTAGCACAACATTATCAACTCACTTTAGCCACAAGCATGTCCTTGTTATGTGTGTAAATGAAACAGGTTCATTTGTCCATCATCATCATCAAATCATCCACAGGTTTTACTTAAAAATAAAGATGAAGGTGAAAAAATGTGAAATATGTTAAGTGATTTTTTTTCTTTCAAACAACATCCCAAGCATGGCATAAGTAATCTAAAATTGTACTCAACTGGGCTTTTAGTTATCTATACTGACTGCTAGAATGTAAATTAAGTTGCCCAAATTAGCACATCAAATAACAAAACCAGCCAAAAAGCAGGCTGAAAAGCATTAATTATATATGTGAGTTTTTAAATCATTTAATTTCTATAGAAAAATTGTATTCACAATATAATGTGACAGAAAATGCCACAGGAATGATATACTGATTGCAATAAGGTTGCATGCAGCAGCAGTTTTGTATTTTTATAGCTATTTTTGTTATAAAAATTAAACCTCTCCAATCATGCTTGTCACATGGTCTTAGAATTGCAATGTAAGTGAATAAGGAATACCATATAGTTCAAAGAGAAAAATGTCATTTTGAATGTGAATTATCTGTATGAAACATGAAGTATACTACTGAACCCTGAAACATGCATGTCTATATTTGCTTTTTGTTCAATTCCAGGCTGTTTGCAATCACTTTCTACTCATATAATACCGAGAGGATCCGTCTGTAATTGTGGTTGTATCAGCTGAGGTTGCAATGGCGGTGGTAACTGAAGTGGTACCATTGGTTCCACCAACTGTCCTGGGTTTGAAGGTGGTGGAGGAGCCACGATGTTCGTGGTTTCTACAATTTCTCCATTGTAAAAGAAAAACTGACACTGCTGAATGAATGTTTCAACAACAGATTGATGAATCTTAGTGGTAGACAGAAACTCTCGATTTTCAAAATCAGGTCTCATCAATGTTGGCCAAAAACAGATGGACAAGTTGTCTGCTGTCATTAGGTTGATTTTATTTTGCTGACTAACCCTGAAATTATGAAAGAAAAAAAAAAACTTAGAAAAATCAAAACTCATTACATCTTTATTGAGCATTCTACATTCATCTAGTCATCCCTTGCTTTGCATGGGGATTGATTGGTTCCAGGATCCCTGAAGAAACCAAATCCAAGGATGCTCAAGGCCTTTTATGTAAAATGGTATAGAATAGCAGTTCTCAACCTGTGGGTCATGACCCCTTTGTAACAATGAAAATACATCCTGCATATCAGATATTTACTTTACGATTCTTGACAGTAGCAAAATTACAGTTATGAAGTAGCAATAAAAATAATTTTATCGCTGGGGGTCACCACAACATGAGGAACTGTATTAAAGGGTCATGGCATTAGGAGGCCTTAGGAAGGTTGAGAACCACTGGTATAGGATATGCATATAATTTATGTGTATCATCCTATATACTTTAAATCATTTCTGAATTACTTACATCTAAAATAATGCAAATGCTAAGTGAAATAAAGAATAACAACTGTAGTTCTAAAATGTGCATTTTTAAAATTGTTTTTAATTTCTCTGAATATCTTTGATCCATGGTTGGTTGAATCAGTGAATGTGGAATATGTGGATACAGAGGGCCAACTACTGAACATTGTAAAATAGGAAATAACAGTAAAAATCCATTTCTTATGATAATGAAGTTGCACCCTGGAGTTTACAGCTTTATATATGGAAACATACCTAATTCATATGAATAGAACATTTAATGAGTTTCTGGAAACAGAAACAGGAAATAGTAATCACATATCCAACTTCTTTATTTTTTCATTTCTCATAGTAGTCTAACTATTGTATGTCAATATGACATCTCTTTCAACCAGCTTTGGAAAAATTACTTTATTGTAACTCTACCAGGAGAATTTTTAACCTCAAAAAAATTAGTTTTTAGTATTCCATAAAACAATCATTTTAAACTTTAAGTATCTTGCACATAAATTTCATTTAAAAGATAATATTCAGTTCATAACACATTGTATATTCAAATTCTTACATTTTAACAATAATTTATAATGGTCATACATTAACAGATTTGCATCTAGGCCTTTAAATATGTGAGAAAAAACTTACACCATTCTTGCTTCAATAAGTAAGAAATATAAGAGGCAAATCTTGAACTACATCCCCAAATTATTAAGTTAGGAGTTTATTCAACCCTCTCATTTCACACACAAAGAAATAGTCCAGAAATAGGTGGACAAGAACATCTCAAATGCATAGATCAAAAAAACCCAAAACAAACAAACAAACAAACAAACAAACAAAACACAGAAGTTGCTCATCTGAAGTAAAATACGTGGCCTGAAAACATGTATTTTGTGGTAAGAGTCATTACAATTTGTTAAAAAAGACTAAATTAAAATATTCAAAATAAAATTGATGTTTTGTTAAAAAATGGTTAAGTAGCTACTAGGGCCAGTTTAGTGTCTCTATGCAGTAGAAAATGCTAATAAGTCTCTGGAAATACCTACTAAGTTGAAGGACATAAGAGCATTGGCATCAGGCCTACCTGAAGAGTCAAAAAACACAAAAGGCAAAGTTCTATATTAGTTAGAGATGAGGATGGCCACGTACACCTCCTGCAAGAGGTAATGTTTGAGTTGAATCAAGGGGGAATGAGCATGGGAAGAATGGTGGAATGGGAGAGGAATTCAGTCAAAATAGTGGTTCTTTAGCGTATCTCTGAACCTCCTGAAGGGATAGTTAAAATAGATTAGATTGCATGGCAGTAACTTTTGGTTAACTGGTTTTAGTTTAATATAGTTTATTTGGTGTGCAGTGAAAAAGGAAAAGAAATGTAAAAGTAACTGAAGAAGTTAGAGACACACAGGTCAAACAGTTTGGATTTAATTCTAAGGAAACAGGATGCTATATAATCAGCAGTGATGTTTACGCAAAGATCTTTTAGGACAATCTTTTGGCGACAGGATCAAGGAAGGATCAGGAAGAAAAGTTGGCAGAGAAAGAGTTCAATTACAACAAAATCAGAGGTCCCTAAATGAGAAACAACAAAGAACTAAAGCAGTGGTGGAAGAATTAGGAGAAAAAATTGACTTGACACTCATTGGATATGGAGTAAAAGGAAATATAACCAAATGATAACTCCACAAGTTAATTTTTGCAATTGCTACAATTCATCAATCATCCATTACACATTTCTTTGTTTTTCTCATATACTAGAAGGTAAGCTCCATGCAATGGGTGACTATTTGGCTCACAGCACTTAGAAGAATACCTGGCACACACAGAGCCCTATACTATTACTCCTTTGCTCTACTCTCCAGCAGATTCCTATACAGAGTGTATGTAAATCATGCAATGTTTCTTCCAATAAGGTAGCATCTCCACCTATCCTCTGCAACAGAACCACAAACATGTTAGCTGAACTCAATAGTGTGCTTAATAAGACTTATATTCTTAAGCAACAACCTTTTGAGTTAGACATTTTGAAGACTAAGGTTAGTCAATAGATCACTCTTAATAGTTCTATCCTACATGATATGACATCTGTCCCTCTTTCATCTCTGATCTTTCCCCCTTTTTCATTAGCTTCGTCAGGAAGCAATCCTTTCTATACTTAATCTTAGCCAAAAGGCCAAGAAGAGGAAAAAAGCAACCCTTTCTGATCTTATCTCTTCCTATGCTCATTTACTTTGTTCCAAATCACACAGGCCTCTTTGATGTTCCTCAATGCATCAAACATGCTTTTGGCTGTGTTATTTGTTGTAACACCAGAGCCAAATGGTTCTGGAACATGCTAATTATTTAAAATAATTCTGATGAACCTGGATGGAATAGAAACATATTCTTCTTAGTAAAGGATCACAAGAATGGAAAAGCAAGTATCTAATGTATTCAATACTAATCTGAAGCCAGTAGACAAACTAATACACATCCATACAAGAGAAAAACTCAATTCAAGCTGGAGACAGGGAAGATTGATGTGCTCCCACCTAATGAGCACAATGTAAGGGTACACAGCACGTTGTCTGGGTGTGGGACACAAGTACAACAGGTACTTTACCTAACAAATGTAAACACTATAATCTAATCATTTGTACCCTCATATTCATCTGAAATTTAAAAAAAAGAAAAGAATTCTGATGGTGAGCCAGCACTGACTATTTGAACATCCTCTGCCCCCTTCTCCTACTCTCTTTTAATGAAGCCAAATTTTTCTTTCAGCCAGATAGTATGTTCATAAACTATCCCTGTATACCATAAGGTCTCCTATAGTATACTAAACACATCTGTTACCACACTCCCAACCATTTGTATGGTACTATACTTTTCCAAAAAAGAAATTGCATTAATATACTATCATATTATGCATAAGGGAAGAAGATTCGAGAGAAAGGTTATAAAAAATGTTAATATAATTTTATACTGCATTGAAAGCAACAATAAAACTTTAAACAATGGTAGTATTTCTTCTAAAAAGTATAAACTGAAATGCACTTGGTTTTGGCCTTGATTTTATTAGTTAAAAAAACTATAGTTCATTAAAATGCCAGTAGAAAGGTTACAAAGAGTAGACCTTTGAAAAAATTAATACAAATATTAAGAATTCCAATTAGGGCTCAGCGCCTGTGGCTCAAGTGGCTAAGGCGCCAGCCACATACACCTAAGGTGG
>NW_003852447.1:6350815-6361068 GCF_000181295.1 Otolemur garnettii
AAAAAAAAAAAAAAAAAAAAAAGAATTCCAATTAGTTCTCAGAATAACTTTGTGAGGTGTTACTATTCTCATTTTTACGAGAATAAGATTAAGAAAATCAAGATTTAGCAAGGATGAGTGAATTGCCCCAAGGTCACAACTAGCAATATTTTAAACCAAAGCCTATTTGATTCCATAGTTGGAGCTTTCAATCATTAACATTGCTTTTCACTTAATAAATGATGTTGGGAAGAGTATCTTAGAAAAAAAAGCATAAACTTGAACTTAATGTACTTAAGGTATTAACAAGAATAGTGCCCTACATTTTAGGTAACAAACAGGGTAGACAGTAACACAACATTTGTGATAAAATTTCACTGTGTAGATATATCAAAACAAAATAAACAAGATACACAACAATATTAAAGTGGTAGAAAAAACAAATTGAACCTCTTTAAGATCTGAATTATAGCCATAAAATGTGTCATTTATTAACTAGAAAATATAAGTTAGAGAATCAAAACTGAACCATATGTTTGAGTCCCCTTTTTCTGTCTTATAATTACCCAATTTTTAAAGTTCACATTTATAATGTGTATTTTCTTTGCAAAAAACTCCAATAAAATAAAAATACCTGTTTAGATGTGTTATCACGTATCTGAATACATCATAGTTTACAGGATGAAATTTCTTAACAATTTCTTTCAAGATATGAAGACGTTCTGTTTTATCTGGGATTTCTGTAAAATTAAAATGAAGAATCTGTGTGAAATTCACACATTTAAAATTTGATAATTTCCTGCCATTCTTACTAAAAGACAATTGAGAATGTAGTAGAAGCCTTTTAGAACAAAATTAAAAACTGTTCTAAATAACTTACTAAATTATCTAAATTAAAAAATCACTTCAACTAACACTGCCTATTTCTGTAACATCATTTATTACTATAACCTTTTTACAAGTAAAGCTAATTCTTGAGATCAAAGTGACTCAGCACTGGTAAAATATGAAATGGTTTATCAGCAATTTACTTACACAATTTCTGTAACTAGACATTCATTTAGAATTAATCACTAATAAATCTGTCAGACTCTTAATATTCATTCAATAGACAGTAAATATTTCAGGATTTGTGGGTACAACTACTCAATCTCAGATTGTGGCACAAAAGTTACAATATGTAACAAGTGAGTGTGGCTGTATTCCAATGAAACTTTTTGAAATTTGAATTTAATATAATTTTAATGTGCTATGAAATTTTCCTTTTGATGTAAACACTATTCTCAGCTCAAAAACACTGTAAAATAGGAAGTAACAGGAAAATCCATTTCTCATGAGAATGGAAGTTGCACCCTGAAGTTTACAGCTTTACATATGGAAACATACTTAATTCATATGAAAAAAACTGGTGACAGGCTGAGCATGGCCTTTGGCCCAGAGGTTTGTCCCCACTACAATTACTTGTACTCTGCTTAACAAAAATTTCCTTTGTAGGTATTCTAAGTATTTAACATAGTTACTCCCAAACCTTCATAATTACTCCCTAATTATGAAACAAGATAATGGAAACATGGTCCTACAATAAATGGGAGATTAGGCAACACTTTCTTGCTCTTCCTCTTTTCATTTCTAAAGCTAATGTGCCTACCACATCATTATGGTAGTATAACACATGTATAACCAATACCAACAAATTCCCATTTGTTACATATTGCCTCTAGATCAGTCCTCAAGTATTCCCTGAATAAGTTCTGGGACTACTGTTTAAGGTCAACAAATCAGAAAAACTAAGCTATCAATTCAACCATTTTCCCAGTTTACATATGAAGTATGTATAAGGCAACAATACCCTGTGACAATATTCTAAACAGTTTTTTATTAAAAAAATTAACTGAGAACTTTAACATAATCAAAACTATAAAGAAGTAGTCTCACTTAAAAAACCTGAAGACTTGTAACCAGAAGGAAATATTAAAAAGAAATATGTAGAAAATACATTAATTTCTGCCATTGAAAACAATGTGAATGAAGAACTAGGTTAACTGATGCTGAAATAGACCTTAGGATTCATTTTCCAGATAAACGAGCATCTGTTTACTGGAAACGTATGAACAAATGATGCCAAACTAGGAATAAATATTACACACCCAAGTTCTTGCCTTACTTTTACCAAAAGTCACTTACAGTATGTCTGCTATGGATTCAAAGTGTACCCCAAAGTTCAGGTGTTGAAAACTTAATCCCCAAGACAACAGTACTGAGAAGTGGGACCTTTAAGAGATGATGGATTAATCCTTTGGTAGTGGATTAATTATTGCAGGAGTGGGTTCCTGATAAAAGGATGAGTTCAACCCACTTACTGTGTCTAGCATGTGCTTTCTTGCCCTCTATCTTCTAGTATGTGGTGATTTAGAAAGAAGGCCCTACCAGATGTGGGGCCCTTCACCTTCCCAGCCTCCAGAACTATAGATCACTTTGTAATTTTTTTTTTTTTTTAAAGACAGAGTCTTAGTATGTCACCCTAGGTAGAGTACAGTGGTGCCATAGCTCACAGCAACTTCAAATGCTTAGGCTTAAGCGATTCTCTTGCCTCAGCTTCTCAAGTCGCTGGGACTACAGGCGCTTGGCTATTTTTTTAATTGTAGTTGTCACTGTTTAGCAGGCCTGGGCTGGGTTCATCCTAACCACTAACCTATGGGTGCTGAGCCAAATCACTTTATAATTTATTTAAAATTGCCCAACCTATGGTCTTCTGTCACAGCAAAACAAAAAGGGTAAATAAGACAAGGCCTAAATACATTCCTTTGACTTAGAAAACTTTGTATGGACATGTGTGCAGATCACCCATAGGTTAATACTTCACTGAAGTACATTACAGATACTTCATTTGAAGGCTTTACTTAATTTTCTTGAAATGTCTTTGAGTTTGAATTAAAAACACAAACCTCAAACTCCTAGTATAATAATCTTTAAAGTTTTAGGAGCATTTATGTTACCTGGAGGCTAGCTAAAACTGAATATTCTTAAGGGCCAGCTCTAAAGATTCTGACTTTATTTTAATTTAGAGGGAAATACATCTAAGAAAGAGTTCTAAAAGAAGCTAACTCTTTATGTTTACTTTTTCTAGTACATGATGGATTTTAATACTCAGCAATCAATATTCGAAAAGTGCCATTATCATCCCTTTCATGGAAAAAGAGGTTTATACTTACTTGCTGCTTCCAATAGCTCTGGATGAAGAGAATATGGAATTAAAGGATCCGGTAGATCTGCAAAGAAAGCTTTAAGAGCTCCAGCTACAGCATTTACTGTCACTTCCATTGATACTAGATTAATGTTATGATCTATAAGACAAAATTAAAGATTTTACTTTATATAAGAAGAGTTTGAATATAAATTTAGGTCTTCTCATTAGCTACTTTCCCTGAACTACATAGATCAGGGAAAACACAACCAAGTAGGAACCACTGCTACAATTAAAAATGCTGTTAAGCTTAATAGTATGTTTAAAAACTACTAATATCTCTCTTTTACATTTATTTACATAAGCCATTTAAAAAGTGTCATAAGAGCTAGGCATGATAGTATGAGCCTACAGTCCCAGCTACACAGGAGAATGAGTTGAGAGGATTTGAACATAGGAGTTTGAGTCAAGAATGAGCAAAATAGTGAGATTCATCTCTAAAAATATTGTTCTAAGGCTAGGCGCAGTGACTCACACCTCTAATCCTAGCACTCTGGGAAGCCAAGTTGAGGAGACTGAGCTCAGTAGTTCAAGACCAACCAGAGTTAGAGTGAAACACTGTCGCTAATGAAAACAGAGAAAACTAGCTGAGTGTTGTGGCTCACACCTATAGGCCCAGCTACTGGGGGAGGCTTAGCCACAAGGATTGCTCAAGCCTAAGAATTTGAGGTTGCTGTGAGCTATGACATCATAGTACTCTACCCAGGGTGACAGATAAGAATCTGTTAAAAAAAATTGTTTTAAATAAACATAAAAATGAGAAGCCATAAGGAAAGAGAAAGACAAAAATATCTTTTATGCATATAGGTTGAGTATCCCAAATCTAAATATCTGAAATTCAAAATGCTCCAAAGCCCAAAGCTTTTTGTGTGCAAACATGACACTTAAAGGACATGCTGGCTGGGCACCTGTGGCTCAAGTGGCTAAGGTGCCAGTCACATACACCTAAGGCGGTGGGTTCGAATCCAGCCTGGGCCCACCAAACAACAATGACGGCTGCAACCAAAAAATAGCCGGGCATTGTGGTGGGTGCGTATGGTCCCAGCTACTTGGGAGGGAGAGGCAGGAGATTCGCTTGAGCTTAGGAGTTGGAGGTTGCTGTGAGCTGTGATGCCACAGCGCTCTACCCAAGAGGACAGCTTGAGGCTCTGTCTCAAAAAAAGAAGACATGCTCATTGGAACATTTTATATCTAAGATACTTAACTGGTTAAAGCATAAAGCAAATATTCCAAAATATGAAAAACAAAAAATCCAAAATTGAAAACACTTCTGGTTCCCAAGAATTTTGGATAAGAGATACTTATCCTGCATAAATTCTAATTTGAAACTTTTAACATCATAGTTAAAATTTTTATATGAAACAGTTTAAGTAGTTACCATGAAGTTCTAATTTGTAAAACAAATATGAATATATTAACTAAAGGGATATCATAAAGTTAATTAGATATTAATAAGTCACTTCAATGTAAAAATGTATTCCAGTAAGAAGAAAAAGGAACCCTCCCATTATCCTAGAGAGAATCACTGTTGACATTACGTTTCCTTTCAGCTTTTTTCTGCTCATTAAATAAAAAGCCAAATCATCAATACAATTTATACTGGATTTCACTTTACGGAATTATTCAAGGATATTAAAATTTCACAAACAACTTTTAAGAATATTTTGGTTTTGGCCAGGTGACATTTAATATTGTAATTTGAAATTTGCAGGAAAGTTGCAAGAATGATACTAAGAACTTAACATGCTATCCTTAACCCAGAATCTCCAAATGTTAAACATTTTGCCCTATATAAACAATTTTAATGGCTATCTAACACTCCCCTAATATTGAACAGTTTATATAATATCCTATTACTAAACATTTAGGTTTATTTTATTTAAAAAAATCATTAAAAATTATGAAAATGCTTTCAGAAACACTTGCATGTTTTAAAGCTTACTTCCTTAGGCTACATTCCTTGTAATGGCAGCTACCAATGAACATGTACTATGGTGCCTAACACAGAAAACACTTCACATGCATTCTTTAATTATCCTCATAGTTATTCCACTCTAGAGATGAAAAAAATTGAGATTTAGAAAGATTAACTTTTCTGGGGCACAAAGAAAATGGCAAAACCAGAAAACAAAGCCAAGAAGTCAAATTCAAGAACTACAACCCTGCATTTATAATTGGAAGTGAAATTCTGTCAATTTAATATTAGTTTAGTCTAAATTACTTTAGTCTAATTACTTTAGTCTAAATTTCTATAATATTTAAATTAAATAAGATTTAATACTAGACTATAAAATACTCTTTAGGAATAAGCATACACACCCTGCCCCAGCAAGTAACAGTCTGCTAATTCCAACAAACACAATCTTTATTATTTTACACTGCTACTTGGTATTCACTATATTTATTAAAACACATAGGTGGTTCTCCTGCAATCTGAAAAAAATAAACAAACCCACAAACAAAGCGGCAACAAATGCCCTTATAAGTTTATCTTCATATGCTTCTAGCAGATTACCTGAATTTTAACAGATATTCAAAAACTGCCCCTAACAAGGCACCCCCAATGAATAGTGTACCAAGTGTACCTGTTAACTATATCCTATCAATACTCTTTTTACTTCTGATAACAAATCAAAACAACCTTTTTGTTTTAATCTTTATTGATCACTGACAGTGGCTAACCATTTTCATATATTTATTGGTCACTCTCAGTGACATAAATTACTTAATCTGGCATGGTATATCACACTCTCCCCAAGATTACAGTTTGTGTTCTAATTTTGTTCATGTTTTACTTACCCACATTGTTGTACAGAATTTTTAGATTTTTAGGTAGTCCAGGCTACCATCTTGTTTATGCTTTCTAGTTTTCATATCAAGTTTATATGACTATAAAAATATTCACTCCTTTTTTCCCCCAATATAGTTTTCATTTTTTAAATTTAAATCTTTGATCACATACAGAATTTAATCTGAACAAAAAATTCAGCTTTTTAACTCTTACAGGTTATCCCAACACTGTGAAAAAATCTTTTACATAAGTAGTCTTTGATTTAGAAAATGCTGATCTCCCATAAGTCAATTTATTGCTTTTCTAATTCTGATCACAGATTTATACGGATTCAGTTAGTCTTATTTATGAAATAGCTTATTGGATTAGGAATATAAAATACGGGAAGAAACTGAGAACATATGGGGCATAAAGTATCTAATTTTATCTCCAAAGTATTTATCTTATACTATTTCCTGTAGTCTAAGGTTAAGAACTAATTTCTCATTATTTATTTATTTATTTATTTATTTATTTTGAGACAGAGTCTTACTTTGTTGTCCTTGGTAGAGTACCATGGTATCATAGCTCACAGCAACCTCAAACACTGGGGCTCAAGCGATTCCCTTGCTCCAGCCTCATAAGTAGCTGGGACTAGTGGTGCCCACCACTACACCTGGCTATTTTTAAAGATTGTGTCTTGCTCTTGCTTAGGACTGTCTTGAACTGAACTCAAGTGATCTACCTGCCTTGGCCTTCTAGAATGCTAGGATTACAGGCATGAGCCAAGGCTTCTGGCTAGTTTCTCGTTTCTCATTATTTCAAAACCAAAACTTACTCTACTAGGTTCTCTTTCTTCTGGATCTACAAAGGACTCTCTTTCAATACTGAATGCCTGCTTTTGTAGTACCTTCTTTCTTTATCCTGGTTCCTCTTCTGCTTTCATACACTTACATTAAAAACATATATAAGACTGCTTTCTTGACCTGACTGTCTCTTAATTGTTCTTTTCAAACTTTTCTTTTACTGAAAGTGTATTTTAAAAGTTTCATATCATTTACTTCCTTTTAAAATTCCTTAGTACCTGGCTCCTTCAACACCAAAGCTCAAAGTTTTCAATGGCCAGTATAAACACAACAGATTTTTTTCTAGCTCTCCAGTACTTTTTCTGTGGTATCTATTCTATTTAATATTTCTAATCCCATTTCAAAACTCTCACCCCCCATATCCATATCCTTTGGAAGTTTTCAAATGATAATCTTACCATGCCATGAAATTCTAATAAGGAAAACAACAAAACAATTATTTTATTTTACATAATTATCTTCTTACCTTGATCAAATTGTTTCTGAATATTGTCTTGATCAGTTTTGTTCCCACTAACACGGTAGAGTCCTTCAGTACATAACCCTAAAAAAATAAAGAAATATACATGCTTTTATAAGCATTTATATATTACAAAGAATGTACTCAATCTTATATACAATTTACATATAAAAATATGGTGACAAAATATTTTTATGATAAAATGTTTTTGAGCATTTTTAATGAGTTCTTAAGGAACTACTTGCTATTTTAAATCATTAAGGCATTCAATTCTAGACAAGATGAGTAGACTTCAGAGCATCTAGTTCAGGATAAATTTTTTTTTAAAAAGGTGAGTAGATATAATTTTCCTCATTCCTCCCACTTGACAGAGCTAAAAACACTGAACACAACATATGAAAAAACAAACTTAAGAAGCCTCTGAATAGTAGAGAAAAACCAGACCAGTTAATAATGATCTTGAAATTTTGAAAAAGACATGACAGTTAGTTCCCTTGCTTGTTTTTTAGGGGTGGTGGTGGTGGCTGGGGTTCTTATAGATCCTAACTGGGCAATGGAGGGGCCTGTAATTCAGAAACACCAATGAGCAAATGCAAAAAACAAAACAAAACAAATAAAAAACCTCCCCAAACTAACAAACAACAAAAAATAAAAACCAACAAAAAAAGTCTGCTCTTTCTAGTGAAAGGACTAGAAAAGATGCAGCCTTATAAGATTTAAAATATGAAACAGCATTCTGAGTTCTAGCTCCAATGTACTTCCTCAGCTTTTTTCTTCCACTTTTCTTATTTACATTACTTTTGTACGCTATCTATAACATGAACTATATACTCTAGATAAATCTGTCCTAATTTTATGAATCAACTGTCCTTGTATATAGCCCAGTTAAAACATTTCTTCCTAACTGATACCTTCCCTGCTATCCCTGATTTGAAATGATTTTTTTCCTTTGAACTCTCATAGCACTTTATCTATTAGTTCTATTGCCATTTAGTATTAATACTTTCTACATTGTACTAGAGGGAAACACATTCTTCTACCCAGCAGCAAATTTCTTAAAAGTCATAGACATGCCTTTCTAACCTCAAGGGTTTTTACACAGGGAAATGGTTCTCAGCTGGAGGCATATTGTACCTCAAAGAATACTTGGCAAAGCCTAGAGATATTTTTCCTAGGCAAAACTGGAGGAGGGAGAGCTACTGTCATCTCATAGGTAGAGGCAAGGGATGCTACTATATATCCTACAATATACAGAATACCCTCTAACAGCAAAGAATTAGTCTCAAATGTCAATAATGCTGAGGCTGAGAAACTCTTCCACAGAAAAATGTTTAATATTATTTGTTAAATGAAGATTTTAAAGTGCTTAATTATCCATGCTAAAAATCTTTCCTTTTGCTTATTAATAACTGAGTGATTTGAAAAACAAAAATACCAACTAGATTATTTAGATGTATGTTATCTAAGTTTTACTTACACTTAAATTACCTGAAGTATTTATCGTGGACTGCTAAGCAATAAAAGGATTAAATATCTATCTCAATATTTCAAAACTAAATATAAATACTACCTTTTGACTAAGTATCATCATTTTTTTCCTTGGCCTTGATGGCCATTAACCATCAAGTATTATGGGTTAAGCACAGTATTACTAATATGTGAAATTATAAAATGGTCTAAGTTCTATTTGATTTGCTAACAGATTTAAAATTAAAGTTTCCCTGCTTAATTCTTTATACCTTCAGGATGAAGTAATTATTTAAATCATAAAATATATGATTTAATCATAAAATATAAAAGGCAATAGAGATGTGAGGTGAGTAAATAACCCACAAATTAGTAAGTATGTCCATGGGGAGTGGTATTACCCAAAGCGGTAAAGAAGGGAATTTTAGGGCTCAGTCTCCCCACAAAAGTGACAAATGGGCTGCCCAAAAGGGTCCGAATCAACTTGTGCAGAACTCTCAAATCTAGCTTACAAAACACCAAAAGAAATCTTGTAGAGAAAGCAGCGTTACTTTACCTACATACCATTATCCACACCCCTGATTGGTCATGGTCATGAGAAAAATAGCCACCATTCAGGGTGCAGGTTACAAGTGCCAGAAGGAGAAACATGACCTTATTCCCAAAGAATTGTGGGTGTAGATTTCAACCTATTTGGAGGCTCCCTAAAGGAAGACTTATGACAAAGAATCCAGACTTTACAAAAATATTTGGAGAAGTCATTAAACAAGCAATCAACCAACAGCAAAAACAAATCCTGAAGAGGAGAAAGAATCTAATTCCCAGAGATGCCATATTATGATAGTCAAAACATTTTATTTTCAATAAGAAATTATGAAGCATGCAAAGAAATAAGAAAGTACGGTTCATTGCAAAAAAAAAAATTAATAGGAATTGTCTAAGAGGAAGCTCAAGCCATTGCACTTACTAGACAAAGACTTTAAATATCAACTGTTTCTAAAAACTCACAGAGAGCTAAAAATCTGTGGTCTCCAATCCTCAGGCCACAGACTAGAACATCTCTGGGCTGGTAGGAACAGAGCATACCATTTCTACTATCATCTGGTTTAGTCATCAAACAAGAAATGAGTATGAAATTCTAGCAATAAGAAATGAACAAAAAATTCGAGCTGAAGACCTTAAGTGTTTGCTTTTTGCCCGCAGACCAGATAACCAGAACAAACTGTATTATCTATACAGATAGAGCTTTTATTATGTTTACCTAAAAATGGCTTCTTTGGTAATAACAAATTTTTTTTTTTTTAATAAAAGCCTGGTTTTTCCCAAATGCCTTTACAGGTTTTTAAATTGTTCTGTATCTAGTCAACCTGAGATTTTTAAGAACTTCATTTATAATTTGTTATAAAAGTTTACAACTAGATTTTTTTTTTAAGTCAACAAATCGCAAGCACCTGTTAATAAAGGTCT
>NW_003852447.1:6361421-6376908 GCF_000181295.1 Otolemur garnettii
AAGAATCCACAAACATACTAAGAGTTAGTACACAAATTTCAGTAAAGTTGTAGTATACAAGATCAATACACACAAGTCAGTTGTATTTTTATGCCCCAGCAATGAGCAAATATGAAGATGAAGTTAAAAACAATTCCACTCACAATAGCATTTAAAATAAAATACCTAGGAACATTGACCAAGAAGGTACAACTACAAAATAGTGCTGAAAAAAACTAACGAACACCTAAATAAATAAAAGATATCTTGTGTTTGTCAACTGGAAGATTAAATATTTTTAAGATGACAATACTACTCAAACTGCTCTACAATTTCAATGTAATCTCTACCAAAAGCTAACTGACTGTTTTTGCAGAAATGGAAAAGTAGATCCTCAACTTCATACTGAATGGGAACCACATAGCCAAAAGAATCCTGAAAAAGCTGACCAAGCTGAAGAATCCCATGCTTTCTAAGTTCAAAGCTTACTACAAAATCATAAAGCAAATACATGGAGAGAGAAACCAGACTGGCATTTACCAGGACTATGAGGAGTGAATGCTTAGTAGATAACAGTGTTTCCTTTGGGAGTGATGAAATGTTTTAGAACTAAACAGAGGTGATGGTTTCATAACATTGTGAATGCATTAAATGCCACCAAATTGTAGATTTTAAAATGAATTTCATGTTGTATGAATGTTCACACAAAAAGAAATTTAAAAGCCCACATGAATGAAAAACCCACGAATTAGTAGAATAATAGATTACTAAAACCAGATCCTACTGAATTAAGTGTATATTCTTACTGCTTGATTGATACAAGCACCACAGAAGGAGGTATATGCTTAAATGGAAGAAATCATATTTTAAGAAAACTGCACCATGCAATATCCACTTCAACAGAGTAAAACATATTCTACATCAATCAGAATTATTTTATTTATTTGGCAAGTAAAATTAAGAAGTAACTAGCCACTCTGTCAACTAGGCTAGACATCAGATTCTCTCTTCTGGAAATTTGGAATTGGGATCCAAAGGTATCAGGTTTGCTTAGCATATGGTTAAAACTGGTACCTATGGACAGACAAGATGAGTCTAGAGAGAGAAAAGAACGTCAAAGAAATTGAGAGAACAATGCCTGGTTCAAGCCTGCTTCAAGTAAGACTTCCTTCATTTTATATAAAGGTATTTTCTGCATTTCTGTCGACTCACGACCAAAATAATTTAGACAAAGAAAGCCTCAATTCTTGGGCTATGAAATCTAGGTATTTTCTAGGCACCCAGTATTTTTAACTGGGAGAAACATTTGGGAGTGAGGAGGCAAAAGGATGGAGGGAATAATATAAATATGATGCTATAGATTTTAAAATGTGATATTATAGATCTTAATGTGGTAGTAACCCTGTAAAACATGTAAGACAAATCTTGCTAAAAACGAGCAAGAATTAGCAATTAATGGAATGTGGGCACAATAGGTGAAAAGTCAGATAATAAGATACCTGAGCCTAGCAACTGGAATAATGCAAATGGTATTATAAGAAAAAGAAAAATCAAGAGAAAAGAGGTTTAGGGGAAGATGAATTACATTTTCATCTCATTAAGTCCAAGACATAACATCAAGTGCAAATGTTTAGTATGTAGTTAGGAATATAAAAAGTAAAGTGTGAGAAACAAAGATCTGGGAGTCATTTTTGTAACTGAATGATGGCCCAGGCCTAAAGGCAAATATAAATCAGATATGGATAAATGACATCAACATTAAATAGGAGACTACGAATTATTGAAGCTACTTAAAGATATATGTAAAGGCAAAAGAGATATGAACGTGTAGAGATATATAATGGCATGTTTAAATTTGAAACAGGATTTAATGATCTTTAAACGCCCACTATGTGCCATGTATTAGAACACATGTGTGCTATAAAACATAAAATATACTGTTCCTGATATTACATAGTATATATAGTTCAAGAGGCCAGTTATTTTTAGTTTTAAAATAATGGCTGAAGTAAATATGCTTGTGCTATTTTTAATGATGTGTTACTAAAGGAACACCACTCAAGCTAAGTGAAAAGAGATTTCTCACACGCTAAAAAGCTGGCTGGGATGAAATAACATCAATGAAACAAGAATTTTTAGCAGTGGTACTTGATATTTCAGGCACAAAGCCATTACGAAATGCATAAGACTAAAGGCAGTATTTTCTTTTCTCAATCTATCACAAACAAGTTTTTAAAAAAATCCATAGTGTTTATGATATATATATACATATATACTTTACAACTTCAGTTTACTGAGCTTAAAATGTCTCACTACTTTCCAGCCACTGAACTATTAGCTAAATTTCCAGTTTACTTCATTTAGCTACTTTCATGATATATAATGATTAAAAGTTCACACAGTAAACATTATATGCATCATTTTCATTCCATCTTCAAAGTAACTAATAAGAAGCCTTGTTAAAGGGAAAGGAATCCAAGCTTAGAAAAGTGAAGTGACTTTTTCAAGGTCACATAGTAAGCCAGCTACGGTCATTAGTTTGTTCCATTCAATACATTATAGACATATTTTTGAAATTCCTCCCATTTGTTTAATGTGGGTGGATGGTTTCTTCTCTCTGCTGGACAGAGCAATTTTATGTCTAGATATTTTCCGCAGAAAATAAAAATACAAGTATATAAAGGCACACATTAAAAAGATAACTGCCAAAAATATTGAAATGTTTGGAGACTGAATTTCAGATATAGGGGAAATTCCTGAATAAACAAGAATTATTAGTATGTTAGAATACAACAGGTCAGAACATGTTAAAAAGCCATAAAAAGTAACTCCAAAGATCAGTGTATCACATGGGAAAAAGTCTCTCAAGTATTAAAAATATTACACAATGGTTAATTTGTGTAATTGTGTAAATTTTCCCTCTTCAAAAAATTATGTGTTTTTAAATATGTATTATCTATTGTGTAAATCTAGAAAAAAACTCATGGTTGTGAAATCACAGGTGACTTTTAGTTACATTACATGAACTTATCTGTACTTTCTTTTCTAAGATAATGAAATAGGCAGTTGCTTTCTTCAAAAAAAAAAACTATGGTTATTGAATTTAACTGACTAGAAGCAGCTTTTGCCAGGGGCTTGTGCCCAAAGGAAGAGATATTGGACTGAAGTGGATCGAAACCAAAGGAGAGGAGCACTGCACTGAGAGCACAGTATGAGGTACGTATCACCCAGACTGAACCAAGTGGTAGAAACAAGAAAGTGGAAGAAAAACAACAAGTATGAGCCGAGCTCCCAGAGGAAGGGAAACCCCTCCCTGCAAATGGGAGTTCTGTGGTGGGCGACCAGTCAGCCAGTGAACTGAGTTCAAAAGTCTAGTCACCTTATCTCACAGGAGAGCAATTGCTAAGTCCCAGTCCTCCTTTATTACTGAGGTCTCACCATTAAGCCTAGGCTCCACTGTGTCTGGTACAAAAGACCAAATATTTCTCTTGCAATCCTGAGCAACGAGATCGCCCTTTCCTATCCTAGTTGCCAGAAGGACTGCCCCCTATAGAGTCTGGAGTGTCTGACAGAGCGTTTGATGACCTAAGAATCTGGAGAAGTCTGCTGGCCAGCCAGCTGCAATGTGAGAATAGTACCATGTCCAAGCACTGGTGGGGAGAGGGTGAACTGCCTATCTCCAGCTCCTCAGGAATTCTCAAGCAGCTCTGTTTTCTGACTTTCAGGACAACTGAGCTCTGTTGGGTAGGCAGGGCCAGTTAAACGACTTTTGACTTGTGACTGAACTTTGGACCTGCCCCCTCCACATGGTTCTCTGAGGTTGACTGGATAAGCAAGAAGGTATCTAAATGACTTTGGACCTCTGGTCTCCACCAGGCAAGTCTCCCCGAACTTGACCGGGAGGGCAGGATGAGGTTTAAGTGACTTTGGACTGAACAGTGGATCTCTGGCCTCCACCAGGTAGGGCTCTCTGAGCTCAATTGGGTGGATGGGACCAGGGTTTAAGTGACTCTGGAGTGAACTTTGGGCCTCTGGCCTCCACCTGGCAAGGCTCTCTAAGCACAACTGGGTGGGTGGGGCTGTAGTTTAAGTGACTTTGAACTAAACTTTGGACCTCTGGCCTCCACCAAGTAGGGCTCTCTGAGCCCAATTGGGTGGGCAGGGCCAAAGTTTGAGCTACTTTGAACTGAATTTTGGATTAGCACTCTCCACTAGGTGGAGGCTCTCTGAGCTCAATTGGGTGGGCTGTGCCTGGTATGTGAGTAAGTGAATCCTATCTGAACTTTAGACCTGTGCACACACCAGGCAGGAGCCTCCTGAGCTTGACTAGGCAGGCAGTGTCCGGTATCTGAGCAACTCTGTTTGAACTCTGGGCCTATGCTGTCCACAGAGCTGTAAGCCCTTGCGCTCGATTGGCTGGATAGTGCCTAGGGCATAAGAATCTCTCCTGAACTCAGGGGGCAGTGTTGTCAGCTGGGCAGCCTCATGAGCTTGATTTGGTGGGCAGACCCAGTGCTGGCAGAGCAACTCTGATTGGAACTCTAGGCCAGTACTGCCTACTGATTCTTATCCCCCTGGAGCCATTCACCACTTGTCTACCTTTGTTAGTACACTGGTGGCACTGAAGAGGTGAGGAGTGGATGCATCAGGGACAACCTATCAATTCAACAAAAAAGGTATAATTAACATATTAAAAAAGAGAAAAATGAAGAAGCTGAAAATATTCATGAGGAGGCATCAGCTGAAGAATTCTGGCAAATCAGAGCAGATCAATGCCTCTTGGGGATCAATGCCTCTTGGGGATCAAAGAAAATACAACAGAGAATTCCATCCACAGAAAAATCGCTGAAATGTCAGAAATAGAATTTAGAATATGGATGGCAAATAAGATAATTGGAATTGAGGAAAAGATAGAAACAGAGAAAAAAATAAGATAGAAACAGAGAACCAAAAAATAGTTCAGAAGTTGTCTCAAGAAATGAATGAATTGGGCTGGATATGGACATAATGAGGAAAGATATAGCAGAGCTTAAGGAATTGAAAAAGGTATTTGAGGAGCTTCAAAATACAGTAGAGTCCCTCAGAAACAGAATTGAGCAGTGCCAAGAAAGACTCTCAGATAAAGAAGACTTTTGAACTATCTTAAGCATTCAAAGAGGCAGAAAAATGAAGAAAAAGAACAGAATATTCCCTGAGAGTGTTATGGGGTCATTACAAGAAATCAAACATCTTAATTATAGGAATTCCTGAAGGAGAAGAGGATGGTCCCAAAGGCACAAAATCTCTGCTCCAAGACATTATGGCAGAGAACTTCCCAAGTATTATAAGAGACACAGAAATTCAGATAGTGTAGTTTCAGAACCCCAGCACACACAATCCAAACAAAGCATCTCCTAGACACACTGTAATTAATTTTGCCAATGTTAACAGGAAGGAGAAACTTCTGCAAGTTACAGGGGTAAGAATAGTATTACTTACAAAGTGAAAAGTATAAGGATGACTACAGATCTTTTAACCAAAACTTTCCAAGCCAGAAAACGATGTTCACCTTCAACTTTCTAAAAATAAACAATTTCCAGCCCAGGATCCTATACCCTGCTAAACTGAGTTTCATTTGTGATAGGAAATTAAATACTTCACTGACATCCACATGCTGAGGAAATTTGCCATGACTTGACCAGCTCTACAGAAAATATTCAGACTCATTCTGCACAATAATCAACAGAAGGGCACACCACCAAAGTAATCCTACCCAGAACTTAAAGAACTAAGTCTAGCTTCCACAAAGGTGAGAGGCATAAAATTAAGCTCTGGACTTCTGAAAAACAAGATGACCAAAACTCTGCCACATGTATCAATTCTCTCAATTACTGTGAACAGTTTGAATTCTCCTTTAAAAGAGGCATAGGCTGGCCAACTGGATACAAAAAATCAGGCCCACTATCTGTTACCTAGAAGCAGCTCTCCTTACCTCAAAAGATAAAACAAGACTCAGGGTACAAGGATGGGCAATAGTATTCTAGGCAAATGGAAAACAGAAAAAAGCTGGGGCTGTAATCTTGTATGCAGATACAATGGGATTCAAATCAACAAAAATAATGAAAAACAAAGATGGATAGTACATACTGGTCAAGGGAAACACACAACATTTAGAGATTTCAATAGTTAACATCTATGCACCCATCTGAATGCTCCTCAATATATAAAACAACCCCTAGCAGATATGAACTATATGGTATCTTCCCACACTATTATAGTCAGAGATTTTAACACCTCATTAGGAGTACTGGACGGATCCTCTAAGCAGAAACTAAACAAATAAATAATGAACTTAGACAAGACCCTAGAACAAATGGACTTAACAGACATTTATAGAATACTTTATCCTAACAAAACCAAATACACATTCTTCTCATCAGCCCATGGATCATCTTCCAAAATTGATCATTAGTTTAGGCCACAAAGCTAACCTCAACAAATTCAAAAGAATAGAAATTATCCCCTCTATCTTTTCAGATCATCATGGAATAAAAGTTGAACTCAATAGCAACAGAAATATTCATACTGAAATAAAATCATGGAAACTAAACAACCTTAGGCTAAATGATAGCTGAGTCACAGATGAGATCAAGAAGGAGATCATTAGATTTCTGGAAAAAAACAATAATGAAAACACAAACTATCAAAACCTATGGGATACTGCAAAGGTAGTCTTTACAGGGAAATTTATAGCATTAGATGCCTTTATTAAGAAACCAAAAAGAGCAAGTCAGCAACCCAATGCGCCATCTCAAACAATAGGAAAAGGAAGAACAATCTAATCCCAAACACAGCATAAGGAAAGAAATATCCAAAATTAGAGTAGAATTAAATGAAATTGAAAACAAAAGAATTATTCAGAAGATCAGCAAAACAAAAAGTTGGTTCTTTGAAAAGATTAATAAAATTGATAAGCCCTTGGCTAGAATAACCAGAAAACACAAAAATAAAATCTCTAATAATTACAATCAGACATGATAAAGGGAAAATAACAGATGCCACAGAAATACAAAAGATTCTCAACAATTACTACAAAAAACTCTATTCCCCAAAATATGAAAATGTAGAGGAAACAGACCAACATATATTAGTCTGAGTTTTAGAAGGTATTGGTTCAACATACACAAATCTATAAATATAACACAACACATAAACAGAATCAAAAACAAAGACCATATATGATAATTGATGCAGAAAACGCTTTTGACAGTATCAAGTATCCTTTCATGATAAAAACACTCAACAAAATAAGCTTAGAAGGAACATTACTTAAGCTGATAGAGGCTATCTACAGTAAACCCACAGCCAGTATCATACTGACTAGAGTGAAACTCAAGGCATTTCCACTTAAATCTGGAACCAGACAAGGATGCCTACTGTCTGCACTGCTATTTAACACAGTGTTCGAAGTCCTAGCCATAGCAATCAGGCAAGAGGAGGAGATCAAAGGAATCCAAATCAGGACAGAGGAGGTCAAACTCTCCCTCTTTGCAGGTGACATGATCTTATACCTGGAAAACCCCAGGAACTCAACTGCAAAGGTCTCAGAAGTAATCAAGAAATACAGCAGTGTCTCAGGATACAAAATCAATACCCACAAATCTTCGTATACGCCAACAATTGTCAAGCTAAGGACAAAATCAAAGACTCTAGTCCTTTTATAACACCAAATATGATGAAATACCTAGGAGTCTATCGAACAAAAGACATGAAAGATCTCTGTGAAGAGAATTATGAAAGTTAAGAAAAGAAACAGCAGATGTTAACAAATGGAAGAATAGACCATGCTCATGGCTGGGAAGAATCAACATCATTAAAATGTCCACACTACTCAAAGCAATCTCTAGATTTAATGGAATCTCCATCAAAGCACCAATGTCATATTTTAAAGATTTTGAGAAAATAGTACTTTGATTCATATGGAACCAGAAAAAAACCACAAATAGCAAATATAGTTCTTAGAAATAAAAACAAATCAGGAGGCACCACATTGCCAGATTTCAGGTTATATCACATGGCTATAATGATCAAAACAGCATGGTATTGGCACAAAAATAGAGATGTAGATCTATGGAATAGGATAGAGCATCTAGAGTTTCTAGAATATAAAAACATGCAATGGGAAAAGAATCTTTGTTTAACAAATGGTGCTGGGAGAACTGGTTATCCACATGCAGAACACTGAAACTGGGCCCACATCTCTCACGATTGACAAAAATTGATTCTTGTTGGACAAAAAAGATTTAAATTTAAGACACAAAACATAAAAATTCTAGAAGACAGTGTGGAAAAAACATTTGAAAATATTGGCCTGGGGCAAACCTTTATAAGGAAGACCCCTCCCCCCAAGCAACTGCAGCAACACCAAAAATAAATAACTGGGACTTGATTAAGCTAAAAAGCTTTTGCATAGTTAAGTGTACCACAAACAGCCCTCAGAATAGGAGAAGATTTTTGCATGTTGTGAATCTGGCAAAGGCCTGATGACTAGAATCTACAGAGAACTGACATGAAACAATAAGAAAAGTGCAAACAACCCTCTCTGTAAGTGGGCAAGAGATTTTGAACACAGAAACTTTGCTGAGGATGACAGACGAATGGCCAACACATGAAAAAAAGCTTGTCTTTTATCATCAAAGAAATGCAAATCAAAACCCTTCTACGATATCACCTAAACCCAGCAAGATTAGCCCACATCACAAAGTCCCAAAACAAAGCTGGTGTGGATGTGGTGAGAAGGGAACACTTTTACACTGCTGGTGGGATTGCAAACTAATATAGCCTTTTTGAAGAGAGTATGGAGAATCCTCAAAGATCTAAAAGTAGACCTTTCATTTGATCCTACAATCCCATTAGTAGTAGGTATCTACCCAGAAAAACAAAAACATTTGCACTAGAATGTTTATCGTGGCTCAATTTATAATTGCTAAGTCGTGGAAGCAACCTAAGTGCCCATCAACCCATGAATGGATCAACAAACTGTGTTATATGCATACCATGGACTATTATTCGGCCATTAAAAAAGATGGAGACTTTATATCTTTTACATTTACCTGGATGGAAATCAATATATAAACAATTACATGTTCTTAAGAATAAAACACTATTACAGTCCAGTTCAGGGTTAGAGGGAAGCAGGAGAGGAGAGGACATATGGTAGAAGAAAGGAGGGCATGAGGTGGGATCTCACCTAATGTGCACATTGTGAGGGTATATAATAACCCAGGCCCATGGGTGAGGGGCTCTGCTACAAATAGAACTTTACCCTGGAAGTGAGAACAAGGTACTCTAAATATCATACCCTCATATTACGTTATTGAATAAAGTTTTTTTTTTTTTTTTTAAACTATGGTTATCAAGAATCACCTGTAAAGTATTAATAATCACTGAAGCCTGGGCTAGAATTCAATTGTGTAACCTCAGACAAGTTACTTAATTTTCTGAGCCTCAGTTTCTTCATCTGTAAAGTGGAGATACTAACTGCACATGATTGAGGTGTGAAAATTAAATGAATTAATTAAACATTTAATGGCACACTGATGGTGTGTAACTAGTAAGCATTCAGTAAAAGCTGATTATTACACATGTATTATCAAAGTAGTTATTTCACTTTGGGAATACAAAGGGTTAGGGATAGTGTGTTTCTTTAGACTGGCACAACATTCCTTTACCTGCAGGAAAGGAATCACTAAAGTGCTATAGTTGTATGTCATCTGGTTTTCAAATGTAAAGAAATGTAGTTTCATAAGGTTCAATCTAACTTAAAAATAAAGCATTTGAGATAGTGTTTGCCTAAGAATGGCCCTTCTTGCCTTATTAGCACTGAGCATCTTGTACACTATATATCTCCATCATCCACTGTTATTGAAATGCACAAAATCACTTAAAACTCATGTTTTACTAAAATAATTTAATGATGAGCATAAGGCAAATTATGCAGTTGATATAAATTTAAATTACAGACAAAGTCTGTGTGGTACAAGTACCTCTATCTCTGAACGTTTGCAATGATCATGCATTCTTTATATTTGGTGGATAAAATAATCATGCTAATTCTAATATGGAAAATAAAGACTAAAAAGAAAAATTAATGTTACAAGGACAAACGGCACTATTAAAATTTTTTAATTCATTTAAAAATGAATTAAATGATGAGTATTTAAACATTAAAGATTTATAATAATTATGTGCCACTCACTGTTTTAAAAGCCAGAGGTCCCCAATCTCATGAAGATTATAATAAATGGCTGTGATGTAAAAAGAAAAGGTTTAGGGTTTTTTTGTTTTTTTGTTTCGTTTTTTAAAACCAAAATGACCACCTACTTTAAGAAGACAATGTTCTATCCGGGCACAGTGGCTCACACCTGTAACCCTGGCACTCTGGGAGGCCCAGGCAGGCAGAGTGCTTGAGACAAATTTGAGACCAGCCTAAGTAAAAGGATAACCTTGTCTCCAAGAAGATCGCCTAAGCCCAAGAGCTGGAGATTGCTGTGAGCTATGATGACATAGCACTCTATCCAGGGCAAGAGAGAGACTCTGTCTCAAAAAAATAAATAACACACACACACACACACACACACTCACACACTCACACACACACACAAATAGGTTTCAAAGCTAGGAACCACAAAAGGTACACCAGGAAACCTCCAGGAATTTCTGTGAGACACAAGCATACTAAATCTAAAGAAATGCTTCAAGGGCTAAATTTATAATTATTCTGCTAGATCAAAAATATACAGGTCACATGTGAATCATTAAATTCAAGTGTCTATTGTACATGACACTAGGTTAAGGTACACCTTCTAATTCGACAGGTTAAAAAGACATATCAGCCCCAAATAGAATTCTAGCCAAAAACGCTTCTCTTGAATTTGATCAGGAAGTAGCCAAATAAAATTTTTAGGAACATTCTGCAAAAAAAACCTGACCTAAAATCTTCAAAAATATAACTGACACGAACATACACAACACAAGCTAGAAAACTATTCTAAAGAAGCCTAACAAGAAATGTAATGCATGATTTCTGAATGCATGCTGAACTGACTGAACAGAAAAGTTCTAAGAGAACATTGTTGGGACAACAGAGAATCTGAATACATATAGTCTATTTGATAAGAGAACTGTATCAATGTTATATTTTTTGTACTTATATTGTGGTTATGTGACAAAAATGTCCTTGTTATTGGGGGTATATACTAAAATTTAGGAATGAAGCGTCCTGACATTTGTTTCTTAATCTCACATTGTTCAGCAACCCCTGTCCTTTCAAAAGTTGGAGAAGAAATATGTCAAAAAGTTAATAATTAGTCGATCTAGATGAAGGGTAACATTGCTGAAGATTTAAAAACTTCCAAAAATTAAGAGATGAAGAAAAAAATGATTCTTTAAAGTAGAAACAATTCTTTATCATAGCAAGAGAACAAACCAAGTAAATGGGAAATATAGAATGGCAACTTAAGACGTGTGATCATATCTTTAACATGGAGCCTTTCTTCTTGGCTGGGCGAGGTGGTTCATGCCTGTAATCCTAAGCACTCTAGGAGGGCAAGGTGGGTGGATCGTCTGAGCACCAAGACCTTATCTCTACTAGTAACAGAAAAAAAAAAAAGCCAGAAATTGTGGCAGGCATCCTAGCTACTTGGGAGGCTGAGGCAAGGGGATCACTTAAGCCTAAGATTTTGAGGTTGCTGTGAGCTATGATGCCATAGCACTTTACCCATGGTGACAAAGTGAGACTGTCTCCAAAAAAAAAAAAAAAAAAAGTAAAATGTATGATTTTTGTTTTTCTATACCCCTAATTCCCTTATTCTGGCTCAAACACAGATTGGACAGAGAATTTAACCAAAGTTGAAGTTATGTAAAGTGAATAAAGGAGCAGGAATTTAGGCGGTATTTTAAAGGGAGTAACATTAAAAAGGATCAAGATGCAGGGTGGCCATAAAGTTCATGTTCAATTTAAAATAATGTGCACATGAACTTTATGGCCACCTTATATATCCAAACAAGGCAGGAGAAAACAAACAAGGGAATGATGTCTAGGGAAAAAGTGGTATAGGATGAAGTATGACATATACCACAGTAAGAGATTTAAACACATTATATTAAATGAAAGAAGCGGATCACAAAGACCACATTGTGATTCCATTTATATGAAATGTCGAAGAATAGGTGAATCTATAGAAGCAGAAAGTCAAGGGGAATGATGGTGGAAAACAGAGTATGACTGCTTAATAGGTATAGGACTTCTTTTAAGGAGCATAAAAATGTTCTTTTTTGGGAGGGGATCCAACATCCATTTGTTTTTTTTCCTCTTAATTTTTCTTATTAAATCATTAATGCATTTATGGGGTATAATATGTTGCTTTTACATGCATTTTGAAATGTTGTATCAAGCTTGTAAACATAATCTTCACCTCAATTACTTTTTGTTAAGACATTTATGCTCTACTCTTAATAGATTTGACATGTACCCTTGCATTATGCACAATAGGTGAGGTCCCACCAATTACCCTCCGTCCGCTCCCCTTCCCTTCTTTATTCTGGGCTATAGTTGTGTTTCATCATTCCTATTAAAGTATGGGTGATTGTATATTGATTTCATAATAGTACTTAGTATACTGGACACTTTTTCTTCCACTCTTGAGATACTTTACTAAGAAGAATATGTTCCAATTCCATCCATGTAAACAAAAAAAATGTAAAGTCTCCATCTTTTTATGGCTGCATAATATTCCATGGGTATGGGTGTGTGTGTGTATACACATAATTTGTTAATCCATTCATGGGTAGATAAACACATGGGCTACTTCCATGACTTGGCAATTATGAAATGGGCTGCAATAAACATTCTGGTGCAAATATCTTTGTTGTAAAGTGGGTTTGGTCATCTGGATATATATCTAGTAGAGGAACTGCAGGATCAAACGGCAGGTCTACTTTTAGTTCCCTAAGTGTTCTCCAAACTCTTTCCAAAAGGAACATATTAGCTTGCATTCCCATCAGCTATGCAGAAATGTTCCCTTTTCTCCACATCCACGCCAACATCTGTAGTTTTGGGATTTTGTGATGCGAGCTAATCTTACTGGAGTTAGATGATATCTCAAAGTAGTTTTGATTTGCATTTCTCTGATGATTAAAGATGATGAGCATTTTTTCATATGTCTGTAGGTCATGCAACTGTCTTTTTCAGAGAAGTTAATCTTCAAGTCCTTTGCCCACCCTGAGATGAGATCACTTGTTCTTTTCTTGCTAATATGTTTGAGGTCTCTGTGGATTCTGGTTATTAAACCTCTGTCGGAGACATAACCTGCAAATAAAATATCTTCTCACATTCTGAGGGCTATCTGCTTGCTTTACTTACTGTGTTCCAAGCTTTTTAGTTTGATCAGATCCCAGTAGTGTATTCTTGGTGTTGCTTTAATTGCCCAGGGTGTCCTCCTCATAAAATATTCTCTCAGACCGATTTCTTCAAGTGTTCCCCCTGCACTCTTTCCATAAAAATGTTCCAAAATTGATTGTGCTGATGGCTACACAACTCTGTGTATATACTAAAGTAGTACTCTACACTTTAAGTGAGTGAACTGTATGTATGTAAATTATATTTCAATAAAGCTGTTATATATAAATTATAAGCTTAAGAAAATGTCTTTAAATAACAAAATCTCCCATTTAATGCAAAGCAAAATTTATACACATTTGTTAATGTTTAAAACAGAATTAAAATATGTAACAACAGAACAAGGGATAGGGCAAGGTATACTGTTACAAGGTTCTTTAGTTTTTTAAAGAGGTAAAGGTCTCACTACCTTGGCCAGGCTGGAATACAGTTGCTATTCACAAGTGTCATCTTGGCATACTGCAGCCTTGAATTCCTGACCCAACACAATTCTCATGCCTCAACCTCCCAAGTAGCTGGGATACAGGCCAGTACCAGAGCACTCAGCACACATGACGATGACATATTATTTGAGGATAAAGTATAATAAAGATGTATATTATAAACCTAAGCACCCTAAAAAATCTAAGAAATGGACATAAATAACCTGATAGTGCAG
Source organism: Otolemur garnettii (assembly GCF_000181295.1). Lineage (NCBI taxonomy): Eukaryota > Metazoa > Chordata > Mammalia > Primates > Galagidae > Otolemur > Otolemur garnettii. Next base: position 6,375,497 of record NW_003852447.1, read on the forward strand.
ATAAAATTAAATCAAAATTATTCAATTAGAAGATGGCCAACTGAAGCCAGCTTTCCAGAGGCTCTGTCCAGAAGGAAAGTTAAAGGACAGAAACTTAGCAAGTAAGCTGATGGTTTGGAGCTGAACCAAGAGAGAAGATTGAAGAACACACATCAACCCTGCTGAGGTGAGCTGCAATCTCCCAAATACAAACAATAGGTACAAAATCCATCCCAAAGCAGACAGGGATCCCCTGCCCTATGAGAACAGCTCACAGTATACTTTCTATAAACAAGCAAGCAGAGTTCAAACATCCTCCCATTTTATCCCATGAGAGAGACCCTCTAAAACCTGGATCTCCATCCTCTACTAGGGTGCCATCACACTCTCCTGTCAGGCATAAAACTGTATATATTATCTACCTGCAATTCTGAACTCTCAGCACTCCCTTCCACTCTCACCCCAAGGTCTGAAGCCTGCCCCCCCCCATGGAGTCCAGATTCTTGGGCATTTTCTCCAGAGCTGTGGACAGGGTGTACAGTATTGTAGGTCTGTGCTGATTTTGCGGCACAGGGGTAAGGAGAAGACGGTGGTCTGAAGGAACCAGCCAGGAGACGGAGAAGCGGTGCCCCGCAGCACAGAGCAGCAACGGGAACAATAGGGCTTACATGCCTGGGGATACTTTGGAGAGATATTCCCTGTCTCTCTGGGCAACCAGAGAAAGCTGGGCATCTTCTCTGGTGGCAGACACTGGCGGAACAGATCTGGAATGGTAACATAGGCCCTGTGAGCAAAGGGTATGTCTAAGGAGGTACCTGCCTCAGCAAGGCACAGTGGGGACAGAGAATAGAAGATGAGCACACAGAGATGGCATACTCCCTGGGTGTAGATGAGCCAAAAGGACTGCTTTAGTGAGCCTAAGAAGCACCCAGCCCTCAGGGGATCACAGCTGAGACAAAGGCAGGTGAGCAGAGGCTGGAACTCAGACCCAAGGGTGAGCTCTAACCGCACCCACCCCAACACAGACTACAGCAGAGACAAACATCCCAGCTCTGGGCAGCGGCACAGGCTGGGGCTGAGTCGCAGTTTCTGTGAACTCAAACGGCACCTGCTCTGCAGGGGAATATAGCCAGGACAGAATCACAAATATAAGTGTCAGCAACATCAATCAGGGGCAGGGCTGGAACTGAGTGAACCACCCCAGATTCCATTAACCACCCAAGGTTGTCAGGCCTCAGCGCACCCTGCTGGATGGTGGCAGAATATGGAGGCCTGGCTGGAGAGACAGAGATCTCCCTGTGACGCAGGTAGGTGCAAACCACTGGAGCATCTGCTCATGAGAGGAAACTAGGTCACAGCCCCGCAGGGTTACCAGTGACTGGATGCAAGGTGAGGAAGGAGGCATTAACCTTCCTGGACTAATTCATTTGCGG
>NW_003852447.1:6376933-6416567 GCF_000181295.1 Otolemur garnettii
GGTCCTTCTGACTCTGGTGGAGGGAGCACCAGAAAAAGTTATACTTGAGCTGCCAACAGACTCCTGCTATCTAGGTGCCAGAGACCTTTTGAACTCTCCCACTTGAGAACAGATGCTGACTGGGACAACTGATTTGGATCTATATGACTAGACAGGCATCCTCAAACTGCGGCCTGCCTAGGACATTTATCTGGCCTGCAGGGTGTTTTTGCCACCACTGCCCGTCTTGCTTAGGAGCCGACTCATCCCAGGGCCCGCAGTCCAACCCTTCAACAGTCTCAGGGACAGTGAACTGGCCCCCTGTTTAAAAAGTTTGAGGACCCCTGGACTAGACTAATTACCCAAAGACTATCGAAAGTGGTACCATAGGTGTGTAGTTGTGGGAAAGTTTGATTTTCCTTTTCCAATTGTTGCCCATGCAGGGCAGGGTAAATTAATTGCTGGTATTTCTCCACAGGTGAAACTTCAACCCAGGGTAACCGATTCACTAGAGTAGGACAGAGACCAGTTGAAAACAAGACAAAGCCACTTAGCCCCACCACACCAAGTAGGTCCCCAGTGTCTCAGGCCATAGCACTGTACGAGTCCTTTGCAAAGCTCTAGGGGAAAACGTACAGATACCAGTCACAGCTCTTGGGCAAAGGGTCAGTTAATCACTACTCCAGGAGCCCCCAACCCAACTTCACCTTAACTGCTTATCTAGGCAAACGGTATAAAATAATTATGGGGTGGAGTCAGCAGAAAAATTCTGGCAACATGAATAATCAGAGTAGATCAATTCCCCCAAGGAATGATATGGTGGACACAACTGAAGATCCCATTCATAAACAAATGGCTGAGAAATCAGAAATTGAATTCAGAATTTGTACTGCAAATAAGATTAATAGAATGGAGGTAAAGTTGGAATTAGACAAGAGTTTGGAGCCCTCAAAGATCTGAGCAATACAGTGGAATCCCTCATTAACAGAATGGAGAAAGCAGAAGAAAGAATTTCTGACACTGAAGACAAAGTTTTTGAATGCTCCCAAATGCTCAAAGAGGAAAAGAAATGGAGAGCAAAAATGGATCATTCTCTCAGAGAGCTTTGGGATAATTCAAAGAAAACTAATATCGCCTTACAGGAATTTCTGAAGGCGATCATGTGGCTTTGCAAGGCACAGAGGATCTTCTTTATGAGATTATGAAGGTGAATTGGTTACCAGACATGCCATGAGATTCTGAAACTCAGATAGCAGACAGTTTCAGAACCCCAGCACAATTCAACCCAAATAAGACATCTCCTAGGTACATCATAATTAACTTCACTAAAGTTAGTAAGAAGGAGAAAATTCTGAAAGCAGCCAGATGTAAGAAAACCATAACCTACAAGGGGAAGAATATTAGAATGACTGTAGATATCTCTACTGAAACCTTTCAAGCTAGAAGAGGGTGTTCAGCAATTTTTAATCTCCTAAAACAAAGTAACTTTCAACCCAGGATCCTGTATCTAGAGAAACTGACTTTCATTTATGATGGAGAAATTAAATATTTTAATGACATTCACCTGTTGAAGAAATTTGCCCTAACTAAACCAGCTCTCCAGGATATTCTCAGACCTATCCTCTCTTCCACCACAAAAGTAAACTCACTCAGAAACTTTTGATCAAATTCCAATTTCCACAATGGTGAAAAGGATTAAAAATGTCCACTGGACTTTCGAAAAACTTGACACCCAAAATTCTACCAGGCTTATCAATATCCTCAATTAATGTGAAGGGCTCAAAAGAGACACCAGTTGATGGACTAGATACAAAAACTCAGGCCACATATCTGTCGTATACAAGAATCTCATCTTACCTTAAAAGATAAATATAGACTCAGGGTGAAGAGATGATCATCAATATTTCAGGCAAGTGAAAAATGAGAAAAAAGTAGGTGTTACAATTTTATTCGCAGATACAACAGGCTTTAAACCAACAAAAGTAAGAAAGGATAAGAATGGTCAATTATGTTTATTAAGGGTAACACTCAACATAATGAGATTTCAATTATTACCATTTATGCACCCAACCAGAATATGCCTCAATTTATAAGAAAGACTCTAACAGACATGAGCAACTTGATTTCCTCCAGCTCCATAATAATTGGAGATTTTATTTTATTTTTATTTTTTTGCAGTTTTTGGCCGGGGCTGGGTTTGAACCTGCCACCTCCGGCATATGGGGCCAGTGCCCAACTCCTTTGAGCCACAGGCGCCACCCCAATAGTTGAAGATTTTTAATAATCCTTTGGCAGTTTTGGATAGATCCTCCAATAAGAAGTTAAGCAAAGCAATTTTAGACTTAACCATTCAACATTTGTGTTTAAAAGACATCTACAGAACATTTCATCCTAACAAAACTGAATATACATTCTTCTCATCAGCCCATGAACATACTCCAAAACTGATCACATCTTCGGTCACAAGTCTAACCTCAGCAAATTTAAAAGAACAGAAATTATTTCTTGCATCTTCTCGGACTATATCATGGAATAAAAGTTGAACTCAGTAATAATAGGAATCTGCAGACTCTATACAAAAACAGGGAAGCTAAATAACCTTATGCTGAATGATAGCTGGGTCAAAGATGAGACTAAGAAGAAAATTACCAAATTTTTGGAACAAAATGATAATGAAGATGCAAATTATCAGAACCTCTGGGGGCACACAAAGGCAGTCCTAAGAGGGAAATTTATAGCACTGGCAAGCCTTCCTCAAGAGAATGGAAAGATAGATAGTTAACAACTTATGGGACATCTTAAGCAACTGGAAAACGAAGAATATTCCAATCCCAAACCCAGCAGAAGAAAAGAAATAACCAAAAATTAGAGCAGAATTAAATGAAATTGGAAACAAAAGGATTATACAACAGATAAACAAATCAAAAAGTTGGTTTTCTGAAAAGGTTAAAAAAATAGATAAACCTTTGATTAACCTAGCCAGGAAAAAAAGAGTAAAATCTCTAATTTCATCAATCAGAAATGGTAAAGACAAAATAACAACAGAATGTGAATATTACAAGAAACTTCATTCTCAGAAATATGAAAATCTGAAGGAAACTGACCAATACTTACTTGGAACCACACCACCTTCTAAGACTTAGCCAGAATCAGTGGAAATGTTGAACAGGCCTGTATCAAGCTCTGAAAAAGCATCAACTATACAAAATCTCCCTAAAAAGAAAAGCCCGGGACTAGATGGCTTCACATCAGAATTCTACCAAACCTTTAAAGAGGAACTAGTACCTGTATTACTCAACCTTGTCCAAAATATAGAATAAGAAGGAATACTACCCAACACATTCTATGAAGCAAACATCACCTGGATCCCCAAACCAGGAAAAGACCCAACAAGAAAAAATTATAGACCAATATCAGTAATGAATATTGATGCGAAAATATTCAACAAGATCCTAAAAAACAGAATCCAGCAACACATCAAACAAGTTATATACCATGACCAAGTGGGTTTTATCCCAAGGTCTCAAGGCTGGTTCAATATATGTAAATCTATAAATATAACTCACCACATAAACAAATTAAAAAACAAAGACCATATGATTCTCTCAAATGATGCAGAAAAAGCTTTTGATAATATCCAGCATCCTTTCATGATCATAAAACTTAAGAAAATGGGTAAAGAAGGGACATTTCTTAAACTGATAGAGGCTATCTACAGCAAACCCACAAGCCAATATCGTATTGAATGGAGTTAAACTGAAATCATTTCCACTCAGATCAGGAACCAGGCAAGGTTGCCCATTGTCTCCACTGCTTTTTAACATTGTAATGGAAGATTTAGCCATTGCAATTAGGCAAGAAAAAGCAATCAAGGATATCTACACAGGATCAGAAGAGATCAAACTTTCGCAGATGATGTAATTGTGTATCTGGAAAACACTAGGGATTCTACTTAGTGATTCAACTAATATTATTGAATTAATATATTAATATATTAAAATACTAATAATATATTAATATGTTATGTCAACATACTATATTAATATTACATTGATATATATTATATATTATATAGTATACTATATTATACTGTATTAATTATACTATACTATATTATACTATATTAATAATATATTAATATACTAAAATATATTTCGCAGATGATATAATTGTATATCTGGAAACCACTTAGTGATTCAACTCTTAGAAGTGAGCACGGAATACAGCAGTGTCTCAGGTTACAAAATCAAGACTCATAAATCTGTTACCTTTATATATTATCAACAATAGTCAAGCTGAAAAAACAGTCAAGGACTCTATTCCATTCACAGTAGGGCCAAAGAAGATGAAATATTTGGGAGTTTACCTAACAAAGGACGTGAAAGATCTCTATAAAGAGAACTATGAAACTCTAAGAAAAGAAATAGCTAAAGATGTTAACAAATGCTCATGGCTGGGAAGAATCAATATTGTTAAAATGTTCATACTACCCAAAGCAATATACAATTTTAATGCAATCCCTATTAAAGCTCCACTGGCATACTTTAAAGATCTTGAAAAAATAATACTTCATTTTATATGGAATCAGAAAAACCTCAAATAGCCAAGACATTACTCAGAAATAAAAAAAAAAAAAAAGCACAGGAGGAATTATGCTACCAGTCCTCGGACCATACCATAAATTGATAGTGATCAAAACAGCATGGTACTGGCACAAAAACAGAGAGGTAGATGTATGGAACAGAACAGAGAACCAAGAAATGAACCCAGCTACTTACTGTTATTTGATCTTTGACAAGCCAATTAAAAACACTGAGTGGGGAAAAGATTCCCTATTTAACAAATAGTGCTGGGTGAACTGGCTGGTGACCTGTAGAAGACTGAAACTGGACCCACCTCTCACCATTAACTAAGATAGACTCTCACTGGATTAAAGATTTAAACTTATGCCATGAAACTATAAAAATACTAGAAGAAAGTACAGGGAAAACTCTTGAAGAAATCGACCAGGGCGAATATTTTATGAGGAACTCCTGGGCAATTGAAACAGCATCAAAGATATACTACTGGGACCTCATCAAACTAAAAAGCTTCTGCACAGCCAAGAACACAGTAAGTAAAGCAAGCGGACTGCCCTCAGAATGGGAGAAGATATTTACAGGTTATGTCTCCGACAAAGGTTTAATAACCAGAATCCACAGAGAACTCAAAAGTACAATTCAAGAAAAAGTGATCCCATCTCAGGGTGGGCAAAGGACTTGAAGAGAAACTTCTCTAATGAAGACAGGCGAATAGCCTACCGACATACGAAAAAATGCTCATCATCCTAAATCATCAGAGAAATGCAAATAAAAACTACTTTGAGATATCATCTAACTGCAGTAAGATTACCGCACATCACAAAATCCCAAAACCAAAGATGTTGGCATGGATGTGGAGAAAAAGGAACACTTCTACACTGCTGGTGGGAATGCAAACTAGTATGTTCCTTTTCGAAAGATGTATAGAGAACACTTAAGAGATCTAAAAATAGACCTGCCATTCAATCCTACATTCCTCTACTAGGTATTTATCCAGAAGACCAAAAGTCACATTATAACAAAGATATATGTACCAGAATGTTTACTGCAGCCCAATTTATAATTGCTAAGTCATGGAAGAAGCCCAAGTGTTCACTGACCCATGAATGGTTTAATAAATAGTGGTATATGTATACCATGGAATATTATGTACCTTTAAAGAAAGATGGAGACTTTACCTCTTATATGTTTACATGGATAGAGCTGGAACATATTCTTCTTAGCAAAGTATCTCACAAATGAAAAAAAAAAAGTATCCAATGTACTCAGCCCTACTATGAAACCAATTATAGCCCAATAAGAAAGGGAAAGGGGGAGGATGGATGGAGGGGAAGTGGTGGGACCACTTTACTAGGTGTAGAATATAAATGTCTTAACACAGTAACTAAGAAAATGCCATGAAGGCTATGTTAACTAGTTTGATGAAAATATTTCAAGTTGTATATAAAACCAGCACACTGTACCCCCATGATTACATGAATATACATAGCTATGATTAAAAAAGAGGAAAAAAAAAACTATTCACAATTAACCCAAAAAAAGTATATGTGTGGGAAAAATGATGATCATGTAAGACACATAAAAAATAAAAATATGATGGTAGATTTAAAAAAAATTACATTGATAGGATTATAGGCATGAACCATCTAGCACTCTGGGAGGCTCAGGCAGGTGGGTAGATTGCTTGATCTCAGGAGTTCAAAGCCAGCCTGCTTAAGAGTTGAGACCTTCTGTCTCTGCTAAAATAGGTGGTTGTTGTGGTGGGTACCAATAGTTCTGCCTACTTAGAAAGCTGAGGCAAGAGGACTACTTGAACTCAAGAGTTTGAGGCTTCTGTGATCTATGACACTATGGCACTCTACCTAAGGTGACAAAGTGAGACTCTGTCTTGAAAAAATGAAAAAAAAAAAGTTATAGCAATGTTAATATTAAAAGCCAATGATTAACACTCCAGTGAAAATTTAAGTAATCACCAGACCCAATGATATGCTGAAATCCACTTTAGAATATAAATTAAAAGCAAAAAGTACAGAAAAAGATATAAAAAAGGATACATCACAAATACTATTCAAAGGCTATAATTAATATTAGGCAAAGTAGACTCCAGAACAAAGAATACTACCAATGTAAAGAAACTGTTTCAGAATGAAGGTCAGTTCATGAAGAACTACCTCAAAACATATGAAGTAAAATCTAAAAAAAGTGAAAGGAGAAACAGATGAACCCACAATTGCACTTGAAGATTTCAACAGTCCTCTGTAATCAAACAAACCCAAATAAATTAGACAAGATATACAAGACTTGACCCACCTCTCAAGGAATTTGATCTAACTGACATGTATAGAACCCTTCACATAACAGAGTAATAAACATTCTGTACAAGATATTCTCCAAAATAGATCATATTTGGGGCTATAAAAGAAGTATAAAAAAACTTAAGCTGTAATCAAATTGTTTTTAATCCAACTACAGCAGAAGTAACCAGAAACAAACAACATAGATATGTGGAATACCAAGTATTTAGAAATCTAATACTGATGAGTTAATTTTTTTAAAAAAAGGGGGGAAAATTACAAAGTACAGTATTTTAAATTTAATGAAAATGGAATACAAAATATCAAAATCTATAGAATCTTAAGCAGCTAAAACATAATATTGCACCATTAAATATTTACAACAGATATATATATGTATGTAACAGAAAGGAAAATTGGTCTAACTTAATGATCTAGGCTTCTATTTTAAGAAGCTAGAGAGACAAAACAAAAGCAGGAAAGTAAAATTCAATGAATAAAAAAAAATCAACAAAAGCAAAAGCTGATTCTTGGAAATCATCAATAAAATTGATAAACTTCTTAACAATAACCAAAAAGACGATTTAGTATCAGCAATGAAAGACATCACTACAGATGCTACAAAGAATTAAAAGGATAATTAACAATTTTAGAAATAACCTATGCCAACTTACATGAAATGAACAAATTTCTCAAAAGACATAAATAACCAACCTTTACTCAAGAAGAAATAACAAATCTGAATAGCTATTTATCTTAAACCATCCTCACAAACAAAATTCCAGGTCCAAATAGTTTCAGTGGTGACTTCTACCAAAACTTAAGAAATATTACCATTCTATTCAAACTCTTCTCCAAAATATACTCAGATCTATGTTTCCAGTTTTACTCTACTGCCAACCAAAGACACCACAAGAGAACTACAGACTAATATCCTTCAGGATGGAGAAGTGCTTTTTTTTTTTTCCCCAAAACTGAAACTAGCAAACATTATGACTAAGCAGTGTTTATTCCAGGGACACAAGGTTAGTTTAACATGTGAAAATCAATTAATATAATTTATACATAAATTACATATAAAAAGTAAAAAAAGAACCATATGATCATCTCAAAAGATGCAGAAAAGCCACGTGACAAAATCAAAACCAATTTTGAATAAAAACTCTCAGAAAAATAGGATTAACAGTAATTTTGTAAATTTGTTAAAAACCATCTATAAAGGCAGTGCCCACTGCTCAGTGGGTAGGGCACTGGCCACATACACCCAGGCTGGCAGGTTCAAACCCAGCCCAGGCCAGCTAAACAACAATGACAACTACAACAAAAAAAAATAGCCAACCGAGTGTTGTGGTGGGCGCCTATAGTCCCAGCTCCTTGGGAGGCTGAGGCAAGAGAATCACTTACGCCCAAGAGTTTGCAGTTGCTGTGAGCTGTGACGCCATAGCACTCTACCAAGGAGCGACAAGTTGAGACTCTGTCTCAAAAATAAATATAAATAAACAAATAAAAGTGAAGAATCAGCATTCCAACAGACAACCCAGTATATACTGTATAGAACATAACTGATAATCAGACTGAAGGATAAAGTATACATTTGTGTAAAAATCAGCATATTTTTTAGATATGAGTATCCTACTTTGTTTCTTAAACAATGCTTGTATATCAAAAGGGATTATAAAGACCAAATAAAGCCAAAACTTACTTAGATCACATTTTCAAACTATTAAAATTTGTAGTCCATTAAATCACTAAGGTTTTGTGGTTAACTCATGTTCATTTTAAGCATTCAAAGTCAACAACCGTTAGCCTTTATCACTCACCTCTGATAAGCCCAACTGTCATTTTTTCAGTTTTAATGGTTTATATTATGCAAAATAAACGTAAAATCAGGCTTATTTTTAAGAGGGTATCTATACATTCCTTAAAAATACAACTCAAGTCAAATCACATCAAGCTAAAATTGCTAAATAAAGAGTAACAGCACAAATAGAATGAGCTGCCTTTCATACATCTGCTAATTATTGTTAAAAAGTTTTTTAAAGAACTATGTATAAAATGCGTCATACAAATAAAAGTATTATACTTAAAAATACTAAAAATTTTCAAATTATTGATTGAAACCATGACTATCTCTCAATTAAATAGAATAATAATCAAACTAACCTAATTTCCAGAATAAGGTAGGTTTAACATTTTAGCATTCAACTTAGTCATTTATTAGGTTCAAGAGAAGTCCAAGGAAAGCAGTACTAAGCAACAAAACTTCTTTCAAGTATCATATGATTACCTTAAGAGTTAATATTCAAGACAATCAATCTTAATAGTGAAAACTATACAGATCTTTCAAAATTAAGCTTTAACAAATCACAAACATTTGACACACTGCTGGTGTAGCAAAAGTGAAATTTTAAATCAAATGTATTGCCATGATACTTCTATCCTACCTGTATCTTCAATAAATTCCACACATTTTTCAACAAATAGTGGTATGGGCTTTTCAGGTGTAACCAGATCCTGGAGGGGCATCCCAAAGTAATTACTTTCCCAATTTCTACGTATTGGTGGATTGAAGTTCTTAGTTTTCTTCTTCTGCTATAAGAAAACATATTCAAGTTAAAATGACTAAAATTAGTTTCTTTCAGAATAGTAGTATTAAGCAATGTAAATACAAAGTTTGGATCAAAAGAAATATTTAAAACCCACACCCAACCTAAACATCCATCAACATGGGACTCAAATAAAATCTGCTAAAAGCAGCAATTTGAGCAATAAAGAGACAAAAGTGAACATAAACAAAATGGCTGACCAGAAAAATATATTCTCTTTGGAAAGTAAGAGAAAACTGAGTAAGTAGAGAGAGATCAGAAAAGATCATTTTCAATGCCAATACAGGGACAAACTGGAGTAAGCAATGCCTGATTCAGTTTAGGTATGATGCGTCCATTTTATCTGGTCTTTGAGGTAGGTCTAAGTGAGGTTTTTGTCTTTACCTGTATCTGTAATATCATAATATATACAGTGAGGGTTTCTCAGAAGTTGCCCATAAAGTTGCCATACACAGGAAAAACGGGAAAGTGTAGCTAAATATACCTTTATTTACAAAATTTCATTCCAAAATTTCACAAAGAGGTGGCTAACGTGTATTTTTTATAAAATTTTGGAAGGAGTATTTTGTAAATAAAGGTACATTTAGCTACAATTTCCTATTTTCCCTATGCTGTAGTGACTTTAGGAGTCACCTACTAAAGTGACTAAAGGATACCCTACAGTTTGGGGATACTCTATAATTACTGATTATGTATTGAGGCTATGTAACTCCATAGAGTCTTAGTCCCATCATTTGTCTCTTATTTTTCTTTCTCTTCCTATCTACTGATACTTTAATGTTAAGATAATTTTCAGAAGTAATGTATAAAACATTTTCACAATAGTTAAAAACAAAAGTAAGTAAGAATTTTCAGAGTACATTCTGGGTGGCTGAGGCACAAGGAAGAGGGAGAGCAAGAGACTTCATCTCTATTACAAATAGTAAAATTAGCCAAGTGTTGTGGCGGGCACCTGGAATCCCAGCTGCTCAGGAGGCTGAAGCAAGAAGATCTCTTAAGCCCAGGAGTTTGAGGTTGCTGGGAGCTAGGTGGATGCCATGGCACTCTAGCCTGGGCAACGGAGTAACACTCTATCTCAAAAAAAAATTCAATATAATTAAAAAAAGGGGGTGATTCTCAGAGTATAACTTCAATCTAGCTTTAGAAAGAAAATGGTTTATAACTAGGAACTGAACTTCTCAAAAGCTAAGGAAGTAGTGTCTTGACTCAAACTAAGGGAAATTTTGATTCAATCTTTCTGGAGTAGGCTATAGCATTCTTATAAATGATTCTATTGTGCAAACTCCACAGATAATCTCTGAAGTATAGGAAGATAAGAAAGTTTTCAGAAATTCAGAGAGGATCCAAAAGTACTTTTATAGATAGCCTGGTTCCTTTTCAGTCTAATTTTATCTACAAGTTTTTATTTTCTTTGGTATAAATCACAAATCCATATATACTTGGCTTAAGGAGAAGGAGCAGAGACTTGGTTTTCAGTGCCTGAAACAAAAAATCTTCATCTTAAGATTCTTATTTTTTCCAGAATAGTCTTTCCTTTAATGAATCTCTCATTGTATTCTTCCAAGTCTCTGGTATCTTGAATACTTAACTAAATCCTTTCAATTCAGGAAACCTCACCCAGCAACTCTCAGAGCTCATGAAATCCAAATCTTCATATACTATTTCTCTCCAGTGATAAAGATTACATACAACTCTGGAGTATACAGACTACATACAACATATCTAGTTAAGAGGGCATCAAGGTATTGTTTAACCAGGTTCAAGACCTAACCCAATAACTCAAGTGGCATGGGTCCTTATTCCTTAAATGATCCTTCCACCGAAGTGAAAACAAAGACACTGCAACCTCAAAGCTGAAAGAGGAGTACAGTGCCTGGGCCATTGGGAGTGATAGGGAACTTTGCAGCTTGCCAACTACTAGCAACTACATTATCATTTGATTAAAAGAGTGAAAAGTGAACCAAAGATGTTTTTTGTTTGGAGAAGAGAATGGTGGTGAAACAAATGACGGGTAGATAAATGAAAATAACAATGCCTAGACCTGTGGCAGAAGAAACAGGAATGAAGAGACAAAGAGATTTTAACAGTCTGCAATGTCACCTGAGGAACACAAAGTTGTAAAACAAATAAGCTAGCTAGTTAAGTCAGTCCTAATTGTTCCAGTCTGCCAGTAAGAAATCCTTTTTAGTCTATGGCCATACCATCCTGAATATACATGATCTCAGAAATTAAGCAGGGTTGAGCCTGGTTACTTGGATGAGAAGAAATCTTTTTAATAATGACCATTAGCAGATTATCTACTCTCAAATGACTATGGAAATCATTTCATCCCTACCCTTGTGGTCACAGGAAAGGAAAAAGTAGTCTCAACTTTATCTAGGCAGCTCTGAATACTTAAACCAGGGGATGAGACAAGAAAGCAAAATAAGGTAGGTTTTCTGGCTTATTCTCAATATATATATGTATGTTCCATGTATGGCCCATAAAGTTATATAGGCAAGTTATTTGATTTCTGCAGTTATACCAAGATTCAGAGCTAGTAATCTAAGGTAACAGTGAGAAATTTCTGGGTAACCCAAAAGGGATACTGTATTAACACAGAACTGCTCTGATAGTCAAGTTCTAATCAATACTATATTAGGGGTAGGAGGATGTCTATGTGACTTTACTAATTTTTTTTTACCAATTAATGTCACTGCCATAAAGAAAATCTTATGCAGAAAAATAGTTGTGAATTAGACACTCCTATATCAGCTTTTATGATGAATGAAATGTATACAAATACAATTCCTTTTTCTACAATAGTACTTAACCACTATAATCAATTCAAGAAATTCTTGTAAAACATATGACTTCTGAAAAACTCTCTGAAATTGATACGCACCCCTTGGTTAAGAGTTGCTGCTCATCTATAGCTACAAACTAATGCCAACACAAAATGATTTATATAATTTAAAACTATTTCATAAACTAAGCCTAGATGATTATAACTGCTATAAAATGTCATCAAGCTTCTTTGAAATGCCATAGAAAAATGAGTAGTTTGACATTTTGTTATTTATCTACAGGGTGGGTTTTGTTTGTTTTGAGACAGCGTCTGACTGTTGCCCTGGGATTGAACTGTCCTGGCAGTGTCATAGATCATAGCAACCTGAAGAAACTCCTGAGTTCCAGTGATCCTCTTGCTTCAGCCTCTCAAGTAGTTGGGACCACAGGTGCCTGCCCCAATGCTCTTGCTTAGGCTGGTCTCAGAAGTCCTGAGCTCAAACCCACCTGCCTTGGCCTCTCATAGTACTAGGATTACATGCCTTGGATTCTGCCCCTTAATATTCTGACCTCATCTCCCTCTACCTTCTTCATCATTTACTCCCTTCCTCAAACTACCTGGTTTCTTTGCTACTTTAATGTCAGAAATGCTCCTGCCTTAGGACTTTTGTATTGGCTGTTCCTTTTACCTTCTCAATAAAGTCTACACTGGTCACCATATTAAAAACCTACTGCTGTCTTTCCCCAGCCCCTCCCCAGTACTCCCAATCCTTCTTCCTCTGTTTTTATCTTCACAATGCTATTTAATTTATTCATGTATTATTATTTAGCCCTTGCTATAATTTAAGCTTTACACAAGGGCAGGAATTTTTATCTGCTTTGCTCATCAACATACCCCAAACATGTGGATTACTGTCTGTGAAAGAAATTAATCCAAGTAGTCCAGGAAGATATTTCCCTAAAGTAACAAGTTTAATCTGGAGAATGACCTTATTATGTATTAGAGAAGACAGACAAATAAGAGTGATTCATCAAGTTAGAGATATATCATACCAAAAACAGCAAGTTTCAGAGAATCTTAAAAGCACCCAGGCTGAAGAAAAATCACCAACAGCTACAGGAAGATAGCACACTAGCCTCAGAGTTCTCAGGAAAAGTGAAAGTCAGAAGAGTAATGTATAGGTATGTTAATGAGAAAAGTATGTGTGGAGAATGTTTCACTTAGCCGACATTCAGGTGTGTATAACCAGTAACTAAAATTTTTTAAAGTTATCAAATATATAATAATTAAGCATCAACCTACGATAAAAGGAGGAAATGTGATACAAGAGATAATGTAATCATGCTACTGCACAAAGGTAAGATGATTTACTTGTGGGGTAGAAAGAGGATAATAAACTGAAATGCAATTTAATGTACTATTTAAAGATAAAAATAAGGAGCACATAGTTCCTTTTTCTATTTTTTGCTGATGAATAAAAAATATTTTTAAAAAACTGAACAAACATATATGCACAAATAGAATAAGATCAGCTGGGAGAAGGGAGGGGGAATAGGTGGAGGGAGGGGGTTTGGAGGGATCACTGCTTAGGTTTATCTTATAGGGGTACAAGTGAATCTTTCTAAGAATAGAATGTAAACGTTTTAAAACAATAACTGAGAAAATGACATGAAGGCTGTGTTGACCAGTTTGATGAAAGTATTTTGGATTGCATGTGAAAACCCCACACTGTACCCCAGAAGTGCATTAATGTACATAGATGATGTACTTTCAACAGCATGTAAAACTAAGAAATCACTATAACATGCTGGGTTACCATGAGCACAAAAACCAGTGGAATTTAATGCCCTCAAGAAACTTATAATCTGCTAAGGTGCAAAAACACCACCAGTTATTTTATTAACAGCATACAGACTGGTATGTGATTAAGTGTCAAAATAACTAGATATAAGACTTAAGCCTAGACTTCAAAAGGCAGACCTTGTACAGAAAAGAATGAGGTCAAGGACATTTTAGAAATTAAGAAAGGATCTATTCTGTAAGTCATTTACTCATCTGAACATTTCAGTAATTACTGTATGTCAGGACAAGGACTCAGAAATCATTAGAAACTGCCATTTATTTACCAACTACTAATTTATTAGGCACATTTTAATACTACGTGCATAATCTTAATTTTCACAATACCTCTAAGATAGCTACTATTTTACACCTATTTTGACAAATCCAAAATTTAAGAGTGTATGTAAGTGTGAATTGTGAGGGTAGAAAGGTAGGCAAGGGCCACACACTGCATATACCTAACCTCAGTAAGGTGCCTAACTGAGGAATGTGAACTTTATACAGAGGCTATAAATATACAGGGGGTGCCAAAACAATGTATACACATTTTAAGAAAGGAAAAACCGCATTAAATTTATAATACTTAAGTCATATTTGATTTCTGCAATTATAAGAGGTGCTCAACATGACTTGTATTCATCTTTTGTTATTGGTATATACTGAGTATTACAGTTTTAATGCAGTTTTTTTCCTTCCTTAAAATGTGTATACCTTTTTGGGGCACATCTGTATTTTATAAGGAGAAGGATCAGACACTGCTACCGCCCTCAGGAAGCAACATAATGAACAGTTTGAAATAACAGTGAATGGGGTAGAGGAACTTCAATTACCAAGTTATTGTACCATAAATACTGGAGGAAATGTGGAGAAACTGAACATGTCACCTACTACAATTGGAGATTTAAAATTATACACTCATTCTGGGAAAGAGTTTGGCAGTTTCTTAAAGACTAAATATGAAATTACTATATGACCCAGCAATTGCCCTCTTGTGTATTTATCCCAGAGACACAAAAACTAATGTTCATATAAAAACCTGTACTTGAATGTTGTTCATAGCAACTTTAGACAGTTAATAACTGGAAATACTCCAATGTCTTTCAACAGGTTAAAAAACTGTTATGTATATACCATGAAATATTACTCAGAAATAAAAAGGAACAAACTGTTCATACTTCAACACATATTATCTATTTGGCAGATATTTTATTTATGCCATTAATCAACTAATAAAAAATAACCCCGGAGTTCCGGAGCAAGTTATAGCAAAATAGTTAGCTACTCAAGTGAATGGGGAGATTTCTATCAAGCTTCCCCAAATACATATTTTTCAAGTACATTCAAATGAAAATGAGTTTTTCATTATACTTAGCATCCCAATTGTAGAAACTCTGTCGTTCCCTCTGCTTCCCCCCTCACCTGTTACTCTGTCATTCAGAGCATTAGTGAAGAATGGAGAAAAATTCCAGCATCTTGTCTTTTTGCCTCACATCTTACAATAGGGGTTCTTAGATTGAAGTCACAGACCTTTGGGATGTGAAACCCTTAAAACCCCAGTATGGTTCTGTTCATGTGCATTTTCCTAAGGAATATAACTAAACCTTCCCCTTAGATTTTCAAAGGCCAAGAACAACTTCCCCAAAGCTCAAAACAATTTATACAAAATCTGCAGATGTACCTTTTACTTGGACAAAGTTAGATACAATCACAAGATCATGCAATCTCTTTTGTCACATCCTTGTAGTCTGTTCTAAGGACTGAAAACATCAAAAAACTACTACTTTTAAAATGTAGTCCTCTTTTCCTCTGAACTTTCTCTCTCTCTCTTTTTTCTTTTTTGAGACAAGAGTCTCACTCTGTTGCCCAGGATAGAGTGCCATGGGGTCAGGCTAGCTCACAGCAACATCGAACTCCTGGGTTCACGCAATCCTCCTGATCCGGCCGCCCAAGTAGCTAGGACTATAGGTGCCTACCACAACATCAGGCCAACTTCTATTTTTAGTAGAGACAGGGGTCTCACTCTTACTCAGGCTGGTCTTGAACTCCTGATCTCAAGCAATCTACCTGCCTCAGCCTCCCAGAATGCTAGGATTATAGGAGTGAGCCATCACACCCGACCTGGGTTTTCCTTCTTTAAAAGTCATAGATTAAGCCACATTTACTTGAGTGTTCACCTTCATAACATGAGCTGAGATGACAGGAAAAACACTCCAGAGGTAGCAATCATAAAACTGTATCTACTATAAAACACCTCTTTTAGGATGGAGTAAGACAATTTGTAGTACACCAAATTGTGGAGTATATACAACTGGCCATTCTATAAATTTACCCATAGTCTTGGAATAAATAGTAAAAATGTCCATTAATATAATAAGAACAAAATTCATTTTATGTTACAGGAGTTAAGTACCTCCTTGACATAGTAAATATATTTTAGCAGTTATAATTAATGTGCTTCAAATTGAGTAACTTCAATAATTATGCCAGTTTTTTCTATTTAATATGCTGCTATAGGCACTAAGAAAAAAGTATGAAAAGAGCCACACTGAAAAAATTTGTTTGCCAAATTACTTTGAAATTTGTGAAAACAAGTATGCCACTGATACAATCTTGTATTTCAATCTGAGTGTGAAAAGCAATAAATCATGGTCAAATGGTGCTTATTTTGGCAGCCCGTATACTAAAACTGGAAAACAATACAGAGAAGATTAGCACAGTCCTTGTGCACGGATGACATGCAAATCTGTGAACTATTTCATATTTTTACCTAATGGGCACAATGTAAGGGTATATGGCACATATTCTGGGTGAGGAGCACATCTACAACAGGGACCTTACCTAACAAAAGCAAACATAACCTAAGTCTGTACCCTCACATTAACCTGAAATCTAAAAAAAAATCATGGTCAAATGGACAACACAGAAACAAATTTAAAGAAATAGCAGATAATAAAATATAGGCAGAAATACCTGTACTCTGTATCTATACTTACATATTGACATTAATTGATGCAACCAGCACCAAAAATGCTACTGAAGAAACAAATGTTAACTTCATGAGAAATTACAGAAACACCATAGTTATAGTTAATCTATCACAGGTACAACGGTTTAGCCAATAAAAAAGCAACAGAAATTGGTTACTGAATAAAGCCCAAGTAGGAGGTCAAGGTGGGATGATCACTTGAGCCTAGGAGTTTGATCTTGCAGGGATCTATGATAGCGCCACTACACTCTCGCCTGAGGGCAATACCCTTTCCCAAAATATAAAACAAAACAAAACCCTGGCATTTTATTAATACGATTCAAATTTTCTCATTCAGATTCATTCTCTTAAAGTATTGCTTTTCAAATACTAGTAGTTGCTAAATCAATTCAATAGGTCACAATCAGTATTTTTTCACTTTAATATACCAGAAAATCAAAATAAATACAGATTTCCCACAGTATCCCACAGGACCTCTGCAAATAACAAAATCTGAGGATGCTCAAGTCTCTTATATGAAATGGCATACACTTATGGTCATCTTCCTTTATACTTGAAATTATCTCTAGATTACTTATAATACTATAATGTAAATGCTATTAATACAGAACTTCTGTAAATTGAGCACTGCTATGTGCCATGCATCAGAAACACAGATTTCCAGTTTCTAACACAACTCCAAGGAAAATAATGTAATTCCTACTTTATAGGTGAAGGAATCAGCTAAGAAAGAGTAAATGGTTTATTCTTACTCTCTGACTACTCCGCTACTTGAACATTGGCAGTTCCTCAATATAGGCAGACAATTCTCTGTATTTACTCCCTAGGGAATTGCATTTTGCCATCTCCACTTCATTGTCTTCTAAATATGTATCTCCAAATAAATCAGACCTCTGCTGAGGGCCCGTACTACTCTAAGCTTTCATCATGGTTCACTTAAGACTAGTGTAATGTACTAACTGGTCTTGCATATCTTCTCTAGCCCTCACTCAATTCATTCTCCATACTCTAAACAAATGTGAGTAAGTGATTTCAAGAAACAAAGCCACTCACTCTCTAGTTTCAAGTTATTCTTAGACTAAATTGCTAACAGGTTTCAGAGTCTGGTCCCGACTTTAAGCGTCTCTTTATACTACTCTCTCCCCTAGACAGTGAGCCTGCCCCAAAACATTGACTTCCTTTAAGAATATACTATGTTCAGCTCGGCGCCTGTGGCTCAAGTGGCTAAGGCACCAGCCACATACACCTAAGGTGGCGGGTTCGAATCCAGCCTGGGCCCAGCAAACAACGATGGCTGCAACCAAAAGAAAAAAAAAAAAGCCAGGTGTTGTGGTGGGTGCCTGTGGTCCCAGCTACTTGGGAGGTGGAGGAAAAAGACTCGCTTGAGCCCAGGAGTTGGAGGTTGCTGTGAGCTGTGATGCCATAGCACTCTACCCAGGGGGACAGCTTGAGGCTCTGTCTCAAAAAAAAAAAAAAAAAAGAATATACTATGTTCCTTCCTACCACATGCATATATGGCTTATTCAGTATTAAATAACTCTCCATTCCACCCTACCATTCCCCCAAGTTAACACACATTTATCTCTCAGCTGTAACTAAAAATGATACTTTTCATGGAGGCCTTCCCTCACCATTTAGACCAGCACATTCCAGTTCAGCCTAGTCACTTTTCAAGTGTTAAACAGCTTCAAGTGGCTACTGTGTTCAAAGGACAGCGCTAAACCAGCTGTCTGTGTTTCTGGACTCCCTATTCTCCTGGTCAATGTGCCTATCCCTGCATCAATATCACACTGTCTTAAATACTAAAGTTTTATTTTATATGACAGAATAAGCATATATGCCACCACCATCAACATTCTGCTTTTCACAAGTGTCCAGGCTATTCTAAGTTCTTCACTTTTACACATAGATTAGAATCAGCATGTGAAATTTCTGGAAATCTCTTGAAATAGCCAACAAAACACAGCAACCCAAGTTCAGCAACCCAAGAACACTGACCTCTCTGTGATATACCATATTCATGGACAAAAAAAGTAGCAATTCTGCGATTTATTCAGATCTTTTTAATGTCTTTGAATAAAGCTTTATACATGTGATGATTATTCTAAAGGACTTGATAACCTGCCATGCTTTTGTAAATAATGCCTTCTCTACTTTTTCTAGTTACTTTTTGCTGATATACAGAGATAAAACTGAACTTTGATTACTGATTTTATATCAAGCTACTCTGCTAATTCTATTAATACTGTCAATAATAATTTACCTATAGATGCTTATTGGCTTTCATATTGATATCATGAGCAAAATAATAATTTTTGTTTCCTCCTTTCCAATACTTATGTTTTTAGTTTCTTTTTTCTTATTCCTTTAACCAGGTTCTCCACATAACACCAAAAAAGAGTGATGATTCTGTATACCCATCTTGTTTCTGATTGAAAAGGGAATATCCTTCCCTATGTAGGATGACAAATGATCCTTATTATAAATTTTGCTCATTTGTAGATATCTTTTTTCAAATTAAGAAAGCTCTCATCTGTTCCTAATTTATTAGTTTTCTCATTTATTTGTTAAATTTTATCAAGTGCTTTTTCTACATCTACTGCCATAGTAGTATTTTTCTCCTTTGGTCTGTTTATGGAGTCAACCACATATACAGATTTTCTATTAAGCCATCCTTTGCACATGTGGTATAAATTCACCATGGACATAACTTTCCTTTTATATACTGGTGATACTGTTGGGCTTTTTTAATATTATAGGCCCCAAATCTCTCATACAAAACCCTCAGATTTAAGATATATTTCAGAATTCAAACTTTTTAGTCACTAGCAACAATGTACAAGGTCTGCCAATTAAGATGGCAAACTCATTCTAGAAAAAGTATTACATATGTCATTGTTGAGTATCATCTCAGTCACCAGATGGCCAAGGGGAGTACTTTGAAGGTGACTAGAGATATTGAGCAATGAGGTATGTCATACTTTTTCTAGGATAAGTTTGTAAACTTAATTAGAGGACTTTGACCTCATATGGTACACAAAGTATATTAATAGTAACAACCTGAGTACCTAGTACTCAAACTAATATTTTCACAGTGAAGTGCGGGGATGATGATAAGCAGACTCTCATCTGTTCAAGTCAGGATCTGCCAGTAATGAGAAGAGGTCCAATGAGGTTGTGTTGTCAAGTTGTGAAATTGAAATTTTGAGTTTTCAGAGGCTACTGGATTTCAAAATAGCACTCAGGGTAATCATTTCAGAGTTTTATACACACCCTCATGATTAAAATGTGACATAATATTCCTTTCTTATACCACTTCATGTCTGATTCTAGAATTAAGGATAGGTAAGTTTGAAGAGTAAACTGAAGAATGTATTCCTTTGCTTTCTATTCTCTGGAACAATTTACACAATATTGGAATGACTTAATCCTTGAAAAGTCTCCTATAAAATTATCTAAGCCTACTAGTTCCTTGGTGGGAAAATTTACTACTGCAAAATTTATTTAATAATAAGAGGATTATTCCAAGTTTCCTTGTTTAGGTAAACTGTATTTTTATAGAAGTTAGTTTATTTTGTTTAAACTTTCAAATTTGTTGGTATAAAACTGTTGATAGTATTCTCTATTATCTTTTTAATCTGAATGAACTTTAACTACAACAGAACCTCTGTAAGTTGACCACCTAAGGAACTGCGACAAACTGGTCAACAAACAGAAGTGGTCAACACAAAGAACTAGGCCTACTGAACTGATACATACATGTGGTACATATGCAGTCTATGAAAATTAGGTCAACTTAAAGAGGTGGTCAACCACGGAGGTTCTACTATATGTTCTCCTTTTACTCACAATACTTATTTATGCCTTCTCTTTTTTTCAACATTGTTTTCAGAGGTTTGTCTATTCTATTTTTCTAGTCTTTTCAAAAAAATCAGCAATTAGCTTGATTTCTGTTGTGGTCTCTATCTCCATCACTTTATAACTAAATGCCTACATTTGCCCCTTGACTAAAAGTATAAAATTATATTAAGTATTATCTGAAAGACTAGGCACCAATACAGAAAAATATGCACTATTGCTATTGAAGACGATGCCTCTGTTCTTAGGGAACACACAAAGAAATATTTAATGGCAATTAATATGATGTCTCTAACTTAATCTCAAAGGTCTCAAAGGAATGCATACATACACAAACTCAGGTAGGTGGAACAAAATACAAACAATTGGTAAAGCTGGGTGAAGAATATGTGAGTGTTTTACTATTCCTACAACTATTTTCTATGTTAAAATTATTTAAAAATAAAGTTACCAAAGCAACTGACTTCTGAACAAAAATGGAAAAATTACACAAAAATAAAAGCAATTTAAAAATGAGCTGTGATGTTTTCATGTAAGCAAATTAAGACAAAAATATTGAGGTCCTTTGGCAGTGATAAAATGTATAGATGGAACTATGGATAATAGGGTGAGTATAAAGAGATGCCAGAGATAATCACTGCTGGTAGTGTGTGTTGTAAATTAAGAGTATGTGAGGTAAGTTTAGATGAGTGAGTCTTCTTATACAAAAACTGTTTACATGCCTCGTCTAGAGAATTGTTAATAGCAAAATAGAGAAATATAGTATCTTAAACTTAGAAAATAAAGTCTATCCAACTATAATGGACAGTTATGATATGTAGGAAAACTACCTAGAATAAGTTTATTAAAAATATCCCTACCTGGGGCAGTGCCTGTGGCTCAAGAAGTAGGTTGCTGGCCCCATATACCAGAGGTGGTGGGTTCAAACCCGGCCCTAGACAAAAACAAACAAATCCTCCCCCCAAAAATATCCCTATCTGTAATTGGGACTGATAAACAACAGTTAGCCATGGAAAATATGTATTGATAATTTATAAGACTTAACTGATGAATAAATTATCAATATATTAGAATAAAAGCTTATTGGATGCTATCGTAAGACCGTAAAATAACTTGAATATATTTTGTGTGCCATCTATTATAAAAGAGTATTAGAAATGAAGTTGCTAAAATATCACTGTGAAAAAGATCTAAAAAAATAAAAATTACTAAGTACAACTTTAACAGCACACATATTTAGGTTTCTAATGCTTAATACCATCAGATGAATTATTACCTATCAAAAAAGTATAAAAGATGAAAACATGCTATTGAACCAGAATTCTACAATTCAAATTTCAGAAACTACTCTATACGCCTTCAGGCAATATACCACTACCTACAAAGAGGATGCCTAGAAAAATTTAATCAATACTGAAGACTAGTATTAATTCCCTAAGCAAGATAGGTATATCAAATTAATATCACAAAACTGGTAGGACAGAAAGAAAAACATATATATAGGATGATTGTAAACTGAAAAATGAGCAAAATTGACTTCATAATCTGGGTATTTAAAAAAAAAGTTGGGCGGTACCTGTGGCTCAGAGGAGTAAGGCACCAGCCCCATATGCCGGAGGTGGTGGGTTCAAACCCAGCCCCGGCCAAAACTGAAAAAAAAAAAAAATAAATGAAAAAATAAAAAAAAGGTTTACTTAGAATTATGCTACAGAATATGAAGTCAAACTTCTATCCCAAATAAAATGTACTGAGATAATTTCTCTCCACAAAATATTCAAATCACTAATTTACTGAGTGAATAAGATAGTCCAAGTTGTCACTGATGTCAATCCATTATCTTTCTGTGTATGTATGTGTGTGTACATATATACATATATATATGTGATGTTTTAAAAAATAAAAGCAAGCAACTTTATAAACATCACAAACATAAATGAAACTTACTTTTTTATCTTCTTTTACTTTATGGGTTTTCTTTTTCATCTTCTTGTCATCTAATTCCTGATCAGAAGTGATTGCAGGATTATCAATACCACCTTTCCAAGTTTCAACAGGTGAAAGAAGTGGGTCTTCTTCACTTCCACGATGTCTTCCTTTTCTTTTTGTTTTAGAAGTGGTGAAAGCCTCATCATCACTTGCATCAGAATGTGTTCTTCTATAGTACGACTTGGCTTTACTAAACAAGGTTTTAGATTTGTATTTATATTTTGAAGGCCTCCGTTCCCCATGACTTTTTGAGGTTCTATCAGAAAATCCATTTTCTTCATCTCCTTGGGTGTTATTTACATACGAGTTTCGAATTTTAATAATGCGATTTTGACTATCATCTGGGACAACATAAATCTCATCAGAATAGCCCTTCTGTTTGAAAATTGTATCAATAGGTTCTGCGTAGTTATCTGAAGGATCCGTATCTTCAGGATGTGCCAAAGGCACCCGGGAAGTCTGTTTTCTTGGATTTTTACCAATACCAGCTTCAATTGTTTTTAAAAGGTTTGGATCCAGTTTTTTCACATTTGTCTTAGGTACAACTGGTTTAGGTTTAATAGGTGGAGGCACTTTATGGTTGCGTTCATGGTCATGACAGTTTGGGGTACTATGAATAGGATATTCATTTCCTTCCAGATCTAACCTATACCTGGAACGGTCACTAGGTGTTGGAAGCAACTGTACATCATCTCCAATTGGACTATAAGGAGGTGGTGCTTCTGTGTCATCATCTGAATCAGGGTAGTTGTTATAGGGAAAACAGTCTCTGGGAGATGGTAGAAAAACATCTTCACTTTGATGAGCTGATTCCCTTGTATTATCAGACAAATAGGAATTTTCTATCATATTTTTTTTCTCTAGAACATCACTGAAAAACAGAGTAAAGACTTCAGTTTGACGATGATACTGAGATAAAGAATATAACGCTGTAAACTTAGCAGTGATCTCAGTTGCGATGTGTTCTCCTTCAGTCATTAACTCCTTAATAGCCTCATTTTCAAAAAAATCTGCTTGGCTATCAGTAACTGCTACCAGTTGTACTGGAATGGTATCTTGAACTTCTGACAGAAATGCTCGAAGCATTCCCATTGATGCTTTCCGTTTGGCAGAGTAAACTAATATATACCCATGAACCAGTTCATCTTTCCTTACTCCAATTGAAGAATGGTATGATAATATTGTGATCTGTATTCGCCTCCTCTTTTCACCAATGATTTTATCAAGCATTAGGGAATTATTTTGTCCAGCCTGAGCAGCACTGCAAGAATGAGAATCAAGGAAGGGTGAAAGGATAAGATCCACACTGAATGGATCACCACACATGGCACACATGACAATTCTCAAGTCAGCTTCTGATACATCTTTATTGGTGGGAACCGGGCTCATCACATCCAAATTGTGTTTAACTGATTCCAATACTCCTCTTAGTGCTTGTTTAATTTGGGTTTCATTAAATTTACGAGGATATGTACCAGTAGGTACATCTACAAAAGGACATTGTAACTTGTTTGCCAACTGCTGCCCTTGGTGCCTGAGAATTGGTAGATTCTTACTGATGGAATCTCTCTGATTAGCCAGAATTAACGTAAATGGAAGATTGGCCATATATTTATCTTTTCTGATCTGAGTAGCTTCAGTTCTTATTTTTCCAATAAACTCCCCAATAAAACTCAGTGACTCAATAGAATTAAATACACAGAAGCACCCATGTGGTTTAAAGGCGGCAGTCCATAATTGACTCAAAAAGTAAGGCGATTTGGCATCAATGGGCCGGAGTTCAAGTTCATAAATTTTTCCATCTAAGGCATATTCATCATCAGTGGATTGGGTCCTTATCTCATTTGTTAGTTCTTGGGCAAGGCCATCCTTCCCTAAAATGAAAAGGTTAACTTTATCTATATTGGTACTATCATGATACAACCGTAAGCGGCCATGATCCAACTGCAAAAGACTATTGGCAAGTAACTGCTCCACTTTAATGTCAGTACAGTTTTGGCCACTAAGACATGTTTCTTTAGTGGGATGATAAACAAATCCTATATGTTTAAGTAGAAGAGATTCCCTATCAGGTGCAAGTTTCTGTAAAGCTTTGTATCTAGGTTCTTCACTCAGAACTGTATGAATTTCACTCATTTTGTCTGAACTAGGTGTTGCATTAAGATCTAAATCATAAAAAAGTTCAGAATGCTCAAAAAGCATTTCCTGAAACTCTTCTTTGGCTTTTTCAACTATTTCTCGCTGATGTCTACCATATACCTCTTTGCTATCAGCCTCAGTGATATACTTGAAGGCTTCATCCTCCATAACAAAGCACATAACTTCTTCCCATGGCTGCCCAGGTGAAATGAACTGAATTTTTTCCAAAGTCTTTCTGAATTTTTCCTTCATTTCCACCCTCCTCTTCTCTGATATTAGGTGTTGTACATGGTTCTGATAGACTTTTTCAGCTTCTAAAGTGCTCAGGAGGTCAAATGGGATCCTTCTATCATTAATTTTATCTATATGGTCAGTTTCATCCCAAGGTGTTTTTTCTAGCACCACAAAACATAACTGAAAATCTGCTCTCTTTTCCATTAACTTCAAGGCTTCTGACCAATTCAAATGTTCAATTTCTTCTAGATTTGGCAAAAGAGTATTAAAAGCTCTTGGTAAAGTATTTATATATTCTTCTCTCCTTTTTCTTATATGTTCCTGTTTAAGTTGTTCTATATGTTTAGAAAATGTATTTCTGGCCTTTCTTGTTCCCTCTAAGTTGATGTATTCTTCATAATCAGGATGATTTTTTAATTTATTACTAACAGTTTTCCAAGTTGCATGATAATCTCTCACAGTCTGCACAAGTTTTTCAAACTTATCTGTTGCTGTGACAACAAGTTGTCTCTGTGTTTTATAAGCATCCAGATAGGGAATAATTTTAGGCTTGCCACGAGTTTTATCCAACATTTGTACCAGTGCAGTGAAACATGTCTCAATGTTGACATTAAATCGTGCTGATGTTTCCACTACAAGAAGGTTCTTTTTGTTTGAAGCAAATGCCTGAACTTCTCTAAGATAATGATCCACACATTCATCACATTTAGTTGCCGCTATTATTACAGGTTTTTTAGATTTTGATAGCTGGACAAAAAGGTTATTCACAAATTTAAGTTGATCATCAAACTTCCTATTGCATCCCTGACTTACATCAATGCACAATAAAAATCCATCTACGTTGAGCTTCCCTTCAGGCATCTGCTTCTGTTCAAAGTCTTGCTCCAAGCCTAACTGATCAGTGCAAATGTACATTAGTTTTTCTGCTGACTGCAATTTAGAGGCAGCTGCACGTTTTATGTATGGTTGCAAATTCGTACTCCGATGAGGCAAGAAAGTCTGGTCATCAATGAACTCTGTTTGTTCGATGACATGAATTTTGCACTCTACTCCATCTTCACCATTTTGTGTTATGTCACCCCAGTACAAAAAGTGATCATTGTTTACTACTCGTCCTCCGAAGTCAATGGTGCTAAGCACAGAAGTATGCTCTGGATAATATTCATCTGCTTTTGAGCGTACAAATCTATTGCACAAACAAGACTTTCCAACACCACAGTTACCTTTGTCTTTTTCAGTCCCAGACAGTCCAACTACACTGATAGTATAGGATGGGGGACGAGGCTCTTTGTTTTTTGCCATCATAACTCTCTTCTCATGTCTCTACATTCACAAAGGTAACCACATATACTTCTCATTCTGAAAACAAAATCATCTCAAAATACAGATCCCAAATTTCAGAAGTGTACTTGGTTCTCTGTATTTCCCTCATTTCTGTGCAGAAAGATCTTCAAGATCATATGGATCATCTTCCTAGAAAGAGGGGGAGAAAGGACACATCTTAATCATAAATTACATACAATGAATTATACATATTAAAGACATTTGTAACAAATCATTTGTAGCAAATAGTAATGTTAATCATGTTAAATATACTTATAAGAAATCCTAACAGTTTATGATTTACTGTTATAAATGCAAGATGACTTCAAAATTTAAGGCAAACAAAACAACAACTAAAATAATTAAATGTAAAATCTAATGTAATGCCTCACAAACTGTAAGATAAACTTCTATTAACCAAACATACATTTTGCTTTTTATTATTCTCTTCCTATGAGTTTGAGGAAACAACCAGTATTTCCCACTCCCTTAATTTTCTTGTCTTCTGTGATTGAAGGCTATGTTGGTGGCAACTAAAATTTAAGTAATTGTCTTAGCAACTCCCTCACAACTTTAAGAATACAAAACAACCGCCTTTCTACTACAGGGTTTCTTAAAACTTATTCCCTAAAATAGGATTTTATAAGAATTTAGTAAGATTTTAGAATAAAAAGTTCCAGTAAGTTTTAACACACTCTTATGAAACCTATCAAATTTTATGCACCATTGCAACAAAGAGAATTCAAATACTTAAAACAGGGAAATAGAAATAAGTGAAGAGTTAAGACAAATAGTGACAACATTTAAGTAGACCAGGGGGTCTCAAACTAAGCAGATGAAGGAGCAACTTTCATTTCAAATCTGTAATAAATGAAATAAAAAGTAATCATAAATGAAATTTTAAAATATAAAATATTTTTGTAAAATGTAAATGAAATTTTGAAAAAAATCCAAGCCTTAATTTTGTATAACATGCAAAAGACATAAAATTATTGCCAAACTGTTTCTAAAAACTCTTAATTTCTGGATTTATTTCTTCCCCTAGTAGTTACAAAGAGCTCAAGGATCACATTTTGAATAGCGTCAAGTACCTTAAGATTATATATTTGAGACAATTTTTATAATTATTTGCTATACTAGCAACATTACATAATTTTAAGAATTACATGATATTTAATTTTGATTATTTATGTATGAACAATGAATCAGTTGTTTTAAAGTCTTATTTGAAGAGTCTTCACATTCTTTTGAGGCTGAATTAAAAGCAATACATCATTTCTAGTACTTTAAAATTTCATAAGAAAAAATCCAGTAATGCATATCAGCATGTGTAAAAGGACATCCGGACATAAAGGATGTAAAGAACAAGAAAAAGAAAAGACTACCTCTGCTCCCCCCAGAATACTTGGTTTGTGCACTGACCTCCACTGCAAGTAAACATCTATTTTAGTTATACTACACATGTCTATAATGGTAATGAGAAACTGTCCTTATAACTAAAATCTTGACTAATATTTCTACTAAAATGATAATTCATAATTTTTAAAAACAAAATTTCAGATTTATTCTTGTACTCAAGAATTTTCTTCTGACAGCCTCAACTAAGTATCAATTTTATCAGCCACCTAATAGTAAAATAAAAGATGTACTAGATTTATTTCTGTAATAAAACTATTACCATACTGAAGCAGCGACATAGGAAGTAGAACTATGTGTAAATAGAACTGATTTCAAAATCTGACTTCTATTATTTACTAGGTGATGACAGCAGTAAAGCCCTAAACCTTTTCACCATTTACCTAATGTATAAAATGGGACTGCGTACCTATACAAGTTTAAGAACCAAACCATTTTTAAAATGTGAAGTGCCTTGCAAACGAAAGGGTCTTACTAAATAAGAGTTCTATTTTTTAATTAGATTAACGAGAAACTTACAAAAAATAATGCAATAAGACTTTTTACAGGGGGCAAGACACAATTGTAAGAGGGACTTTACCTAACAAATGCAATCAGTGTAATCTGTTTCTTGTATCCTCAATGAATACCCAACAATAAAAAAAAAAGACTTATCACAAATATTATGTGGCAGTGGTATTTATGGAAACAAGTAGCAAAAAAAAAAATTAGGGAAATCTCATCTAATCCTATTAACTTCCTTTTGTTAAGGAAAATTCTTAAAAAATCTTAATCTAGCCACACTTACCTAGCATCAAGTTTAACATTTTTACCTAAATTATGTAAAGAACAATCAGACTATCTATGAATATTTATAGAAAAGAAACATATCACGCCTATAATCCTAGCACTTAGGAGGCCAAGGATTGCTTGAGTGTACAGGTTGAAGACCAGCCTGAGCCAGAGGAAGACCCCATCTCTAAAAACTAGCTGGGCATTGTGGTGGGCGCCTGTAGTCCTAGCTACCTGAGAGGCTGAGGCAAGAGGATCACTTGAACCCAAGAGTTTTAGGTTGCTATGAGCTAAGACACCACAGCACTCTACCAAGGGTGACCAAGTGAGACCCTGTCTCAAAAAAAAAAAAAAAAAACCCAGAAAGAAAGAAAACAGTCTATTAACAGGACAACAAAGTTAGCCATAGTAGGGCAGTGCCTGTGGCTCAAAGGAGTAAGGTGCCGGCCCCATATGCCGGAGGTGGCAGGTTCAAAACCCAGCCCTGGCCAAAAAACCAAACAAACAAACAAACAAACAAGTCATAGTAATAAAAAGAGAAATTATATGTGGAAACAGCACAATGATTCCACAGCTAATAACTAAGAAAAAAACAGAAGACATGATATACTCTTTTTTTTTTTTTAACAGAAAAACAAAACTTGTAGGTGATATTTCAAAATGCATTATCAAAAGAAAACTTACCTAATGATTACTCTGGGGAATTCTTACTTTAAGCAGTAAGAACACTAAAACTACACAATGAAATATAATTCTTTATTAACCAAACATATATTCTGAAAACTAATTCAAAGATATATAAGACTATTGTCCCTTGGCTTCCAGTTTCATAGACAAGAGACTGTTTAATATAAGAACACCACAATATAATAAGGACCCTAAGTATTGCAAAAAAATTCAACTACAAACCTAATCTTTACTACAACCATCATATTTCTTATATACATTTACCCAAACAATATAATTTTGGATACTATTACTATTACTGCTCTCCTATGGCATAATCCCAAAGTATGAGATACACTCTAAACCTTTAGAAAGGCAGAGTAGCAATGAAAACATCCTATAAAATAAAAATTCCAGAGTTCCAGAAAGAAAAGGCTCTTAAAATTAAATGAAGAGTGAAGGCATTAAGTCATCACCACTTTTATTGGTTGGTCACTGAAACTAGAAGGCTTTTTATCTAAAAGAGAAATGAAACTACTATGTTGAGGTTAAATTTTGATATTAAAGCTTCAAGACTTCCTAATTAATTTGGTAGTGGCAATCTCTGAATCATGAATGTTAAAGTTCAAATTAAAAATAAGGTAATTTTGTGCTACTTTTATGGTTTCACACCAATTCACAGTAAACTGCCAATTTGACAGAGGGAAGAACAGCCAAGGCCTTATTAACAAATACCATCAGGTAAGACTATTCTTGAAGTCCCCTAAAAAGCTTAAGTCATTAGTCACCCACTATATGGTGATTTTCAGACTGGGAAAGTATTTACCAGTGATAAAAAAATTCTTCTACCTAGAGATGGGAAGATGTTGGGCCAGTACTTAGTTGCCCTCTTCTAACTTTTTCACCAGAGAAGTGTCTTCCTTATCTGACTAACAGGTTTCTTTAACTTAGAAGTTTTAGTTAAAAAAAAAAAAAAAGTGTCTTCAAATTAACAAAACAAAAAGTTTGAGAAATCCTAGACTAGATAAGAAATTGTTGTCACCTTGCCCTCAAGAGGATTTTGCTATGAAGATAGATCTCATGAAGCTGGCTGTAAAAGGTTATAAAGGAATTTAATTTGAAACACGGGATAGTTTATATAGATAAGATTTAACCACTGGCCCCCAACATCCAGATCAAAGCCACCCTTCTGTTTTTCATGTTTTCACTAATAAACTTATGGCCAATGTCTTCAACTACATGTGGACTGCTTAATTTAGAAAAACTCTTTTAAATACGCCTAACAGTATTATCTGTTTGTGTCAATCATGTATATCTTTCCTACTTTTAACATAAGCTTACTTTCAAATAACTTGTTCTCATAACACTTAGCATTACATTTTTACTGATGATGAAACCAAGACAAAAGCAGCAATGACCTATTCAAAGTTATTAGGTTAGGATGAAAGTCTCCTCAAGCCCAATCTTTTACTTTCTTAAATAACAGTGCTCCTTTTAATGGTTTGCAATGCGCCTCTCATTTCTGCCTTTAAGATTACCTTATAAACCAGTGGTTCTCAACCTTCCTAATGCGGTGGCCCTTTAATATGGTTTCTGTGGGCCCATAGGTTGAGAACCGCTGTTATAAACTGTTATTTATTCAGGGAAATATTTAAGTATCCTTACATAATACTTTTGGCTAAAACTGTCCTACAATTTCTGTCAAAATTAAGCTATCTCCACAATTTAAGTTTTATAAAATATTTACTAGAAACATTATATGCTCTTTTTAATGGAGTTTTAGTAAAAAAGTGGCTTTCTACAAATTAAAAAAAGTTTATATGGAATCGAGCCTAGAAAAATGAAAAAAACAGATTTAGTAATCCAATATTTAAACTAAAACTTGCTTTGTACCTTTTCACAAAACCATCACAAGCACTAATAAAACATTCTGTTTTTAAATTACCATACTGTGTAAGGAAGGTCCTACTGGCCCTATCTTCAAAATGTATCCATAATTTATCAGTTTTCTCTACTTGTACTGCTATTAACACTGATCCCACCCATCAATACCTCTGGCCCAAAGTCTTCTAAACTAAACTTCCCCGCTTCCCTTCCCTTGGTCTATGCATATCACAACAGTCAAGAGTATTCCTTCTAAAACATAAGGCTGAGCCGTGCATCCTGGCTAGCACTTTGGGAAGCTGAGGGAGGAGGGAGGATACCGTGAATTTAGGAGTTCAAGACCAGCTTAAGTAAGAATAAGACCTTGTGTCTATTAAAAATAGACAGGGTTTTGTAGCAGGTGCCTGTAGTCCCAGCAAGAAGATCACTTGAACCCAAGAGTTAGAGGTTGCTATGAGCTATGATAGCCCCACGACACTTAACCCAGGGCAACAGAGCAAGATTCTGCCTCCAAGAAAACCCTGAAAAACAAAACAAAACAAAAAAAAGAAAAGAAGAAATGAAGCATGAAGGCTATTTATAACCTATAATAACGTATTCAGCCAACATAATAATCTAATTTTTATGACACTTAAAAAAATTCAAAAATGAAGGTATGAACCCAAATAAAGTAGACTCAAAATATTTGGATACTTAAAGACTTTTTAAAAATCACATATATTATAGGAAATTATATTTCCAACACCTAATTACACCAAGAGAGCTTTGTGAATAGATGCTCTATCTTCTTTAAATCGAATACAAAAACTCTAAGCAAATATCCAAAAGAGATCCAAGCCCAAAGATTATTATATATATATATTCTACAATCTTACGCAAATCTGGCAGAAAGTTAAAACTTGTCTGAATCATTAATAAAAACATCAAGTGCACACTAAAAAATGAACAGTGTAATATATTACTTTTCTTAATGTTCTCTATACTAATTCTCAATGACAAATTTATCCACGCTGTGAAGAGAAAATGAGAATCTTAACAGGGAGGCACCCGTAGCTCACTGGGTAGGGCAATGGCCACATACGCTGAGGCTAGCACGTTTGAACCTGGCCTGGGCCAACTAAAACAGCAATGACAACTTCAACAAAAAAACAGCTGGGCATTGTGGTGGGTGCCTGTAGTCCCAGCTACTTGGGAGGCTAAGGCAAGAGAATCGCTTCAGCCCAAGAGTTGAGGTTGCTGTGAGCTCTGATGCCACAGGACCCTACCCAGGGCAACAGCTTGAGACTCTGTCTCAAAAAAAAGAAATAAATAAAAAGGAAGTCTTAACATACATAAGATAGCTAAGTAATTCAACAATGTAATAGCTGTAGTAGTCAGTCATATTTCGTATTTTTTTTTTTTTACTGCTGCACCAAGGTTTATACCATATAAGCACACAATCCTTAGGCTGAAAGGAGCCCTAAAAAAGATCATCATTCCTATGAATTAATCTTAAGACTATAATCAAGTGAATAAAAAGAGAACCTATCAAACATTTCAACAATTTATATAGTGACTAAATACTGACTTTTATCTTTTGACTTTTCAAGTTAGTTTTTTAAAAAGTTTCACTGCTGAAAACATTTAAGGCTCGGCACCTATGGCTCAAGCGGCTAAGGTGCCAGCCACATACACCTAAGGTGGCGGGTTCAAATCCAGCCCGGGCCCGCCAAACAACAATAATGGCTGCAACCAAAAAGAAAAAAAAATAGCTGGGCGTTGTGGCAGGCGCCTGTGGTCCCAGCTACTTGGGAGGCTGAGACAGGAGACTCGCTTGAGCCCAGGAGTTAGAGGTTGCTGTGAGCAGTGAAGCCATGACACTCTACCAGGGGGACAGCTTGAGGCTCTGTCTCAAAAAAAAAAAAAAGAAAACATTTAAAAAAACCAATGGCCAAAAACCATTCTCAAAGAGGCTAACCACCTACTCTATTATTTATAATAAATACTTAATCTATATCCTTTTTTGATAATCTTATGCCCCCAAGGCCTTACTATGAAAGTTATTCCAACTCTATGTAGTCCATTTCCTTATTCTATGGCGAAAACAGAAGAACCAAAGGTCATGTCATTTCTATCAACCCATGTAAACAATCCATTAGTAATTACTCTGTTTAGCTTCTATCTGCTTAACTTTATGTCAGAAATTCTGAAAGTACAAAGGTATGTATGTATAGGGAAGTCCCCTACGCCAGTTGAACATGTTCACCTGATGTCTAAGTCCTTTTCTCTCCATTTTGGAGAACAGAGAAAGCGGATGGGAAGATAATTTGACATTCAGTATTATGCTATAAAGAGGAGGAACGAACATTTTCTTAATGATGAGGAACACTTGGTGATGGGAAATGGGAACATGAAGAAGTCAAATAAGAATAGAAGGGGTACAGACTGAAAAGGAATTGCTGACTTAAAAAAAAAAAAGGCCAAAAAGCACTTTCCACACCATATTTTTAAGCAGCTTTACAGTACCATGGCTGAGGAGATAAAGGCAACGTGCTCTACTGTGGTACTGACAAGTGCAATAGGAATTCAAAGAAACTAAAGATTGAAATAGATCAGGGTTTATAAACTATTTCTACAAAACGGCTAGGCAGCAAAGATTTTAGGGTTTGCAGGCTGTAAATACTTAACAATACTGTCGCAATACTTAACTCTGCCATGGAGTACCAAAAACAGTCATAGACCATACTTAAATGAATGACCACGGCTAGGTTATAATAAAACTATTCAGGGATACTGAAATTTGAATTCCATATAATTATCACATACCACAAAATGTGATCTTTTAATTTTTCCCCATTTCAAAATGTACAAAAACATTATATACATTAATGGGCAGCCTGCCAGATCTGACCCATAGTTTACAGCCCTGAAACAGATTAATAGTTCCACATAAAAGATAGATTGAAGTGAACATAAAAAATAAGACTACATTATGATTTTAAAGAGAAGTCATTCCAGATGTGTGATTAGGGTGGTGTGATTCAGGGTAGTAGCCACGGTAGAAAGCAGAGAATATCGTTGAACATGTAAGACAAGACTATAGTTCTTCAAGGGCAAACAGGAATTACACCTTGTAATAAGCAACAGGGAGTCACTACAGATTAGTATAGAAGTGGAATACAAGATTGGATTTGGTGGAGCACAAAGCCCCAGAGATAGACAAATACTGCAGCCTCAACACACCTGGATAAGACTTGAAAAGAGCAATTCAAGACAAAGAACTTGGTGACTGGCTACTACATATAAAAAAGACAGATAAATGTTTAACAGAAAACTAATCAGTTTCAGCAACAGATGGTGGTATTGCTAGAATTTCAGGTGATACTTCCAAAGACAAATGAAACTTCAGTAATGAAATGAGTGAGGCCAAGGTTAAGATTAGTAATTCAAATTTAAAAGTAACAAACTTTAGAAAATTATTTGAAAGAGCATTTGGTTTAATACTCTTATTTCATAAAGAAACATCTAAAGACTAGCACTCTGGGAGGCCAAGGCAGGTGGACTGCTTAAGTCCAGTTCAAGACCAGCCTGAGCAAGAGGGATTATCTCCTCTCTAAAAGTAGCCGGGCTCTTTGGTAGGTGTCTGTAATACCAGCTATTCCAGAGGCTGAGCCAAGAGAATCACTTAAGACCAAGATTTTGAGGTTGCTGTGAGCTGTGATGCTACAGAACTCTACTCAGGATGATAAAGTGAGACCCTCTCAGGAAAAAAACAAAGCAAAACAAAGAACTAAAGAATTACACACTTGGTTAATAAGGGGGAATATAAAAATGATCCTTCAATTCCCCAAATCAGAGGAATATTAAATTTTTACTAGTTCTTTGCAACGAAGAGGTATCAGCTTAGCTCTAGAAAGTACAGAGACATACTATTTTGAATGAGAAGACATAATCAACAGCAAGAAAATGAACAAACCATCCGGTATCAGAGAGCAAGGCCAGAGGTTTTCCAAGATCGTTTAACAATGCCAAATATAGCAACTAGGACAGATAATTCCACCAATGTATGTGTTTATTTCTCTATTTCTCTATCACCCTTTCTACTATGCTTGGGTTAACAATTTCCCAAATCTTTCACTCCAACTCATAAGGTACAAACTGATGCTTCTGTATCTTTATATTTTCTCCTCATCCTGTAGATCTGTCCCTCACTTCCCTATGCTTTTGGGTCCCATGGTCATTAACTTATCTAAATGTCTTTTCCCCCTTAGCCTCCCAATCCTTAGATATTAACACTTCTTACAAAGTAACATATCCTTTATCTAAATTCCTTTATATAAATTTTTAGGCCAGGTGCAGCGGCTCATGCCCGCAATCCTAGCACTCTGGGATGCTGAGTGGGAAAATTCCTTGAGCTCAGGAGTTGGAGACTAGCCTGAGCAAAAGCAAGACTTCATCTAAAAAAGTAGCTGGGCATTGTGGTAGGCACTGTAGTCCCAGGTACTTCGGAGGTTGAGGCAAGAGGATCCCTTAAATCATGAAGTCTGAGGTTGCTGTAAGTTAGACTAACATCATGGCACTCCAGCCTGGGCAACAAAGTGACAGCATCTCTAAAAAAAAAAAAAAAAAAATTCCTTTATACATATTTTAAAATCAGTATATACTGCCCTGTATGTAGCCCAAATAGACCTAAGTTGCCATACTCTCTCTTCATTAAAGTAATATGCTCTTTAAAGGAGCAATATTTTATACTTTTTCTATCACTCAGTGTCCAGTTCTTCAATAAAATATTGGTCAGGGTAATAAATAGGGTAAATCTAATCTGAAGCTAAAAAAAGGAAAATTCACTTTTACTATTAACTCTTTATGATGAAAAGCTTGAGGATCTAACCAAGTGACTTAATACTACTCATATTTTAATCAAGAAATTAAAAAATTATGCATAAATCCTTTCACAAGTAACAGTTTTAATTCTAATGAGTAAAATACACAGATATGGCCATGTGTTAACATTTTTATTTTTATTATTTTATTTTTCTTTTATTTTTATTCATCTCACTACTAACTTAAGGCATTGTGAACAGTCAGCTTCCAAAATACAAGGATGGGGGAGACTATCCTTTTTTGTTTCTCTTACATTTAAACTAGTACTTGCAGTTAAAACTCAAAATGTTAGGTCAAGGTGGGTGGACTGCTTGAGCTTACAGATATGAGACCAGCCTGAGCAAAAGGACACCCTACCTCTAAAAATAGCCAGGCACTATGGAAGGCACCTGTAGTCCCAGCTACTTGGGAAGCTGAGTCAAGAGAACTGCTTGAGCCCAAGAGTTGGAGGTTGCTGTGAGCTGTTACTCAATAGCACTTTACCACTGGTGACAAAGTAAGACTCTGTCTCAAAAAACAAAACAAAACCTCAAAATGTTTCTTCTATGAAGAATTCTCAAAGATGCCTTGACAGAAATAGGTGTTCTCTACTCTGAGCCTCTTAGTATTTTTAACTATTTACTAATTACTCCTCTATAGTTACCACCTCTCCAACTATAGCTTGAGCTATTTCTAATTTATCTGGGTATTCCCAAGGGTAAACACATAGTAAGTGCTAAATAAAGGCAATGTGAATTAATTAAGTGCTAAATAAAGGCAATGTGAATTTAATTAACTAATTAAATTAAGACTCTCATTTAAAAATTTTTTTAATGCAGATCAAAACTTTTACAAAAGTAGAATCTGGGGTAGCACCTGTGGCTCAGTGGGTAAGGCGCTGGCCCCATATACCAAAGGTGGCGGGTTCAAACTTGGCCCCTGCCAAACCACAACAAAAAACATAGCTGGGCATTGCAGAGAGAGCCTGAAGTCCCAGCTGCTCGGGAGGCTGAGGCAAGGCAAGAGAATCGCCTAAGTCTAGGAGTTGGAGGTTGCTGTGAGCAGTGTGACGCCAGGGCACTCTACCAAAGGCAATAAAGTGAGACTCTGTCTCTACCAAAAAACCAAAAAACAAAAGTAGAATCTGCCCTGATTTGAGAGGATGGGTTGTCAGGGAAGCCTGGAAGAATCTAGGGGGAAAAGCCATAGGAATCCAAGGAACAGAATTTGAAAACCAAAGAAAGCGCATACTTAAAATTCTTAGTGTTGAAGAATTTTTTTTAATGTGGTTTTTCCTAATTTGATAAAATGATCAACAGAAGCCTGCACTTAAAAAACTTTAATACTCAAGTTATGAAATGATACATCACTTTGTATCAAAGTTTCTTTGTAGGTCTTTTAGAAATTAAATTTCCCTAGTGTACCTTAATAGTACATACAAACATCTTTTAGGAACATAGACATTACAGAACACTACACAATGTTTCTTGAGTGAATTATATTATTCCATACCTTCTTGATGACCAAAGGGAAAAAAAAAAAGAACTATGGATCTTACAGCCCCAATACAGAAATTCATAAAATAGTATCTATGAAGACTGCAGTTTTGACAAAACTACTAAGAAAATCTCTTATGCCATTTCACATTTAAGTGAATAATGAAGGCTAAAACTCACTATACATCATGACAATGCTTAAAAGTTTAGTACTGTCTTCATGAGACAAACTTTTTCTTCGATTAAAAAATGTGAGTCATAAAGCCATTATTCTAATGCTGTATTGTAACTTCAAATTCAAAAAAAGGAATGCAGAGACAATGTCTTATTCCCTAAAAAAATCTTAACTTTCATTTTCTCTAAAAGAATCATTGTTCTATCCAAAAAGTCTGCCTTTCAAAAAAGATGAGATGGTTTTCAAAACATTTAGGATAAGAACCACATGACAAAATTAAGATGTTAATTTTACAATACATTCTTTAAACTACCAAAGTACTTTAAATGGAGGAAAGGGCCACTAAAATAGATAAAAGTAACAAAATTCTGTGACAATTCTTATATTGAAGTGTAACCCACCGCATTCCCCAATGCCTTTAAATAATTAATGCACAAAGATTGGTAAAGTGAGATATGACCTGGGTTAAAAAATGTAGCCTACTCAAGACAAAACCAAGTGATAGTTATCTAAACATCTGTACCATAAGATCAGATCAATAGTGCTATTAATCTAAACATCTGTACCAATCAGATCAATAGTGCTATTTCTTGAATGCACAGGTAAGTCCAGCCTTTCACTCCACTGTGTTTAGTCATAGTTTGCCTTTACAAGATTTTGTGGCCGACGCTTATCCACTCTTTTCCTCTGCTCTATTTACCACAGAAAAAAGAAATGGGAGTCAATTACAAAATACACGAAATAGGATGAGAAAGAAATTTAAAATGAAAGCAAAATCTTATTGTGGAAATTATCCAGGAGATTACCTATACAGTTAAGTATACTTATCTAAAAAAAAATACTGAATAAAGAGTACCGTTTATCATATTAAAGTACAAATGAACTGGAATTGATGACAAATATCTCCAGATACATTTTACTAATACATTTTTAAACCATATATTATTCCGAATTTCAAACAGTTTTGTCTAGATCAGTTTTTGTTAGAACTATTTAGGGAAAACTTCCAATTGAATGAGATACTACAAACATCCGCTAAATTTCTGTTCAAAGTGAAGACTGGTGTAGTATTTAAGTGGAACTGGCCACCCCCCCCCCCAACACCTGTAGAAGGCAGCACAAGCAAGGACTAGTAAATACTGGCGATGCATATCACTGCTCCACACCTGAGCATTTAAAAAAATGTTTCCTACCTATTACAAGGCAAAAGAAAATTATCGACCGGGATTTCAATTCAAAAGCTCGTGCACAAACCCATTTGCATGCCTGCCTGTCTCAGTCTGCTTTAAAACATTTGAATTCCCAGTCACTAAACGTTGGCAAAGCCGGATTTGTGTTATATGGGGAAAAGTACAAGCGCCCCCTCCCCCCCACAACTTTCTCGGAATTTTACTAGAGGGCCGAGCCGCTGGCCCTTACTCCCTAGCACCCTACAGCCTCCGCGGCACCCCCAGCCTCCACCTTACTTGCATTTCTAATAATGCCGTGGGGCGGGTGTGAGCGAGCAAGCGTGTATTTGTGTGTGGAGAAGTGCGCGCGCTCCCGCGCGGCTCCCCGCCCCCACCCCGATACTTTTCTTTAGTGGAAACAGAGGAAGAATCCAGAGATGATTCCAGCGAAAACTCAGTATCAGAGCCTCCGCCCGCCGCAGGCAGCCGACGGGACTCTGTATTTAGGCTGCGCAGTGCAACTTCTCATCCCTTAACCTGAGGTCTAGCAGCAGATGGAAAACTGGTCTCGAGAACCCGGGGAGGAGTCCGGGAGATAAGGAAAAAGTGAAAGGGCCGATC
>NW_003852447.1:6417300-6425222 GCF_000181295.1 Otolemur garnettii
GAACCCACCCTCCCTCCCTCCCCGCCACCAGCGGCGGCCCCGTCCCTCCCCCCTGCCCCTGCGCCCGCCGCAGCGCCGGGCTCAGTAATGGCGGCCACTCGGGCTCCCTCTCGCTGACGGATCTCCCCCTCTCTCCCGAACTTTACCTCAGCATCTCTCCCGGCGCGCACCGCCGGAACGCACGCGCGCGCGCAGCCACACACCCGGACGGAGGCGGAGCGGCGGCGCAGCCTGGACGGGTCGCGCGCGCGCGCGCCCCCGGCCCCACAATCCCCCGCCCCTGCCTGGCTCACCTCGCGACGCCTCCCGTGCAGCGCGCCCGGCACGGCCCCGCCCCTGCCCTCGTCTCCCGGGAGCCTGGGAAGGCGCGAGCGATCGAGCCTGAGGGAGGAGAGCGAGCGCGCGAGGCCGCGTCCTCGCTCGCGTCCCCGCTCCATCTCCCCCCTGCTCCCCCATTGGCTTCTGCCCCTCCCCCTCTTTCTCCGCCTCTCCCACCCATTGGTTCCCTCTCCTACTCCATTCCTTCTCACCTTTTCCCTTTTACCCATTGGCGTGAGTATTTTTCCTCAGCTTTCCCCTTTCTCCGTGTTCTGCTCCTCCTCCATCCCATCCTCCACGCTTCGGAAGCTGCTGTCGTGCTGCCCAGAGCACCGTCGTCCCTGAACTTCCCCTGCTTTCCAGCCCTTTCCTTCTGTTCCGGTTTCTGGTCGTAACTCAGAGCATACCACAGTACTGCAAAGGAACCTTCTGTATTAGCCGTGGCAAAACATGGCATGGGCACGGCATGCTTCTCCATATATCCTTCTGTGGTCTCTGAGCAGTAAGGAATAAAAGGGAGGAAAATATGCGCCCAAGCTCGCTGGCAGGGACATGCTCGCGGTATGCATGCTCCTGTGTGTGCAGGCAGTTTTTTTGGCAGGGGATCGCCTCCCAACTGCAGGCATCACCCTCCCAGGACCTGGAGCCACACTCACCCAGAAGGCAAACTTTATGGGAGCAAGAAGAGGAGTCCATTTCTTTGTCGACACGGCACAGGGACCCCAGCCCTTGATTCAGTCCGTTCTTCGATGGAAGTTGAGCAAGATGCCAAGACTTGGAGTGGGTATTAGAGTGGTCCCAAAGACCCCTGCTGACAACACTACCAAGCCCTGCTTTAGGAACTACCCGCCACCTGGCTTTTATTAAACTGCCTTTAAATATAGTCACTATTTTTTGAGACTTACAGAATTGCTCAAGTTTGGGGGTACAGTTTCATTGGGATTT
Organism: Otolemur garnettii; assembly: GCF_000181295.1. NCBI lineage: Eukaryota > Metazoa > Chordata > Mammalia > Primates > Galagidae > Otolemur > Otolemur garnettii. The sequence goes on from NW_003852447.1 coordinate 6,418,564, forward strand.
CGGTGTATCATCAGTCAATGGGGGAGGAGAAAGGACAGGAGAAACCACTGCCTTTGCTTTTACTAATTGAAGAAACGAGCCCTGTGACTTTCCCAAGGTCAACAGAATCTGCCTTACACAGAGGTCCTAAAATAGTTGCCAGCAGATAAAAGAATGAGCAAAAACGCAAATCTACCCCCACATCGTTTGGGAAATCTAAGAGGAAGAAATAATTGGTGGAGAATTTCTCTTTGGGAAGGATTTATTTCCTGCACTAAAAATACTGTAGTTGATCATCAGGAAAGTTAACATACAAAAAGTCTTTTAAATTCAAGTTATTCTTTATTTCTTACGCTACATAAGGTACTGAAGTTAGCCAAGGTTGCTTTTCAGTGTTATAATGATGCAGCTGCCACCAACCAGGAGTATATTTACAGTTTGTCAGTAAAGAAAGCAAAAACTGCCTGTTGGTAAAAATTTGTTAGAAAATATTTGTCAGTAAATCTGTCATAATATTCCAGCAGAAGTTCTGTTCGTTTGTTCCATTCCCCTGCCCTCCTACTCTCTATATTTCTCAAAGGTAAAACTTTATAATAGATAAAGACAGAAGAGACAGTTCTCATATTTCTGTCTCTCACTCCCTGATTATAAAAATGCATGGCTAGAATTCCTTACGCCAGCTACTCCCTTGCATCTGAATGCTACCTACTGAATAGGTTAAGTTAGGTCTGTAGGTAATTCTTTCAGTTACAAACTGTAGGATAGAAAGAGGGACTCTGAAGAAAATTTGGAGTGAAAGAAAACTGAGAGAAGGAAAAGAAGTAAAAGAGGAAAGAAAGAAATTAGGGAGAAGGAGTCCAGTTATCCACACCACTTAAATAGGTGGGAAGGCTAGTGCATTTAAATGTATTTTTGATCTTTGTACTAAAAACGCTTAAAAATATGTGAAGCCAATTCAAAGGTATAACCTGAGTAAAATGTTAAGTACTATCAAGTGTCCACCCTAAAGATACCTTAAAAATTATTTCCTAAATGAGCAGAAATTTTAATAATCATGGGCATGTATCAATGTAAATTAAAATCAAATCAGGGCCTTTAAGGGAAACATTAACATTCAAATGGTGTGATTTTTTTGGTTATGGGACATGAGGTGGGGATTGAATAGCATTTTCTCATAATGAAAACACTAGAAAATGTAAAAAAAAAAAATCATGGTTTTCAAACAATAATTTTCATAGCCGACATTATTTTTAGTCCTACATCATCCATCTTGATTTAGGGAGCCTAGAAATTTAGGACTTTGCTTTTTATTAATAGACTAAAGCTGCTTACCAATACAAATAAGCCATTACTTTTATTGTTTTTATATTATTTCCTTTTCTCAAAAAATAAAGTATACAATTTTTGTACCAGTAAAAGTCTGAAAATGAGAATGGGGGGCAACATTCTCTGGTTGATAATGCTTATGTATCTATAAATTAAAGGCATTAAAAAGTGGGGGGGGGAAACAAAGGGTAAGATGGCATCTTTTATAATTGATCAGGAGCCATACCTTCAAAGAAAAAGGTGTAAAAACCCTCCCTATCCAAAAGGGGAAATTTTGAAAAGATAAGGAATTTATTATTTTTACACACACATAGAGAAGTATAGGAGAAAAATGGAATTAGTATTTCCAATCCCTCTCAGATTGACTACTCTTCTTATCTAGAATAAAAAATTTAAGCATATATTCTGCTGTACTGGATAATTAAAATCACCCGAAGCTTTGTTCGTTTGCTTTGAAAAATTAGCAGAATAAGATTTGTCAGGCATTTTAGATTTTTCATTTAAATTTTCTTCACAAATTTCTAGTTCTTCAACACATTCTAATAAAGTATTAATAGGCATGGTCTTTTTTAGATCAAAAGACATGGCAGTCATAAAAAATTGTTATCACAATTCCAACTTCTACCATCAGTGGTAACACTGCAATATTCAGACGTTTAGTGCCATGTAGCTTCAAAAGAATTTACCCTATAGAAGCGGCTACACCCCCTGCTGGAAATCTTTGATCATAACAATTTTGGCTTCTGTAGCTTCAACCAAGAACTTACAAATAGCCAAATAGACTTTCCACTCATAACAAAATTGACTAGTATTTTTGGCTCTCTGATACACGACAGGCTCTTGGAGAATAAACTATCTCAGAATATCACCCTGATTACAAACAAAATGCAAAGTTGGAGAATAGTGATTTAATTAACTAATCAAATCACAGGTAAGATTATTTGTTTCATTTCCTGTGGCATTTCACAACTCTTTGGTACCCTATGCCTTATCCCTAACTCCTGCCCAGACTTCTCTTTTTCTTCCAGTCTCATTAGTTAGGACTACTGTGGAAAGAGGAGGCAGGATAAGAGGGCATGTTACTCCAGCAGGTGGGCAAATCATGGTATTCCAATTCACTGTAGCCATTTGTTGAGTTAAGGTGCTTGAGGACTTTCCCCAAATTTGTTTTATGGCTATTAATGATATTTTCAACATGAAGAAAAGGCACTAATTATGTCTTGGCTGTAACTGTAGAAAATATTTTGACAAGAGTTAAGGTAATTGTGAGCATGGAACTGGAACAGGAGGAAAGTAATGCATTGACCTTACTGGCATTCTGTTCCACAGAGCTTTGTTCTGTTGATTTTCCAGAATTGTATTTTCAGACTAAAATCCCAAAGATGGTATCAGAGTCTAGCTTGAAAACATTATGTTCAGTTATGCCACTGTGGTCCTAGGACGTAACTGAAATGTGAAAAGCAGCACATCTATTTTTAAGTAATTAATATTTTATAAAGATTATTTGTAATGCAGAGTCCTTTTAAAAGAATAACAATTCATTCAGGTCCCACCAGCACAAATACTTTAATTAGACAAAAGTCTTCAAATTATTTCCTCTCACAAAAGGAGGTATTGTTGGGCCATCTGGACCCTCCATTGAGTTTTTATGAAAGATCGCAGCTTGAATTTAATCAACCCAAATAGGGTTAACCCCATAAAGCTAAAAAATAATTGCAAGGGTTGCTAACTGAAGGATTTGAATTCTCTCTTTGAGATTGTTACCACTGTCATTTGTAAATCATTACAATGGGAAATAGGAACTTATATTGCTTGACTCTTTAACTACATGAACATAATTTTTGTGAATTTCCCACTCTCTTTAGACCAAATTTAGAGTGTGAGCCCCTCTAGGTAGGAATAACAAATCAACGTTTGGCTCTATACAATAACTAGGAGGTCACTAGTAGAGAGCTCAATAAATGTTTCATGATATCACTATGAAACACTGTAGGTTTTATAGATTTCTATGGATTTACTGCTAACAGAAGACTTTAGAACATATTTTGAAGTGCCACCTGAGATAATCACTTTGGAAAACACAAATCAGCTAAAGAAATTGCTGAATTAGCCTTTGAAAGTTGAGTGAGATGTCTTTCCACATATCTCCTCATCTCTCTAGGAGGTAAATATGTTATTAGCAACAAATAACTATAGATCAGAAACATCCGAAAAGACTGGTGCAGAATAGGAATTTCTGAAATCCATAATAAGGTAGCTAATTACTTTACAATTAAATTTCTGTCAGTTTTCCCTATTATAAACTATAACAGATGGTAAATACCTGTTTTGTCAATTCATGCTTCTGCATTTTCCTCAAAGAGCCAAAAATATTTTGGCTATTTTTCTAGTTCAATAAATATATGCATACTTCTAAATACAGGTGGTCACCAACTTATAATGGTCTGACTTAACAATTTTTGACTTTTGAAGAATAGCGTGAAAGTGATAGCATTTGGTAAAAACTGCTGAACACCCATAACTTCAACCATTGTGATTTTCATTTTCAGTACAGTGTTCAATACATTAAATGACTAGTTAACACTTTATCATTAAATAGGCTTTATGTTACATGATTTTGCCCAACTGTAGGCTAATGTAAGTGTTCTGAGAATGTTTAAGGTAGGTATGCTAGGCTAAGCTGTAATGTTCAGTAGGTTGGATGTATTTAATGCATTTTAGACTTTATGATATTTTCAATTTATGATGGGTTTATTGAGATATAACTGCACTGTAAGTCAAGGACCATCTGTATACTTCTCAAATTACAATGTGATTTTTTTTTTTTTTTTTTGAGACAGAGTCTCACTATGTTGCCCTTGGTAGAGTGCCATGGTATCACAGCTTTCAGCAACCTCAAACTCTTGGTCTTAAGTGATTCTCTTGCCTTAGCCTCCCGAGTAGCTGGTACTCTAGGTGCCTCCACCACAACCCAGCTATTTTTTGGTTGCAGTTGTCATTGTTGTTTGGCAGGCCTGGGCCAGGCTCAAACCCTCTACCTTCAGTGTATGTGGTCGGCACCCTACTCACTGAGTACGGGCACTGAGCCTACAATGTGATTTTTCTGATGAATTACAGTGTGATTGAAAATTGAGAAAGACAAAGACACAATAAGTAAAGCAAGATAAATTGCCTTGAAGCAACAAAACTGCCTACCACATACAGTATATCTCTCAATTCTTTCTTTTATTTTTTCCTTTGCTCTTTTTTCCCCTCTTATTCTTAATTTAAATGTTTCGTCCTTCCTTCCTTTCTTTCTTTTTTTTTTTTTTTTTATTCTTCATCTTCTTTTTCTTTTTTCTTAAATATCTCTTGGGCCTCTTGCAGGCCACATTAGGCATTGCTTGGTTCCATTTGTAGCAACCTCTGATATGGCATGAATGAAATAACCTAGGCAAATATATCATGCTACCATTGGATTGTATTGTCTTTAATGAAATGAATTTTTTGAAGTTAGTTCAGACAAAAACATATCAAGAAAAGAACATACATTTTATTATATTTACTGAGTCTCCTTTTATTTTTACTTACGTAAATATGCCAGTCAATAGTATTGCCTATATAGTAGGTGGTCTCATGGAACATAGTCTATTTTTAAAACTCTGTTTCTATACCATGCCTCTGTGTTCAAAAGCTTTTAGTTATAGACAATAGATAGTTTTCTTGATACTGATAATGCTGAGCTAATCTTTCCACATGCTCTGGTCTTTCTCTTTTGGACCAGAAGGTTTATGATTAAATGTGTTCCATTTGGGTAGTTTCCCATCTGGATTTGCTAACACTTAGTTTATCTTTGGATTCCATTGTACCAGGTAACTCATGTGGGGGCTGCTTTTGCAAGTTGGGGCATTTCTCTTATTGAGCTTTTCCTATATCCTCAATACCAGTTTAAAGAAAAGGTAAAAATGGTCTTACTGCAGTGTAAAGGGATTATTATGTACAATTTAGCCTGTTGTAAAAAAGACCACCAAAACTGGGAGTCAAGAGACCTCAATCTTATCCCAGGTTCTCCTACCATGTGATCTTTGGAAGTCACTGACTCTCCCTGAGACAGTTTCTTCATCCAGGTCCCTTTGCCATGCTAACATTACTTAGTTTGAAGTTAATTTTACAAGTTTAGCCTGAAGACAGGCTTCACTTCTTCCTGGTTCACAATTTCATATCCACTTACTCCCACCACTATATCTAGGACAAAGCTGTTACTCTTAGCTTACCTTTGGGTTTTTTCTAGGACCCTTACTCCATCCTTCCCCACAAAGATAAAAAAGAAAACATACCCCAAAGAAAACCCCAAAACTTCACCCAGATGAAACCAAATAAATTTATATTCAACCAAACCTTATATATAAACTTATCCTAAGATCTATTTCATTAGATTTGAATCTGATTTCCTAGAACAAGTCTGTTCCTTGTGAATTACAAGGTCATTTACTTTGCACTTTCTTTACTAAAAGGTTGCCTTGTACTTTCTAAGCCCACAATTTTTTATACCCTCAAAATGTATTAATCACTTTGCCCCCAAGCAGTGCAATCCAGAGCATCCAAAAGTCCATCCTAGGTCCTCTGCTGAGACATCTATCCAGGCATCTTTTCTCCCTATACCTAGTTACAACCAGTCTCATTTTCATTCTTAGCCCCCAGACAATCACCAACCTACTTTTTGTCACTAGACATATGCCTCTTCTGGACATTTCATATAAATGAAATCATATGTGATCTTATAGATCTGTCTTATTATTTAACATAATATTTTTGACATTTGTATATGTTTCGGCATGCTTCAGTAGTTTATTCCTTTTCATTGCTCAATAGCATTCTATTGCATGGATATACTACATTTTGTTTTATCTACTACATATTCATTCATTTATTAGTATTTATGTTGTTTCCGCTTTTTGGCAATTATAGATGAGGTTGCTATGAATAACCACATACAAATGTTTGTGTACACAAATGTTTCCATTTCTTTGGGGTAGATACTTATGGTAGAATTCATGAGTCATAAATGGTAAATTTATGTTTAATTTTGTAAGAAGATGCCAAATATCCTTCAAAGCAGCTGAATTATTTTATATTCCTTCCAGAAATGTATGATAGTTCAAGTTTCTCTACAATAATATTGTCTTTTTCTTTTCTTGATACAGAGTCTCACTTTTTCACTCTAGGTAGAGTACCATGGCATTATAGCTCATATTCAAACTCTTGGGGTCAAGTGATCCAGCTTCCCAAGTAGCTGGGACTACAGGCATTCACCACAACGCCTAGCTATTTTTAGAGACAGGGTCTCACTCTTGTTCAGGCTGGTCTCGAACTCC
>NW_003852447.1:6425867-6430491 GCF_000181295.1 Otolemur garnettii
GAGCCAACATGTTTTCTTAATGCAATGATGACTTTATATTAATATTTTCCTTGTAACACTTCCCAAGAATCATTTCCATGCATGTTAGCAGTATTTCTTTTTTAAAGCTTGCAAAAAGTTGTCAAAGATATAATGTCATTGAATAAAATACACTCTCTTTTAGGGCATTTTTACAGCCATTCTACTTCACTGGCAATACATTATCGTTTGGACTTTTCCTATTCCTCCTTGCTCAAATAGAATAGCTTCATGTCAGTTATCCTATCTGACTTTGTTGTAAAACAGTACATTCATTCTATCAGAAAATCAGCAAAGGACTATCAAACAGTGAGCAATATTCTACCTAATCCACTTACAATTAAGATCTCCAGCTCAATAACATGAGCATTGCACAGGAGTTCTGAGGCATATCAATCAAAAGGGAATGACTATAACTAACCTTCTCATTGGTGCCTATTCATTTTCAGTTAGTATCTCTGAAAGTGAGTTAACTCTTTTAAGCCAAGGGAGTACAATTTTACTATTGTTCAAAATGATCTTTTTATTTGATGTCTCAAAATGTTGCCATGTCTTTTAATCTTTTTCAGTGCAAGGCAACTTCTTGGCCCCAAAGAAATCATGTGCCACAGTGATTTAGGGATTAGAAAGAAAAAGGTTACTGCAATGTGGATACTCACTTCTGATTTACTACGTGTACATCTGTAGTGTGGCCTGCAGGTTCATGTTACTGTGGTAAGCATCCCAAGTGTCATCCTAATTCTAATAAAAGAGCTCTGGCTTTGACAGTGTTCTGTATGTTTGCCTTGTAATGGAGCAGGCTGCTGACAATTCTTTGAGTTTACCTGAGGATAAAATTCTTCACCTCCTCAATCATCTCATCAGTTAACTCAGTGTAATCCACTGAGCCCACCATTCAGATAAGCATTTTTAGCTAAATCATCGCGATAATTGCTATCTGCAAAGGTATTTTCTGATCAGATACCATTATGTATACCTGTAGCTTAGAAAGAACTCTTGCCTATCAAACTCTCCCAAGACATGCAGAACAAAAGGAAATGTCTTCCTTTGAAATGGTGTCTTCACACAAAGTACATGTAGAAACACTGTAGGAATGCTGACAATCTAGAGATCCAGAACCTCTCCTAACATTTTTTAATGTTGCACTTGCTAATTATATCTTCTCATTTAAAACATTGCTTAATAATACAGTAACTGGTGGAATACAATCTTAGACTTTCTCTCTGGAGTATTATTTTGAGACATTCTCTCATTCAACAACTATCAGTTTATACCCACTGTGTGCCAAACACTGCTCAAGCTAGATATATAAAGATAAAAGGCGTGATTCCTACCTACAACAAGCTCATCTTCATGTCCTAAGATTGGACCTTAACTGAGTAGGCCCATAGATTATATCTTTTAATGAAGAGCAAATAAGTCTTCCAAATTCTGTTACACTGTAATAGCTTTATCATTTACAATTTCTGGTTTTAAATATTATAAACATGATTTAAAAAAAAAAAAGACAGACAGACTCATAGATATAGATTGATGATTGCTGATGGAGTCTTTCGGAAAGTGGCAAATTTGAATGGGCAATACTTTCTCTTTTGTAACTGACCAACTAACTTGCTCAAATAACTAATATGATTAGGGTGTTTTCAAAACTCACATTGCGAATGTTTTGAATCAACTCTTTTGTTCTTCTACTGTCAGATTTGTAGTCTTGTGGTTTTATTTTTTGCAGCATTTAGGTTAGCCACATGCCACCAAATGACATAAAGGCTATTTGGAAACTGAGTGAAGTCTTGTTTTAACTGGCATATAACTGTTTTTATTTGGGTTTCTGTGGAATTTGGAAGTCTGCAACACATCCAAAATAAGGGCATTCCACAAATTCCATTTCATAAAAGCCATCCCTCCTTTATATACTGTTTCCATGTCCTTCAATGTAACTAAACTTTTAGTAGAACATTCCAAGAAAAGTGATAAAGAGAGGTGTTTTAAGACAAGCAAAACACAGAATTCTTATACAAGTTCTCCTGGTGGTATTAATAATACAGGAGCAGGAGCAGACTCATTAGTAAGGGTAGTATAAAAAATAAAAATCATAATATGTATCATAAAACTTAAAACATCAACTCTTTTCAATGAATTTAAAAAATTCCAGAATTAAAAATATCAATATTTGTACATGTATTAGTTGTCCAATATAAATAATATTCATAATTCTTTAGTAATGTGTGCTATTTCACAAGTTGTTTAAACAAAAACTAGTTTTTCTGGTGGCACCTGTGGCTCAAAGGAGTAGAGCACTGACCCCATATACCAGAGGTGGTGGGTTCAAACCTGGCTCTGGCCAAAAACCGCAAAAACAAAACAACAACAACAACAAAAACTAGTTTTTCTGGGTTGCCAAATTTTTAGCCTAAAAATCTTATTTTTTTCTTTTAAATGAAAAAATTTATATGGACTCTAAGTCCTTTAAATACAAAGAAGAACTAAGGGACAGATTCTGCAGTGGAGAGAAGGCCGTAAGGAAGACCTTGGCTATCCCACGTATTTTGATGTAATATTATTCCTGTGGCATTTTGTTTCCTAAGAAATATAGCTAATGGCCACTCCTCATATGAGGGTCAGTCTCTTTTGATGTGCTTGTAAAAACTCATGAAAGTTAATGGAGATGAGGCACATACATCAAGGCAAGCAAAGAACCCACAGAATATAATAGCAGAGGAGACACGGAGAATGTCCTAATTGTGAAAGTCCAGTTGGTTTGTTGAATGGTAATAAGGATTTTATCCTGGGTCCTTGTTTCATCTGGGAAAGCCTTAGAACATTTTTTTGAATGCTGCCTTTGTAAAGGTCTGTTTTGTTTTAGTGATAGGCAGATTGCTGTCTCTTCACTGAGTACAACTTAATACAAATACTTCTGAGTACACTAATTTATGGGAAATATGCTCCATCAGAGCTGAATTAACTTGGATTCCTTTGCGTGAGAAAAGAAAAAACTATTTTTAAGCATATAAACAATGCAGGGAAGAATGAACAAAAGAAAATGAGCTTATACTACCATAAAGTTAAAAAGAAGGAAGAATGTCCTGACAGTGCTGAGTGTAAAGATTAAATTCTACAAGGTTTTGCAGGCTTCACTACAGGTGTATAAAAAGCAGAGTGAGTAAGGTGTGGTGCTAGTGAATTGGGATAAAGGACTAGGTGTATGTGCTCAGGATACTTCTCTTGTCAAGTGAAATATGCCATTAAAATAAAACATTCCAGATATCTTAACATGTCCATAAAACAAAGAGATTACCTTTCACTTGGTATGAGCTCGTGGTAAACAGTGCTTCAATGGCACATTATACATACCAATACCAACACTCTTACTGTATTATAGTGCTTTTTTTGTTTTTGTTTTTGTTTTTGTTTTTTTGAGGCAGAGTCTCAAGCTATCACCCTGGGTAGAGTGCCATGGCATCACAGCTCACAGCAACCTCAAACTCTTGGGCTTAAGTGATTCTCTGGCCTCAGCCTCCCAAGTAGCTGGGACTAAAGGCATCTGCCACAACACCTGGTAATTTTTTGATTGTAGTTGTCATTGTTGTTTGGTGGGCCCAGGCTGGATTTGAACCCCCGAGCTCTGGTTTATATGGCTGGCGTCCTAGCCCCTTGAACTACAGGCGCCAAGCCTCTTTCTTTTTCTTTTAATATTGTTTCTTCATTAGATCATTTGTCTGAGTCTCATCTTTGTATCAGTACTACTGATCCTCTGTTCCCATAGTTAAATGATCCCTCAGATCATTTGTCTGAGACTCATCTTTGTATCAGTACTACTGGTCCTCTGTACCCATAGTTAACATTAATGACAGTTACCATAAGAATAATGATGGATTAAATCATTATTCCTTTCTAATATTTTTGACATTTTGAATCATCCAAAGTTTTAAGAAATAGACAGAAGGGATACTGTGCCATGGTTCCCAAATTTCAGATTCACTTCAAGAAATTTCAAGAGTTTCCATGTGATATTTTGTATTTTGACAAAATATGGAACAAATATAAAATCATTTTTAAAAGCTACGAGTTTCATACAATTTTGAGTGGATTTTGTTAGTCCCAATGGCATTTATATACATTTGAAAAATAGTACCTGTAGGACACTATAAGTTAAATCTCCAGACAATGCTTGGTATGCATACTTAAGGGTTCCTAGCAACAGTCACCCCTCTCAGGGATCTGAACCAACAGGTTGGAAATAAGAACCAGGACTGAGGAGAACTGGCTCTGCCATAACTCCTTGAACACATAAGAAAATATCCTCTCTCTTTTTGAACCTTAATTTTCTCATTTACAATATAAGGAGATTGAACTAGCTTCCCTTTTAGAATCCTTTGAGCTCCAGAAGTTCTTTGATTACATCAGGTCCTTTATTTAACAACCACACACAACTGGATTTAAATGTCATATGTGTCAATGTGTGGCAATATTATATGTTTTGCATACTTGGAAAGTTGTTCTTATAAGAAATTTATCAAAATCTCTATGTATTTACGTTTAGTGAATCCATTATAAATATTCAGTATGACTACTCTTAAATAATGCTTTTTTTTTTTTTTTTTTTTTT
>NW_003852447.1:6431633-6436455 GCF_000181295.1 Otolemur garnettii
TTAGGCAATGATTTCTGCACAGAATGCTAAAAGAAGCTGTTTATGTTCTCTTCATAGTAATAAGTTATTGAAATAATAACTGTAAAATTATTATTTTATATCTCCAAAATTATCATTTTCCTAATTACTGATGAGAGTTAACTCAGTATTTTTCTAGTTTATGTTATTTGATTGTAATTGATTAAAAGATTGTAATGCTGCTATATCAGAGTTTGTATATGTTTTTTAAATGATGAAGTTGAACTATACTTTATGTAAATAGCATTTGCAAGAATATTCTGAAAGTAAATGAGTTAGTAAAATTCTAATAAATGCTATTCTTAGAAATTTTAATATATTCTTTAATTTTTAAATATCAAGTCACATTTGAATTTTAATGCTTATTGACCTATTTGTTATGTTTATTTTTCTTCAGCAATATAATTCTAGAGTTATTGTTAGCACTTATTTTACCCCTCTGACTATGTTTTTCCTAAAACTAATACACAAAACAAAACTAATATAATTTTATACACAAACACATATGTAATATCTAAATGTCCTACACATTTCTCTTCCTTTTCTCAATCATTTTGAACTCCCACTGAATATTTTAGGTGGCCATAGGAGTAACTTTGATTCTTAACTGTACCACCATTGTAAAGCCTAATCATAGGAAAACATTTTTGGTTTAAAATACTGGGAGTTTAGAAATGAAAAAATAGCCAAGAAATTTTGAAAAGCCAATGTTTTAAGGCCAAGTGAATACATAATGTACCAGGAAGAAGAATAGCTTTCAAATGGAGCAATAGAACCACTGTTCAGGGTCAATCAGTACCAGCTTAACAAGGGCTCAGTATGTTGACATTTCACCTAGGTATAAAAACATTACATTAAGAATCTAAGGAGTTATGCCAAGATAAGCATGATAAATGTCCAGTGGTTTAGCTGGCAGCGGAAAGGAGAAAAATAGAACCTAGGATTTGAGAAACTTAAACTCAGAAGACTTCCAAAAAACCAGGTGTATGGCATTGAGATATCTGTCACCTTGGCCCTTACTTCTTATGGGTTTCATTCCTGAAAGAAGTGGGAGACTAGACCCTGTTGTAGGCCCCTCTAAGGGGTTAGACCTCTTCACACCCTTCTGTCTGAAAATAGCCACATTTGTGGAAACTGATTCTCCAAACCAGAGAAGCAGGCTTTGCATACTGATTAAGCATTTGCAGATTCAAGGCTGCTGAGCAGTCTCTTCAAGAAGCTTTCCCAGGATTGGCTGGTAGAGTCAGAAGAGGAGGATCATCTTCAAAAGTAAACTGAGTAGGCAGAGGGAGGAAGCTGGCAGCCTCTGGGAAAGGAGCCACAGCACCAGGGCTTACCTAAGCCACCAGGAGAAACGTGGACTGAGAGATGAAGAAACAGCAACCAAGAGAGGAGAAGTAACCTGCAAGGACCCTTTTGTGAAGGAGCAAGACCTGGACCCTCCTGGGCAGGATAAAGACCATAGACTTCAGGAGTGTGAAGGAGTACTTCTCCTGGCTCTACTATCAATACCAAATCATTAGCTGCTGCTCTGTCCTGGAGGCCTGGGAGTGTTCATGTTCAACACCCTCTTACTAACCATTTTTGCTATGGTTGTCTATATTGCCTATGTCTTTATTTTTATTTATTTTATTTGATTATTTTTTTCTTTAGACAGAGCCTCAAGCTGTGGCCGTAGGTAGAGTGCCAGGGCATCACAGCTCACAGCAACCTCAAACTCCTGGGCTTAAGTGATTCTCTTGCCTCAGCCTCCCAAGTAGCTGGGACTACAGGTGCTCGCCATAGCGCCCGGCCATTTTTTGGTTGTAGTTGTCATTGCTGCTTGGCAGGCGCAGGCCGGATTCAAACCCACCAGCTCTGATGTATGTGGCCGGCGCCTTAGCCACAGACACTGAGCCTACACTTACATCTTTATCCCAATCTATATTCGGCTGACTCGGGAATTTTTCTCAAAAATATGTGGATATCACAGTGCAATTTCTAACTGATCTTGCTGGCATATTGTGGAATGGCGTTGTATATTTATATGTGTTGCTCACACATATAAATAGGTAGGTCACTCATCTACTGATTTAGGTGAGTACTGTCTTCTTCCACTATCTGACCTGAAAATCCCTCTCTTCTCTATGCACTATTCTATCCTGCCTGGAGTTTGAAATTGAAACTGTATACATTTCTTTTGTACATGCTTCTTTGCACATCAGATGATGGAAAATGCAATGATTTCACCTCACATATCATATTCACTCCACACAAATCTAAGGCTTTAGATTTGTTTAAATCAGGATGATTTCATATAACAGTTTTTTGGGGAAATAAGCTCATAAGAGACCTAATGGAATCATATTTAAAATGTGAAGAATCTATTTTTAAAAAAGTGATTCTTCATAGGCTGCAGTCAGAGATACCCTATCCTTGTTTACAGTATATAACAAGAGGTGAACATATGGACCCCCAAAGTCTTATTGTCTAGTAAACTGCAAATGCCTAAAATTCTTTTACTTTGAAAGTAAAAGCATAGGCTGGAGGCAATTATTTCCTTTCATTCACAGGGTTCTCCAATTTTTTTTTTTTTTTTTTTGCAAGTTTTGGTTGGGGCTGGGCTTGAACACGCCACCCCGGTATATGGGACCTGTGCCCTAATCCTTGAGTAACAGGCACCACCTGGTTCTCCAATCATCTTAAATGCCTCAGTAAAGTCTGACTTTATAACAGTTTAAAATTAACAATGTTGATTTTAGATAAATGAGTAGATATTGTAATACAAAATAATTTTAAGTGTGACAAACAAAAATATAATCAAAGTAAATTCAGATGTTGTGACTTGTGATGTTGCCTGGCCTTGAATGATGGGAGTGAAAGAAGAAAGAATTGTTAAAAAATATATAAAAATAAAATAAAATAAACTGAGTAGGTTGTGCCTGTAGCTCAAGCGGCTAAAGCACCAGCCACATACACCAGAGCTGGTGGGTTCGAATCTGGCCTGGGCCTGCCAAACAGTGACAACTACAATCAAAAATAGTCAGGCTTTGTGACGGGCACCTGTAGTCCCAGCTACTCGAGAGGATGAGTCAAGAGAATCACTTTAGCCCAGGAGTTGGAGGTTGCTGTGAGCTGTGACACCATGGCACTCTACCCAGGGCAATAGCCTGAGGCTCTGTCTCAAAAAATAAATAAACTGAGTGGTTCAGATACAAACTGGAAAGTGATGCATGAGATAATTAGGGTCAGAAGCAACTTGTCAGAAACTCTCAAGGGCAGAAACAGGCCCTTGATTGGCTACTACATGGTCAAGAGGACCCCAACTGGGATTCTAGACACAGACACTACTATAGTTTTCGAACTAAAAGAAAAAAAGTTCAGAAAATAATTTCAGCTTTATACAATCACACAGGAAGTAATTAAATGAAACAAGACAACCTGCTTGTTCAGAAATTAATTTCTATGCTAATCTTGAACCTTAAATTTTTGCTAATCATGTTTTAGTTTAATCACTTTTATAAAAGCACATACACTTAGCCATGGCTTCCAAATGCCACTGGTTAGCAATTTTCACAGCATATTTAGTTCTGATACTGGTCTTATGCTTATATTCATCCTAACAAAGGAAAAAAAGTAATCGAGCCTAAACATAATCACATGGAAATTCTGGAATGCTTCTTGGTACAATGCCCTGGAAAAATTCAAATGCTTATACACCAGTTTGTCCCCATCCAATTGATCAGAGGGCTCTGCAACAAACCTCCAGAATCACTACTATGGGCTGAGTATAAATCCAGTGAATTACGCTGCAGCACAGACTTACATGACGGACAGACAGTTGCTGTCTTGATGGCTTTTGGCACATCAACACTAAATCACACAGTAGGCATTTTCCAAAGTAATGGTTATTTTTTCTACACAAAGGCTTTTAAGAAGTACAAGTTAAATAACTGTAGCTTTTAATATGGACTCAGAAAATAGACAGTGACCTCTAAACCATCCTTTTTTCTCTAGACTGAAATACACTTTGTGACATCTAAGAATGAATTGTTTGTCCAGTTGACTTATTCAGTCAATTGTTCATTTATCCGTTCATTTGACCAACATTTTCTGAGTGCTGGATGTTGTACTTAGTGCTAGAGATAGGAAGATAAAGAGAAATCCCTTTCCTCATTGTTTACTGTGAGAGGCAAACAGGAAAGCAATATCAAACCATAGGGATATTCAAGATAGAACACTCTCTGCTGGGAGTGAATATGTACTAAGGAAGAGTTCTTTAGTTTCTCCGAGAAACTAAAACTTCTTTATGATGATATCGCAAAGTATCTGCAGGATCTGTTAAACCAAAGCGAATTCCAATGTCATATAAAAGAGGGAAAAAAATAACAAAACAAAGGGCTATTGTTAATAAATGTTGTAATAGATTGTTTTAAGAGGCACTCAAAAATGATATGCCCTTTAACACAATAATTCCATTTCTAGAGCTCTATCCTGTGGAAAGGCAAATAGAGGAGAATGTCTGTTGATGTACTGTTTATACTAGTGAAAAAATGGAAAACATGCTTTATTTAAATGACTAACCCGAGCCTGAAGGAAAAGAAAGAGCTGTTATCAACAGAATAGGGAAGGGTCAAGGGATGGGTACTTCTGAGAGGTGTGGAAAGGGGGAGTTTTGAGTTTTGGTTTAAGTTCATTCTGTTTTCCTTACCTATATCTTTTTAAATTAATTAAAAAAGTAAAAGAAGGGGGCAGTGCCTGTCGCTCAAAGGAGTAGGGTGCTATCCCCATATGCCACAGAGGTGGCAGGTTCAAACCCAGCCCC
>NW_003852447.1:6436475-6437293 GCF_000181295.1 Otolemur garnettii
CAGATGAACTATGACTACATCAGACTGCAGCTCATACTTTTGTTGCTTCGGGCCAGAGAAAGGCATCATTGGTCCCCCAAGAACCCATTTTCCACTTTAAAATTTTCCACTACAGCGTAAAAATACATACTTAACAATAAAAGTCATAAAGAAGGTCAATTCTCACTTGTGATCACAGCAAACAGAATAGGTGGGGAAAGGTGCCAGGAGAATACAGAAGTCCAGGAGCCACAGCCCAGTGGCCCATAATTTAAGACATCATCCAATATTTTTGCAGAATTCTACAGCCCTGGTTCCTTAACCCTCTTTGAACATTATTTATAAATTTCTATGTGGGAGGTTGTGATAGATTCCTATTCTTAGAAATCTCCATGACCTTTTAAAAACACAACACGACCCGTGTAGTTATAGCCTAAATTTCTCATTTTTTAATGCTTAAAAAATTCTGAATTCTGAAGAATTTTTCAATGCCTCTCTTGCTCTAACAGAAAGGAAATAATGGGAGCATTTGTTCAAAAAAAAAATAGCCAGACAATGTACATTATATTTAGTAGCAATCACTTTGTGGAGCTTTAACAGAACTGGATTACAATTGTTTCATCTGCTAAGAAGTACTTCATTCCATTTTTGCCTGCACCTTAAAGTCCATGTTGTGGGATAATGTTTTAGAAGGTTTACTTCATTTAAAGAGTTTTACTCTCCTTGGATGTAGTACAATATATAATAAATATAAAATTTAAACCAAAATCAACTTTAAAACAAATCTTGTTATTATAAAAACCCAAATGCCCATAGCTCAGTGGGTAAGGCACCGGCCA
>NW_003852447.1:6437513-6454557 GCF_000181295.1 Otolemur garnettii
AGACTCTGTCTCAAAAAAAAAAAAAAAAAGAAAAAAAAGAAAAGAAAAGAAAAGAAAGAAGGAAAGAAAAGAAAAACCAAATGTTAAGACATCATTAAAACTTTCTAATTAAATTAACAAAAGTGCACAATCTTTCCTTCGTCCCCCTTCTGTTTTGAGAAACTAAAGCTTCTTTATGATGATATAACAAAGTATTTGCAGGATATATTAAATCAAAGCAGAATTCCAACATGATATAAAAGAGGGAAAAAATAACAAAACAAAGGACTTTTTTTTTTTGAGACAGAGTCTCACTTTGTCACCCTCAGTAGAGTGCCATACCATCACAGCTCACAGCAACTTCAAACTCTTGGGCTTAAGTGATTCTCTTGCCTCAGCCTCCCAAATAGCTGGGACTACAGGTGCCCAGCTATTTTTTTTGTTGTTGTAGTTGTCATTGTTGTTTGGCAGGTTGGGGCTAGATTTGAACCTGACAGCTCCAGTGTATGTGGCTGGCCCCCTAGCAGCTGAGCTATAGGCGCCGAGCCTAAAGCGCTATTATTAATAAACATTGTAATAGATTGTTTTAAGAGGCACTCAAAAATGATATGCCCTTTAACATAGCAATTCCACTTCTAGGGCTCTATTTTGTGGAAAGGTAAATAGACAAGAATTTGTATGTACTATTTATACTAGTGAAAAATGAAAAACACACTTACTCTGTTTAAAAGGAAAATGACTACACAGGTTATGTTAAAACTGGTATGGAACAGTACAGAACTATTAGAGTACATGAGGTCTATTCATATAATATGAAAAGATCTCTGAGACATTATTAAGTAAAAAAAAAAAGCATGTTGCTTAATAATATACATAGCCAGATGACATTTATATGAGCAAATATATGTGTATGTATGTGTACAAATATGTATAAATTTAGTACATTGGAAAAAGTTTGGAGGATGCAAACCTGCAGAGGAAAAGTGGATGGGGTACAATGAAAGGTAGGCAAGGAGATGGCAAAAAGGAATTACTTCTCATACTTTTATGCTAAGTGTTTATGGTTAAAGCTTTTTAAAATTAAAAAATCCCAAACCAGTATGCAATCAATTGTTAATCAAGAGAAAAGAACGAGAGCAACAAAAAGCCTAAAAATAAAGTAAGTCAGGATCCATAGTACACCTTATGGAAGGAACTACTAAGGTTCTGTTTGAAAAAGCTGAAAACGATCTTGGTCACAGCTTCCTGCTCTTTGATACCAGATAGGGTATTTTCAAACACTGAATTATGTAACCCAAAAGCGTAACATCTCTGATTGGAATGCATTGCAACGTTATACCATATGTGTCAAGGGTGTCACTAAAAAGGCATAAAACACATGCATTTTACCCGTGATAAATCACCTTGACTATGTCACAGAACAAGTAGATTGCACACTGCAGTTTTTTAAGTGCCATATACGAGCCCTGAAACATAGTGACACTCCTCTCATTTTGCTGACATGAGTGACACATACCATCAAAATCACAGTCCCCTATCACATTTGTTATATTTTTGACAAGTGATTTTCATTCAGTAATGCTTCTTCATGAATATATATGGTTCTTTTCATTCAAAACTATGAAGAAGAATTTAACTACGTATTTTAAGATGCTGATTTCTTATAATTACTATAACTAATTATGATAAAAAATAAATAATTAAATATAATAACCTGTATCATCCAGGGATTTTTGTTCCATGGTACTCAACTTTATCTACTACTTAATTCCCACCTTTCCTTTCTCTCTCCTCCCCTTTTCTCTTCCTTTTTTTCCTCCTATCCTTTCTGCCTGCCTTCCTTCTATAAATATGTATTAAACACCTCTGATGCATCAGTGCACTAGGCACTAGGAATCCTAAAATGAGTATGACATAATCCCTGCTTTGGATGAATTCACATGGTAATGGGGTAGACCCATTTGTAAATAGGTGAATCTGAATAAAACATGGTGTCATAAAATCCTGATGAGAAAGAGCATTAACTACCTGCCAAGCACCATGTTTTTATGGATATAATTCATTTAACCTTCACATTTAACCTTCATATCTTCACATAGATATTTTTACATTCTTTTTACAAATTAAGACCTTGAATTGCATAAAAATTCAAAGTATCAAAGAAATAATCAGCAGTACCATTAGGATGGAAAACTATAAATTTGATTGGATTCATCGACCTGTCAATACTTGCTCCTGAACTAGAACCCTAGAATCTTGCTACCCACTGCCAAATTTCACTTCAAGACAGACAAAAAGGAGATGCTGTATACCTCATGTCAATGAAACAGTGGGGGTTTTTTGAGACAGTCTCACTCTGTTGCCTAGGATATAGTGCCATAGCATCAGCCTAGTACACAGCAACCTCAAACTCCTTGGTTCAAGCAATCCTCCTGCCTCAGCCTCCCATGTAGCTGGGACTGCAGGTGCCCACCACAACACCTGGCTAATTTTTCTATTTTTAGTAGAAAAATTCTTGCTCAGGCTGGTCTTGAACTTCTGAGCTCAAGGGATCTTTCCACTTTGGCATCCACAAGTGTTAGGATTATAGATGTGAGCCACTATGCCCCATCAGAAACAGTGTCTATTTTTAATAATTAAGTTTTGAATCTCAAGAAGACAACAGTATTTTTTTTTTAACAATTCAGAACAGAAATGAATTGGTAATTGAGTAACTGAATTTTCCTGAAAACAAAGTATTGGCACTATATACAGAATATGGAGGACACTAGAAATGCTACTAAATGGCTTATCTGCTCTCTATTTAAGCAAAGTTCTTTAATTTCACAGTTTATATACATCCTTAAAATAGAAAATCATTTTTCTTCCCTTTTGGGGGGAAGTATCAGTGTGCGCACAGTTTCTATATACCAAATAGTATCCAAGGGCTTTATAGCCCTGTAATTTTTTTAATGTATTATAACTTATAAGCTTTTTAGGGAAAGGAGCTACCATTTCATAGCTGGTAAAACTGAAGATCTAAGATTATTAACTAACAAGTGAAAGCGAGGACAGTTAATGAGCCATTCTCATAAATATTATCCAGTTTAACATTTTCTTTTCTCTTCAGTATAGATGAAAGGTATCTTGCCTGCTTCCTTCCTTGCTTCCTTCCAGCAAATGTATATTAAAGACCTACTGTGTCCTGGGTTTGGGTTAGATATTGTACGTACAAAAGTGAAGTAGCTCAGTTGTAAAGAGATTATTATATTACCAGTGAGGTACTATTAACCAGTCACAAGATTATCTTATTTGATACTTAAAACAACTCTGTCTTATAGGTACTAATATTGTCTCCATCTTATAAACAAAGGCAATAAGGCTGATAGAGGTTGAGTACTTGCTTAAGGTCATACATCCAGAAAGTGTCATTACTGGATGTTTGTATTTTAATTACCACAGGATGTTGCTACAGTAGAGATAATAACAAAGAGCTATGGAAGCCAGAATGACCTAAAGGAAAGTGATTGACTTGGTTCAGGCAGTCTGGTAATGTTTTATAGAGGAGATTACATTTAAGCTTCACCTTAAAAGAAGAGATGGTAGCTATTCACTGGTTGGAGAAGAAGAATATTCTAGGCTGACACAAAAATATATGCAATGGCATAGAGGTGTAAAAGGGTATGACAAAGCTGAAGAAACAGTTCAGGCCCAGCAAGAAATCAACAGACCTAAAGCTAGACAAGGAAGATTTGCATGCGTCAACAAGGAGCTTAGGCTTTATCTTACAGGCTGCAGAAAACTAAGAAGCAAGTAGAAGAAGATGTGTGTGTGTGTGTGTTTGTGTGTCTAAGATAACACTTGAGGCAATGTAGAGAATAGACTGGCATACAAAGTCTACCTGTAGCTGCCATGGTCTAGGAGAGAAAGAAGGCACTTCCCAGAGATTCTAGTCCTGAGGATGTCAAGGCTTTACTATGCAGGATGCTGAGTAAGACCAGGTAATGAAGGAAGTAATTATGTTCACACCTTCTACTTTCTATGTTCTTGTGCTAAGCATTTTTACATGTATTATGTCAGTCGATCCTCACAACAACCCCAAGAAATTATTTCTTTCTCTATTTTGCAAAGGAGGAATCTGATCACTTAGAAAGTTATCTAAGGGTGTACACATGATCATCAGCAGAGCTACCAAGTCTGTCTTCCTCCAGAGTCCACAGCCTTTCCACAGAGGACATGTTCAAGGACACCACAATTTAATGATTCACTGAATTTAAAGTGCCTTCAAGTGCCAAAGGGGTAAAGCAGCAAACAGATATGACAAAATAAGGTCACATAGCAGACCCATAAAATGCCGGACTAGATAGGGCTCTTTTTGAAAATATGCTCTTATATCACCTTTGTTAGTATACTGCCATTTTCCGGAGAAGGAAATTTCTAGAGATGCATATGTCATTTGCATTCATGGTTCTGGAAACTCCAGAAAACTATGATGTGAATAAAAGGATATGTATTAAGGCAATAATTACCCTTAGCTTTATATGGCAACTCAAATCCCAGAATCAAGGTTACTACCAAAATGATTTTGAATAGGCTTTGTGCATTTATATGCATACACATACACATACAAGTATGTGCACACACACACATACATGCAGTGTCTAAGAAAACCATACTAGCCTGCTGCCCTTAGGACCTGTTCGCAAGATTGCATTTCTTTGACTGAATGCCCTTGATACATATTATGTCAAACCTACACTGCTGTAGCAAAGTGCCGTTATACTTTCATTATCATTTGTTAAGTTTTACCAAATAAATTAGAAAAGATAATGCACACAGTTTAAGTGCTATAAAATGTTGGTTACTGCTATTGCTGTTTTTGTTATTCATCA
Organism: Otolemur garnettii; assembly: GCF_000181295.1. Lineage (NCBI taxonomy): Eukaryota > Metazoa > Chordata > Mammalia > Primates > Galagidae > Otolemur > Otolemur garnettii. Next base: position 6,442,364 of record NW_003852447.1, read on the forward strand.
TTATTTTTATTGTTGTTTTTCAAATCCAACCAGTCAGCAGCATTAATACTATCAGGCATAGACTCTGAGACCTTATTTGGAGGGTCTAGCAGTAGCAGAAAACTCATATGCTTTTGACCAAAGAAGTATCTTCTTTTTTTTTTTTTTTTGAGACAGAGTCTCATTATGTTGCCCTTGGTAGAGTACTGTGACATCACAGCTCACAGCAACCTCAGACCCTTGGGCTTAAGTGATTCTCTTGCCTCAGCCTCCCAAGTAGTTGGGAGTACAGGCACCCACCACAATGCCTGGCTATTTTTTTTGTTGTAGTTGTCGTTGTTTGGCAGGGCCGAGCTGGGCTCAACCAGCCAGCCCCAGTGTAAGTGGCCGGAGCCTTGAACGCTGAGCTATGGCTCTGAGCCAGAAAGAAGTATCTTCTTTTATCTGAAAAGGGCTTTCTCTTCAGATAATCAGACTGGCTCAACCAAGCCAATTATCATTCCATGATTTGATCTCCCTCTTTTATTTTCTCCCCTTCCTTTCTTTCAACAAACATCTTTTAAATCTGATGTTTAATTCCTCCATTTACTCAATAAATATTTACTGAGTGTATTCTCTATGGCCGAGCCCATCCCAGGTGTAGTGAATAAAGCAGATAAAAAGACCTGACCTCATGAAGCTATCATTCTAGCGGACCTGACATACCACACATCTCAACCAGATTGTCAGTCAACCCCGGGGCCCATGCCCAACCCCCTGTCAGGACCCAGGTCCAGCAACAGGTGAAGAGTGGGGAGGAGAAAAGACGAGAGCTCCAGACACCCGATACCCCCAACCTGCACTCTCCTGCTGGAGTCTGGCTACACACCAGGATGGTTAGAAAACTATGCCAAACTCACCTTTGTATGATCCCCTGGTTTGTTACTGCCTCTGAAGTCTCACAGTCGTTGCATTGGCAGTGTGGCTCTCCTCCTTTCCCAGCAGCAGATGCCTATTAACGTGGGATATAAAGCTTTACATGAGGAAAAACCTGAAGATCGGAAGGAACTGAGGGCGTTTGACATGAAAATCCAAGACTTCTGACCACAGGCCTTATACAGGCACCTTTTCCTTCGGTTAGAGCCCACACTGAGTAGCTGTGCAATCTAGGAATCCATCCACACACAGTCCACCTCTGCTGAACTGGAAACCAACGTCAGCAGTCCCTGCAGGGCATGACCAAGGAGACCCAATTTGACCTACTTCATACTTGGGCTCCTTCTCCATAGGATCTTAATGAGTTCTGTTTAGTCAAATCTCAGTTCCCCTAAAAAGTAAAGAAGGAAACAGAATTCAAAATGGCTTATTTAGATATATCTTTTCCTCATGCAAATGTTGGGTAAAATCACTGTTTCCAATGAGGGCACTTCAAGTAGAGGACTACTACTTATTCACTATGAAAGCAGGAACAGAAATGGTCAAAAAGGTAAATTAAGCTCCCAGAAAACTAAAAAATGATATTTTAGGCAATGATTCAGCCTCTACCCCTCAATTCAAACCTTATCCTAAAAGTATATGGGGAAATGGATGCTTTGAGTTACATTTCTTATGTTCCCTTTCCTCCTTCTGATAGAGGTGACTAATGAACAGTGAAATGCCCAAGAAGTAAGCAAGAAGCCTGAGAGAAGGGAGGTGGGGAGGAGCAAAGGCCAGGAATAATCCACAAATGGTAGCTAGGTCTGAGCAATGTAGAATTCACTGTATTTCTACTTTACGAGGGAAGGGAAGAGGCATGGAAAATAACAGCTATATTAGCTTAGGTAATAACAGTAATTGATAGTTATATTCCTTCCCTAGGCCAGGCCCAATGCCTAAAATGTATTTTCTATCCATTGTCTTTCAGCAATCCTGCAAAGGTGGCATTATTGTTACTTTAAAGAAGAAAAACTTGCCCAGACCCACACTGCAAGGTGGTACAGCCTATATTGGAACTCAAACTCAGTACTCTTTCCTTTCACCACAGGTCTCCTCTGCCCACTCTTTAGAATCTACAAACAAAACATCATACATTCCTCAAATGGGACTATGTTATTTTATCCATTTAAAACTTATTAACATTCTAGTGAAACATGCAGGATAGTAGATCATTGGTCTTTGGAATGCTAACCTTAGCATATATGAAAATTACCTAGAGAGTTTTTTTAAGTTACATATTCTTGGGTCCCACTCCTGGATATTGGGATTCAATGGATCTGGGGGAAAAAAATCAAGGAAGTTACCCCCTTTATAGGCATTCAAGTAATTAATGGAAGTGATCATCAGATTACACTTTGAACAACAATGTCATAGACCTTATCCAAAATTGCCAATTATCAATTTATTATTCTCTTGCCTTAACTCAATTCATTCGAAGATATATGGAACTTTGCCACAAAGATAGTCTGGTGTAGCCAGAAAAATATACAACAGTAGTGGGAAGAGGCCAGGATTTTAGGTAAAAGTCTAGAATAATAAGTTGGCAAAACTCAAATAATTCCTAAAAATTTTGTGGGCCTTTGTTTCCACAAAATGAAGAGATTCATGTATCTATAATTTTATTTGACTAAGAAATCTAAATATTTAAATGGTAATTTATCTACAGAGCCTAAAAATCTGAGTGGTAAAATGTAAGATGCAAAGTCTAGTTTCTTTACACATTTGTGACGTCAACACAGTGCCTCCAAATATTATGGGTTTGGGCGAAAATGGGAATTCAAAGATGGAAGCAGGCATAACTTACGTCATTAAGTAAACAACTGTCATTAAGACAATTCAGTTGTTTACTTAATGACTTATTAGGTAGTTGCATTGGTAATTATGAACACTTCAAGTATATAGTATTTCAAATCTTAGATGTCAAGTTATCATAAAATCATTCATTCTAATGTTCAATAGCACCTTGAGTTTCTTTTTCACAAACTAAAGATACCCCTGGATTTATAACAACATGCTCTTGGATATGAAAATACAAGCTAAGAATTGACAATTTATATCTTGGATAAAAATGCCCACAGAATGGCATATTGGATGTTTAGTGTCCATGGAGACAAGCTTAGTTAGTGAAATGAGTCACACAAATGAACTCACCAGCACAACAGAGAAGGGAGGTCACCAGTACAAGAGCTGTGTAGTTCTAATGAAACAAGGAAAATCATGAAGCAAACGTACTGCACCTTCAGAAAATTGTATATATGTTTACCTCTTCCCTTGAAATATTCCTCTTTGCTCTGTGACTTATTAAAATCTTCCCAGGAGGCACTCATTTGCTTGTTCAAACACAATAACCTAGCAGCAGAATTTGGTTGCAGAAAGAGACAATGAAAAGATACATTATTACATGGGAAATCTATATCACCAGAAACGAAAGAAACAATTCACTCAATTATGAACTAAGCTGAAATGCACCACTTAAAGCAATGTTGAGGGAGACATTAATTTCACATTTAGATAGTATATAATATTTCCTCCAACATATTGCAGTATAATTTAACAGCTCTTATTTAAAAAGGAACTTTTCAACTCAATTGATGCTAGTTTTATCTCCAAAGCTTTCAATTATGCCACATTCCCAAAAGCATCCTAAGTAAACTCGATGCATTCATAATCTTCCATAGCCTACGTAGCATGGTAGAATCACATAGGGAAGTGTACTGAGATTATTTTACATGTATCATAAGGACAAATCTACTTCTTCTATGTATTTTCTAGCTATTTCCTTAGCAAGATCTTGGAGAATTCATAACTTGACTTTGACTTCTTCAGTTTATGATTTTGCAGCATCCAAGAATAATAAAATGTTTTCTGCTGCAGGTAAGGAGCATAATATTGCTACAGTCTATTTATTTGTATTTTAAGGTAAGCTCAGAAGTTAAAATGAAAGGTTTAACTCAGAAGTTAAAATGAAAGGTCAAGAATTTTAAAGAAAACAATTTTTAAATATTTTATTTTCATCTTTGATAACATCCATGAATTCTATGACCTAAAAAACCAAAGTAACTATGTTTTTTTCTGACTTAAAAAAATTCTAGTCAATAACCTTTAATCCACACACAACCCAAAATGCAAAATTCAGAGCCAAACCACAGCCACCAAAGACCAGCTAGGCAGTCACAGGTACTCGAGAACTTTCTCCCTTTTCATTAGCCTGTATCTTCTGAAGAGAGAAAACAGTTATAAGAAACTGAAAGGGGGTGGTACAACTATAAAGCTCTCTGTACCAAGCCAAAGAGATGTCTGTGCCCCAGTGGACCAGGGACTTTAAAACCATAACTTTCAGAAATCATTGGAATGCAACTTGACCTGCAAAATTTGGACTTAATTACCTAATTTCTTAGAAGCTCTGGGCCACTTAAACAACTTTGGTCTAAGGATATCCTATCAATTCTGAGAAGAAAACAGACACAAGACTTTGTTGGAAATATAACTATTTTGTAAATTGGCAGTCTACGTAACTCTCAATAATAATAATTCTAAATAATTCTAGAATCTGAAAGGCCAGAATAAAGACTATCAAAGTAGATAAATAGAATTAATTATAATGACATCCAAAACTTATCAAGTATTTGACAAGAACATTCTTAGTTAACCCTCACGGCAATCCTTTGAGGCAGATATATATTGTTTTACAGAGAAGGAAACTAAGGCCTGAAGAAGTTAAGCAACTTGTCTAAGGATTCATAGCTGGTAATGGGAGAATCAGAATTTAACTCAAGCACCCGGGTTCTAGATCTGACATATTTAAAAAGCATGATATACTACCTTCCAGAAATGAAGAGCAGAAGTAAACTTTTTTTTTTGTTTCCACAAGTCCAGGTCTGCAACAGTCAGCTTATCTCTCTGCCTACCTGTAGTTAGTTGCCAAGGAAATGAGACAGTCTCTGAGGTAAGTAGCATAAAGTGTTCAAATGAGACTTAAGTAAGGAACTTATATGTTTTTACTTATCCTACATTGTGCTGCACTAAAGGTAATTTATTGTATTCAGTACTTTAGAAGCCATACTCTTAATTTTGGGATGTGATACTAAAATGGAAGACTTGCTGTTTTACTCTATTATTCAATAGGAATTTCTCTAGCATTAAGGATACGAAATTTATGGGCATGGAAATACGGCCTCTGTGAACACATCCCAAGTTATTAAGCTATTTGCAAGGGGGCAGGGAAGACGAGACAAGTCTCTACTTAGAATTTCTGGGAAATGGCTACAAGACAGAATTCTCATCTATATAACTTTGGGGAAAAAAACCTCACTGTCTTGAGGTATCTGAAAGAAACTTATTCCAAACTCTGACCAGAGAGCTTGGGATGTCCCAGCTCTCCAGCAGTGGGACCCTTACAGTCCACCCTTCACCTTTAGGGAAAAGTGGGTTTCTTAGCCTCAGTAGAGAACTGAGGAATCTCAGGAACCCTATGCAGTTCCTAACACCTCAGGGGCACAGCAAAATAGGGCAGGCCATTTTGATACCCGAATTTTGTCTTCAGTGGATTCTTGGTCTCAGTGATTTGAAGAATGAAACCATGGACCACAGATCAGTGGTAAGACAGGATTTGTTTACAGAAAAGAAAAGAAAATGCAAAAACACTGAAGCTCCTGGCAGAGAGAAAAAACCCAACTTGGGCGGGGGGAGCTCTCTCTCTGTCTCTCCTTCTCTCTCTGTCTCTCCATCTGTTTCTGGGCTCTTTGTCTAGGGGTATATATAGGTGTTTGGATTCCTTATATATGAGGCCAGAAAATGAATGGATACAGTCTTTTCTGCTGGGGCAAGGTGAATGAATGTATTAATTAATGGACACAGTCCATTCATGGAATTGAGGCCTAGGAAACTTACATGAAATTGACCTAGGCATACGAAATGGGAGTTCCCTGTTCAGTCATAGGTGAAAGGGGAAGGAGAGACCAAGGCACCACCAAGGCACCAGCGTCTCCCAGGCAGTTGTGAGGCCCCTCTGGCTCTTAGAGCTTGGGAGGGTGTTCCCTCATTGCCTACCCTGCAGCCCGCTGGTTCTCCTGATGCCTGAGCACCAACACCACGGGGCAGAGGCAGCAGGTCCTCTGAGCTGGCTGGGGCGCCACCTGTCCTGTATCAATTTTCCTCTATTTTTTCTATTTGACTTGTGGGGTTTTATGTTATCTGCGCTCATGCAGATCGCATGCCTTTGGAAACTGACAATTACCAAGTACTCTTAGGAGCTTGTGGTCAAAACAGACAAAGAAATTACTGGATAAGACTGAAAAGGTTAAGCAAGTTTTTGTAAATTAAATTGCCTGAAAGTACAAGTGCCTTTTCAACAGATAGCATCTTCATTTGTAATTATAGCCTTATTGTCTAGACACACGTTCATCCTGTATTTTACAAAAAGTTATTTCTTTATCTGGTAATTTTTGAACCTGTGGTCAAATTAGAAGGTTGGGCAGATGGTACTTCCAATTTATAATGTAATATTTGCTCTGCCTAAGAAGAGTATTGACTATAAAAGTCACAAGCTGCAGACCATTTCCTGTGGGATTTTCCCACTATCCTTCCAATTAGTCAGTCAAAGGAATGTTTCTCTAAACATGATCATTTATTTTTCTCGGGAGTGTTGCCTTCTATCCTGTTCAAGAAAGATGATCCTAGAACATAAAGAAAGCTTTCTACACCCCCCACCCCTAGTGCAATATTTATGATTAATTGCAGCTCCTGTCAATGAATGACAAAATTAAAGAAGCATTCAGTTTCTTTATTCTTCTCACATAAAAAAGCATTTGTTGCAGTTTGAGTCCCAGCCAACTTCCATTGTTTGGGTAATAATTAGTCAAATTATACTAATCACTAACAATCATAACAGAAATTACATAATTGTAATTTAGACCAATGACCTTGGACTTATGAAAATAGAATGTTGGATATTTAATTGCATGATGTGGCACTACAATTCTATACCTACAAACTTGAGTTTTTTGTATTTGCTGATTAATTTACAATACCTTGGGCCTAAACATTTCTGAAAGTGACAAAATTATGTAAATTTTACCAAAGATCCAAACAGCATTTTATTTCAAAAAACTGATCCATATTTAAAGTAAAATAAGACTCTCATATAAATAATGACTTCAGATATTTTAGAAATGTGAAAGCATTTTGCAGTAAGCACTTTAAGATTGAACAGTTTTAGGAAATTGAGTCTAGTTTAAATCATTGGATGATTAAAATAAATCAGCATCTTTTCTAATCAGAGAAATGCTGAGTCTGTTCAATAGACTGTCGACAGAGTTCACCTTAAGAAACAGAATGGGATATGCTTACAAAAACAAAGCTTGAGCTGGGTGCTTCCCATCAACAGAATGATGAATAAAAGACTCTTCCAGCACAGTAGGCAAATTTCCCCTTTAATAAGCAGCCAGGAAAAAGCAATATTTCAGTGTTTGCTTTCCTTCCTCTGAGGGAGAAGGTTTCACTATGACTTATTTTACTTCCTTTTGATTCTGTCCTATTTTCTTGGCTGTCACAGACAGCTCCAGTAGCAACATGACAATACCACTTTGCACTTGCCAAAAGCGCCTTTTCTCTAAAACTCTCGGCTGTGGTCTATGCGAGGAGAGTATAAAACAGGGGAATGATGCAAACATTGAAGTTCATCCTCTCCTACAAACATTTTGAGAGACTCAGAATCATCTTAACCCAAGGCTGGGAATGAGGGACACCCTACCACTCCCTGCCCCACCAAAACAAAACAAACAAAAAAAATTCCTCCAAAAGTTCACGCTTAGTATCCTTGAGGCCTCTGGCAAGATTGATTTACCATTATGTCAAGCTCTGTCTCAAGTATAAAATAAAGCAATGCCATTTTCCTTATGAGGGAAGAGTAACGAGAGTGCATTTTCTAAAGTAAAACTTGGGGGAAGGGAATCAGATTCTTAGCCTTTTAAAAATAACTGAAGTGGGTACATAGAAAGAATCAATCTTCACTGCATGTTTCTAGAGTAGGGAAGGCTCACATTTCTAATTTTCTTCTCCTTAATGAAAAGACTAACTTGTCCAGGAAAGAAACACCTCAAATAAAAAAATGATTTAAAATTAAATTTATCAAAAGTTTATTGATGGTCTCTCTCCATACATATTCATATATATCTATATCTATATCTATCTACACAGCTTTTTTCCAATGGAAGAAAGAAAACTTTCTTTACAAATGCTAGAGCTCTCTGATATACATTTAAGGGTTTTTTTGTCTGTTTGTTTTGTTTTGTTTTGTTTGAGACAGAATCTCAGTTTGTCACCTGTGGTAGAGTGCTATGGCATCACAGCTCACAGCAACCTCAAACTCTTGGGCTCAAGTAATTTTCTTGCCTCAGCCTCCCAAGTAGCTGGGACTAAAGGCACCTGCCACAATGGCTGGCTTTTTTTTTTTTTTTTTTTTTTTAAAGAAACAGAGTCTTGCTCTGGCTCAGGCTGGTCTCAAACTCCTGAGCTCAGGCAATCCACCTGGCTTGGCCTTCCAGAGTGTTAGGATTACAGGAGTGAGTCACCATTCCCCGGCCAAGGTTATTATTTAAGGTTATCAACAGAAGGCAGATTTATTTTGGACTCCTCAGACATCTGATAACTGCTTGGGTTTCAAAGATTTATGCTCATTCCTTTGCCCTTACCATTTATAATGGCATTCAAAACTTAAAGCAGTTTCCTCTACATATTCTGTCAAAGATGCAAATCATTCTTTTCAGAGTTTATCAGCTAATTAGAAGAGTTGGTTTGTATGAGCTGGAACTTTCTCATCACAGTTTTTTAATTTAATGAACCTGAAATAAAATATGCATAAGAACTATCTACTCCTCTACTCCAAGAAACAGGAAAAAAATAAATCTACTTAAGTAATTGGAAAGAGCTTTTCTTATAAACGTGCATTTTTAATCTAGATTTCAAAGAGATTATAAATCAGTATCTACATTACCATTAATTTTGTTTTTAAAAAATGCACAAAAAAATAAAAAAAAACACACGTACATGAGCAAATCAAATACAGCAACATATAGAAGAAGAATATGTCATTGCCAAATATGATTTCTCCTAGGGAATGCAAGGCTGGTTTAACACTGAAAAAATCAATCAATGTAATTTACTATATCAATACACTAAAGAAGAAAAATTCACCCAATCATTTCAATATATATACAAAAGCATTTGAGAAAATTATAAATCCATTTATAATACTCTAAGCAAACTAAAAAATAAAGGGAAACTGCCTAACCTTTATTGCTTAATAAAGACTGTGTACAAAAATACCTGTTGCTAACATCATATTGAATGATAAAAGAACGAGTGCTTTCCCCTCAAGAATAAAACCAACATAAGGATCCTCTCAACACCCCTATTCAACATCATACTGAATATCTAAGCTAAAACAATAAGAAAAAGAAATAAATGCATATAGATTAGAAATAAGAAATGAAGTGTTCTTCATTTAAGATAAATGAACACATTTAAGGATGCTCAACATGAGTTATTAAAAAATGCAAATTAAAATTACCATGATATACAACTACATAACTATTAGAGTGACTTTAAAAGTACTGATCATACCAAGTGCTGGTCAGGGTGTGGAACAATTGAAACCCTATTCTTGTTGGTAGGAATATAAGATGGTATAGCTACTCCAGAAAACAGTTTGATATTTTCTTATAAAGTTAAACTTGTACTTATCATATGATTTGGTAATCCCATTCCTAGGTACCCACACAAAATGAAAACTTATTTTCATACTCTGGAAATAAAACCTTTCTTTGATTGTTGTGGTCCCATTATTCGTAATTGCCAAAAACTGGAGATAATTCAAATGTCCTTCAACTGGTGACTGGAAACAAACCCTGGTACAATGAAATATCCCTTAGCAAAAAAGGAAACGAACTACTCATATGTGCAACAACATGGATAAAACTCAAATAAGTATCTTATGCTAAGATAGAGAAAGAAGTTTGACTTAAAATGCTATGTCCTATACTACATATGCTTCCACATATGTGACATCCCAGAAAAGGCAAAGTTATAGGGATCGGAAATAGATCAATGATCACCATGGGCTGGAGACAGGAATAAGAGGAGGAATTGACTACAGGGCAGCAAAAGGAATTTGGTGGGGGGGGGGGCGGGGTAGAACTGTTCTGTATCTGGACTGTGCTGGTAGTTACATAATAATGTATGGCTGGTTGTCAAATCTCATAGAACAGCACTCCAAAAGTGTAAATTTTATTGAAGGTAAATAAAGTGAATTTGAAAAGTGAATTAGCACACACAGATACAAACATAAAAACCTGGGAGGATATATACCAAAATGCCGATGGTGATTATCTCTTAGATGTGGTGTTATGGATGATTTTAATTACCCCCCAACCTTTTCTGAAATTTTAAAATGATCCCTAATCAATATGTATTACTTTTGTTTTTGTGGGAAATAAAGTTGCATTCCTTTCATATGCTCAGTTCAAGAGGCTGCAATGGTTGTCTAATGCCTACTCAAGCAAGCTCTGATTTCTTTGATGGTTTTTGGGTCTATTTCTAACTTAATAAGATTAGGTAAAGATTTATTGAGCCTTTACTATGTGCCAGGCAGTGCTAGGGTTCCACATACAACATCTTATATGACCCTAAACCAGCAGCCTTAAATAATGTACTATTTATGCCCTCAATTTATGGATGTCCATGGTCACATGCTAATGGAGACAGAGTTGAATAAATCCAGAGTCCAAATTCTCACCCACTGCGGTGGAGTGAGTGGTTAAGTTGCAAGGTGTCTAAAGGAACACTACCAGCCTTGAGCTGTGTGACCTTGGGGAAAATTACTTAACTTTTCTAAGAATAAAATAAGGATAATAGTAATAACTTCTTTATCAATTAGTTATGGACATTATAATATACATGTGAGGCACATGGTACATAAAAAGCATTTTCATTCTCTACCCTCAAGTCACCTTTCCTCTTCAGCTGTAGCAAGAATCTTCAGCTCCTCTCAAGGTAATCTCTTAACTTGTCACCAATAGCACCAGGCCCTCTTGCCTCTGGGTTGCTGGCTTTTTATTTCTTAGCCCAGAATATCTTTCCTTCTCTTTTCCACCTTCTCTCTTACCTCAGCCTACAAGGCTTACCTCAAATTCCTCTCCATGCAAAATAACATTACTTTATATATCTCCTTATGGGTGGCAAATAATATTTTTATGGGTATTAAATTTTTTCTTTACTTAAAATGGTCCTCAAATAAGGTAGTCACTAGCATTGTGTAGTTATTTAAAATTAAATTGACTAAATTGACATAAAATTAAAAATTTAGATTCTTAATTATATTAGTCATGTTTCAAGTGCTCAAGTGGCTAGTGTCAACTGCATTAGATAGCACCAATATAGAGCATTTCCTTCATAGTAGAAAGTCCTATTGAAGAGTGCTAGTCTAAAACGTAAACCCTTCAAGAGCTAGGACTACAGCTAAGGTTCTGGAAACCCAGCAGTGAACCTGCCTATGTTAAATAATTTTCTGCTAAACCTTACCTAAAATAATTTTTTAAAGTAGAAAAATTTCCATGAGCTTGGCAAATACTGCCCTGATAACTTTGATAACTTGTAGCATTCCAATAAAAGTAAAATGCATAATATTCATCTTATTTTAAAGGTAAAGAATCAAGGTCGAGTAATATCCTCAAGGTCACATTTCAATGCTACTATTGGCTCCAGTTCCCTCAACACCTGAGTCCCTGTCTTCTTTATTCACTGAATCCCAGAGTTCTAAATCACTCCCATGCCCTTTGGGCATTTTACGCCCACTAATGATACCACTTATTCTGAGTGCCTACAATTTGTAAGCTCTCTGCAAAAGCAGCAAAAGCTGAGGGCAATGCAACCCCCCTCCCCATCATATAAACATCTTGGCTCTATCCCAGCTGAGTCACTACCACAGCGTACAGAATTCACAAAAAAATCAGACCTAGCTTCTACTCTGCAAAAGCTGCTGCAGATAAGTAGGTCATTAAGAAATAAAACATAAAATTAGCAAAACTGCACCCCCCCACCATATGCTAAGAGGTTTCTCTAAATGATAACACACACAAAAAATCCATACACAGGGCAAATTGAGAAAGTGGCTTCATGGATGCGTTGATTGAAATACTCAAGCAAGATGAATTGCTTTTTGATAATTAGATTTGAGAAAATATTTTTCTTTTTCTTTTTTTTTT
>NW_003852447.1:6455738-6457479 GCF_000181295.1 Otolemur garnettii
AAGAATACTAATTTATAACCTTCCAGATGTTTGGATCAGGAAGTTATTTTTCATTTGAAACTCAACTCTGAGTTACTCATCCTCTGATAACCATTGTACAGTACAGCTGTCCAGCCTGCTCCTGGCATTTAACTAATTACTACAAAAGATGATGGCCTCTGACACTCAACATTAGTCAAAGCATCTTCTTCACCAGTGAAGCAGGAGGTAGAGATATCCCAGGATTGACTGATCCTGGGGGATTGACAACAGGAAGCAAAGCTTCGTGTGATCTGCTCTGTACCTGGTGGCACTGGCATATTTGTTCTACACACTGAATATACTAAGTATTTTGGTGAAGTTTTAAAATGCAGTCCAATAATATTAACTCTGCCAGTGGTTATCACATTTCTGGGACCTCTCCCCAGAGTTTCTGACTCAGTTGGTCTGGGAACCCATCTTGAGGACCACTGATTTAAGCAATCTCTGGCCATTTAAGAGGAGAAGGCTTCAAGGAAAATAGGTACATGCAAAGAAGGAAGAAGATGCTTTCTGTAGGTCAGTGTTTTTTAAAAATTGAATGCACCTATCAATGCAGACTCTGATGGAGAAGCCTGGGGGGAGTCCTGGCTTTCTCTCTTGCTAACAAATTCTCAGGTAATGTTGAGATTGATGCTACTGACCCAGAAACTGTAAAAAATTTCAGGGCTCTACTTTAACCAGGGTGTTTCTCAAAGTCTATCTGGAGGACAGACAAAAATCACAGAGTTGTTTGAAGAATAAGGGAGATTGTCATTAGTGGATATTCTTCAGTTCAGTCTAGATATACTGTATCAGAAACTGCAGAGGTGGGGCCCAGGGATCTGCTTGTCAAACTAGAATTTCTGAGATTCTTGTCCTGAAGATGGGGGGAAAAAGACTTTTTGAGATTCTTATATAGACTGAGAATAATAGTTTGGGAACTAGGACATCAAGAGGTGGGTATTCAGGGAACAGTATTTCCATGCACTGACTACTTGGCTTCCTAGTTATTTTCCCTTTCCTCTTCATTCTTCTGCCCCATCTTTTTTTATTGGCTGTTGAGAGTATCGTAAAAGGAGAAGTGAAACTTCTAATTATTTATTTTATTCTGGATTAGCAAAAAATTAGTAGGAGAAGAAAACAGAAACTATAGGTCCATATTTAAAAAATTTTCCATAAACATAAATTATTTCTGTCTTACCTATCTGTTTCTAAAGACAAAAACAGATTGTTGTCTAGACTTCTTTTGTTAGTAGTAAGTGACAAATGTTTTTGTAATGATTATTTAATATGTTGCTAAATCTAGAAGATACAAACTGTCTGCCAGCAAGTGCCATATTGAAGTTTCCTAAACACTACAGAAAATAGAAATTATTTACAGTTAGCATTCAACATTGGCAAACAAGTCATGCTATTAAAGATGTATTTGCATATGTTATATTAAGAGGCATACAAATATATTACATAAAACTACACATATTTGGGCAAAATTAATTACTTCTAATGATGACTACCCCATTTCCCAGTCTTGCCATCCAATACTCCTTTCCTTTTGAGCATAGACATGTGTGTTTCTAATCTCTTGGGATGCCAGAATTACGTGCAATTCCCCTCCCTCTACCTAGGTACACCCCGCCTTGTGTACCTACACCTACTTTTACAGGACTTAACCATTGCAAAATGATTCTGTGTTCTTATCCAAAGACCAAGAAAATTAAATTTGAATAGCAGTAAATACAGA
>NW_003852447.1:6458868-6474259 GCF_000181295.1 Otolemur garnettii
TTCTTCTGAAGAAGTAACAAAGTGGTAAAGGAATGAGAGCTCTAGAAAATGAAAGGAAGGAAAAAAACATTAAATTTGATTGGTACCAGAGACTATCATAATAAAAGATATAAAGCTGACATTGTGCTTTGGATAAAAGACAATGATGAAGGTCGTGCTCTTAAATGGGACATGTGCCCAACATTGTTTTTGTACCAAACCTGGAAAAGGAGTAAGACCAATGTGGTAACCAATGTGGCCTGTCAGACTATGTGAAGGTAAGCAAGTGGCCACCAACAGGCCCTCAAGTTGAAGTCATTCAACCCACCAAAGCATAGCATGGTGGCATTCTGGGGAAGAAAATATGGTAGGGGTTTCTGTGTACTTGGACAATAACATAACATGCATAAAGGGAGGATTTTTACTCAATTATGAGTCCCCTCTTCACAAGGAATTGTTGCTGGACAGGTTGTGGCAGCTTTCACTGACTTCCTAAGGTCTTCTCAAGTACCCCTCTTCCCTGTGCCCTCACGTCTCCCCCCCCCATTAACTACCATGCTATGGTTTTCCTATCCATCACTCACATTAAACTGAAAGCTCTATGAGGTTAAGGTAAAATTCACTTTGGTGAATATATTGGCAGATACTCAATATGTGTTTGATGAATTAGTAAAGGAGAAAATTAGCCACCTGTAACTATAATATCATACTTTTAATGAGCAAAGGGAACTTCTAGAGAGGGAGATGTTCTGTTGTGTCATCCTTATGAGAAAGTAGGCTGTCTCAGACTACAAATAGGTGTTTGACCCTGGGGAAGTCTAAGCTTGGTGGTAATAAGGTAAAAAGGATCAAATCACAGGAGGCTGTGTTGAATAAATTCCCTTTAAAACAGAGAACCAGACCTCTACTGTCCCAGTCATTGCTAGAAAGCAGTTCTAATTCTTATTTCATTCTAGTAGAATAGATCAATGTTTCCTTTGCAAGAGGTTTTCCCCTTCTTTTTGACTTGGGTGAGTATCCAAAGATTTTTGTAGGGGCATTAAATGGTCTTCTAGTTCCAGAAAAGATCTATAGCTTCAACATTTACTTCCTCTTAACCAGGGTGTGGAAATCCTGAATCAATCATTTCAAAGACCAAATGAGATAGTGTTTGCTTTATAATGTGTTTTTCTATCTCACTATTGATATACTCTGCCATTTTCTTTTTGCAATCATCTGCAATTAGTTTTCTGTTATGCTCTATTTAGAACAGGGGATTCATTTCCCTTGATCATCTACTTGAATGCTGTATAATTACTCTGGGTTTGATGAAACCTAGGTTATTAAAAAATGGTTGGGCACAGATTACCATATTTTCTTGCAAGGAGGCAGGGAACTAGTTTTTGAGACTTACATTAAGGGGTAGTAGCAAGTCACAAAAATGTTGGCTTTCATCATTCACTCAGCAAAGCTTCCAATGAAGTCTAAGTCACCTTTACTATGTCTCAGAAATCAAAGATATGTCATTTCTGCCTCAGCCCCTTACCTAAGATGCTATAAAAAAACTCATGGACTATGGTGAATGGTTAATATGTTGACTCCTTTGCTCTGTTTTCAGTTCCCATTCCTTTCCCTAATGCACTCCTAAAGAATATGGACCCAGCCAAATGTCAGTCAGTGGAAGTGGAAGAAAAAATAATGTGTTTTGTGATGATGGTGGTGGTGGTGATGGCGGGGTGTGTGTGTGTGTGTGTGTGTGATGTTTCCATCTTGGTGTGGGGATTGTCCACAAACTATAACTCTCCCAAGTTCCTTTTGGTTGGGAAGTTTTAAAATCAGATTAGATCGAGACTCAGTTTTAAGAGGAGTCTTTCAATGCTAAAAAGCAGCAAAGCATTTAGGAAAGCATTATCTACATACAAATAGTTGATACCTTCAAAGGATATTTTGTTCTTTCTAACATACAGAAATCCCGACCACTTTAATGGGCCATATGCAGAAAGTATAATCCTCCTTTCCCTACTTTATTATTTCTCATAGTGATATCACAGAGCAAAGGATCATCAAAATTGGGTCCTGGATTTTATAAATTCTTCAAAGGAAGACGTCAAGATAAAGTATATGCTTTTTAAATCAGCTTATCACGGACAAGTCACTCCATCCTTTGACTATTAAAGTTGCAAGACCTTCCATAAACATCATTTACATTTTATGGAGAAAAAATTAATTGTTATGGTGAGAAGAGAATAATAATGTAAGTCTATGGAGAATTGTTGAGAGGCATAATTTACAAGACATTATGCGGTACTTTGCAATATCATCACCTCTCAATCATTCAAGTTTCGATTCTCCACCATGTGTAAGTGAAATCTCTTGCTGCTTCTTATTTTATTAGAACCAGAAGGTCCTCCCTCCAGACTATCCAGTGCATTGTTTCTCAAACTGATGTTTTGCAGAGTACAAACCTTCAGGATAGAGGAAGAGACAATAGATCAGAGTGGTTGAGAATATACTGGTTATAGGCCTGACTTTTAGGTAGGTCAATGATAAGGTATGTAATAGACCCAGAATATGATTAATCAAATTCTGTGAGTTACAGATGTTAAAAACATTTTTAAAGCAGACTTTAGTGCAGATATAGTCCTAGATTTGGCATTTCAACCTCCATTATTTTAAATAAGGTGACCTCTCTACCCTCAGCCTTGCTATTTATAAAATGGGCATGATAAAGATAGTTCCCATCTCATTAGTTGTTGTGAGAATAACATCCCACATGCCAAGAGTTTTGTTCATGTACTCCACTATTTATTGTCTGTCTTCTCTGCTTCACCCCCTAGGTAAACATCAAGGAGTTTGTCTTTTTCATGGAGGTATCCCCGGTGCCCAGAACAATGCGGTGCACATAGTAGACCATAATAAATATTTTTAAATAAATAAAATGATTAAAGGTGATTATGTGAAAAATTCTTAGCATGATGCTGAGTAAATAAAATGATTAAAGGTGATTATGTGAAAAATTCTTAGCATGATGCTAAGTAAACAGTAAGTGCTCAATAAATATTGGCATAAAAAGGTTGGTTCTGGTTCTGGGAGATGTCTCTCATATAAAGGATTTTGTGCACTATGTATATAATATCATAAAGACTAGATATCCGTCAGGGAAGAAATGTACATAACTTTTTTAGCTCCATTTACTGATCTTATTTAACCACAAAACCCCTTCTTCCCAGCTATGCCTGTCAACTGACATTCTGCAACATCACCACTAACATACTTAGGAACCACTGAACATACCTTGGGAAATAATGAATTTTCCAATATCCCTATTTTAGATACTAAATGGTTTGCCTAAGCCAAGTCAAGTAGCCAACAGCAGCAATTCCAGAACCAGAGAAAACATCCCCTCTCCCAGGGCTGCATCTTTCCCCCAGGCCAGGTGAGCAGCGGTATGTGGCCACTGGCCCAGTACTCCAGCATTAGAAGATATGGGATTAAATCCCACCTGCATTTTCTAGTATTGAGGTCTATACCAGACACTACTAGAGCCCCCCTCGTAGCCTCTCCTTCCTTAACAGGTCCTCTGTAACACTCCAGCCTGACAGACCTACTGGATCTGGCCCTCGTGAATGTGCAACCAGCAAGTGCAGGGGTCTTAACGTCCCACAGGGCTGCTCTTGGCCAACAGGGATGAAAGCTCATGGGCACGTGCTTCCTTCTTCTAGTCTCAGGTAGAGAACTCTAAGGTGTGTTCATTTTATCTCTTGCCTTTGAGGATCCTGGTGGGGTCAATCCCAGTGGCCCACCTCAGTGACAAAGGCCCCAACTAGGTAAACTCTAGCACAGGCAAACTCTCCAAATTCCTAGCTTTTCTCCTTTCCAGTCATGCTGTCTCTTCCCAGGTGTTACTCTTTTGCTTACTATCGGAAACAGCTGTGTCATCTCTTGCACACCCATTAAACAGGTGCTGTGTTTCACACCAAAGGTGCTGCGATTTGGCAGGTAGGGGTATAAAATAGGAAATAACGTCTAAATATAAGTTGGATTGGAATGGGGCTTCTAACAGATGAGAGGTGCTACAAGGCTCAGTGCTCTGATGTTTTTTTTCCTCCTGAGTTTTCAAGGATTTGGGGGAAGCGTGAGAACAATGTGTTTACAAACACACTCTGTGTTTATGACACCTTCTGGTTTTTCAGTTATGCTGAATAAAAAGAGAGAGCTACTCTTGGTGTGGGAAAACAGTGCCATCTAAGATTGTTCCCACAATCTTTCAGCAACTTGTTGGGTAATCTACCGGAGCATCAGAGATTCAAGTTTTAAGCCTGTGGTCCTGCTCTCGGCCCCCAAGGTAAGAGAGGCAGGCCCTACAGCCGTATAGAGACCCCCAAATCTCAGTTTATGTCCTGCTTATATAATATTAATAATACAATACAGGTGCCCCTGCTCAGTAGTTTTCCCCCGTGTTATGAGTCAGGGACATGGGTCTTTCCACAGTGTGGTTCTGTTATTCCCAGCATACACCTGGGAGAGGAGGAAGCTATGGACAAAGCTTTCTCAGCCCACAGCTAATACTGAAAACCAAAGCTCATATTTCACTGACCAAAACTGGTCACATGGATCCCCCAAAAGCAAGGAATGTCGGAAAATGCAATGACCAGCTAGGTGGTGACTTCTAGTAACAGCCGAGTTCTAGGTAAGGTGGAGCCCATCTAGCCATCTGACACAAAGGTACGGTTGTCAAGAATGCCCTTTCTGGAGCCCAGTGGGCCTAGATTCAGGTTCCAGTCTGCCACTCACTAGCTGTGCGAATGCTGGCACATTATATCCCCCCTCCAAACTCCTTTCCTCCTCTGTAAGATGGGGATAGTGGAAGCATCTGTCTCATAGTGTTGTTATGGGGTTTAAATGAGGTCATGTATATACAACTCCCATCACAATGCCCAGCATATAAAGAGCACTGAGTAAATGGTGGCTGTTTTTATTATTAACTATGAAGCAATGCTACCTACCATCTCAGTGAGATGTGTTAGAGTCCCTTCAGTTTGCAAGAAACAGTAAGCAAATTATCTCAGTTGATTTGAATTAACTTTTTTAGAGACATAAGAAATAAGAAAGAGCAGAAAAAATGTCTGAGCAGCCATACAGCCAGCTCCTTGGCACCCCAACATTGCATAGGTGGTGTGAGGGCTCTAATTGTGGTCTGAGTCCTGGGGGCTCAGACCCACCTGTCAGGAGGGGCATCAGCGCATTGGCCGCCCCACCCACAGGGTCAGCTCCTCCCTTTCTGCTGCTTCTGCCCGGCCTCTCTGCTTCTCAGCACCTCCTGGTTTCTTCCTATTCATGGCATGGAAGTTTTTTCTCTTTGCGTATCATGGCTTCTTTACCACTGTGGTTTTTGTGAGTCTCTGTTTATGTCCTATGCTCAGACACCCTGAGAAGACCCAACTGCTAGGTAGACTTTATCTAGGGCCGCCATCACTGGCCAGAACCTAGAGCCAGCCCACCAGGAAGTCCCACCAATGGCTGCTTTTCTGCCTGGTGTGACTGTCTGACTCAATCAACTATGACTGTAGTAGTAGGTAGTGGGGATATAGCACACAAACACGGTAGCTTGGGGTAAGGCAATGCTTAATGCTGCCTTGTTCAGAAGGAAAGAGTGGTTGTAGTGAACACTCAGAATATAGGGTGAATCAAGTGTCCTCAAACTACGGCCCACGGGCCACATGCAGCACCCCCTAGGACATTTATCTGGCCCCGGGTGTTTTTGTCGCAGCTGCCTGTCCTGCTTAGCAGCTGACTCGTCCCGGGACCCGCAGTCCGGCCCTCCAACGGTCTGAGGGACAGTGAACTGGCCCCCTGTTTAAAAAGTTTGAGGACCCCTGGCTGGTAAAGCCTTACAAATTTCACAGGTGAAAATCTTCAAATATATTATTTGCCTTCAGTTTGCTAAGGATTCACTTAGTTTCCTAAATCTTTTTATGAAGAAGTGCTTAAAAGTGAAGTATGATGGTCACTGGCACTTAACTGCTATCCCTGGTAAAGTTCGTCTCATCTACCCATTTTCTATACTTCTATCAGAGTTCTTGTCCCCACATAAATTTGATTATTTTACTTTCTTGATTAAAAATTTAAGTTGGTTCCCTTCTACTTATGAGATAAAGGCCTGACTTCTTAGCCTACTGCTGCTTTAAATATTTCTACCTTCCTCTCCACCACCCTTCCACCAGCATCCCACCACATTGGATTTTCAGCATTCCCTTTCCCGCTCTGTGACCATACCGTTCCCTACCCATCACCACCTGTTAAATGTCCACTTAACCTTCAGGCCCAGATCAGCTGATACCTTTTCTCAGAAGCTTTCCCTGTATCTGTTACTCTCTGTTTCTCTTCCCATCACCACCACTTTCCTATGCCTGGGTGAAATCACCTGTCCCTTTACCAAATTTCTATGCCATGTAAAAATACTTCCTTGATGTATTTATTATTTTACATCTGAAGTATACAATAGTCAGTTTCCCAGGCACAGGGGTGAGCCTCACGGGTAGAAGACATATGCATCTATTACACTGCCACTGGCATTTAGCACCCAATACCTATACGTTGAATCTTATTGGAATTCAAAACCCTGATGCCACAGGGCAATCTGGAACATGAAAACAAAATCCACTCATTCTCCTGTGTGTGTTTCGTATGCAGGATCTTTACTTCTGAGGGGTCATTTTATTGCAGACCACACTTTATTTTATGGAGTATGAGAGAAACAAGTCTGTATTTTCCATAAAGTAACATGAGAGGCTTAATTCTTTAAGGTCTAGGAAAAGTGTATGATTTTTTATAAACCATGCGATTCTCAAACATCTTCTGCTTTTCCTCTTAATCTGTGTCATCATCTGGGAAGCAGGAATATTGTCAAGGTCCATTATCTGGAAATGGAGGCTGGAATGTTTGTAGCTGCATTTCTCCACATAGACATAGACCCTCTTTGGGCTTTTGAAAACTAACCTGTCTTTTTACGAGGCCTCCTTTCTCCAGAGGGATGCTACTAATTTGGACTCTTTCAGAGAAGCTGACATATGGAACTGTGTGGGGGGCTGGTTAAGGACAGCTTTGGGGGCATTTAGTGGGTGGGAGGCAGGGATGCTAAACACCTTGCAATGCATGGCACAGCCATAGACCCAGTATTGTCCCCCTGGAAGCCAACAGCCCCCTAGTTGAGAAGAGATACTTTAGGCCCTGAGGTGAAAACCACTGAGTAAAGGGATATGCCTAATGCCTCTCCTTCCTCCTTCCTCCCTTCTTCCCTTCCTAGAGCAAACCATAGAAATCCAGAAGGAAGCTCTCACCTCAGTTTAAATTTCAAAGAAATTCAGTTCTCTTATATCAAGTTCCCTAGAAATAGGAGACTGTTAAAAGAATCAATAAGGGAAAGCATGTAGCATGCTATATTACAGGGAATATAAGAATAGCAGAATAAAATGGTCCTTCCTTTGTGTTGCATTTAATTGAATAAAGCACCAAATTAAAGGTAGGACAGTCTCGCCCCTATTACAAAATAATCTACAGAATGAAAACTGAGACATAAACAATTTCATTAACCTCCCATTCATAAAGCATAATGTAGGGGAAATGCCATTTTAACATCCAACTGAGCTATATCCATGCCTTGAAAGAATTTCACATATTAGCGGTATTTGTCAGTATGGATACAGGAAACCATGGAGAAAAATATCCTAGTCACACAAAGCATTTGTCCTTCTAACAGTCCATCTTTTGTATGAAGATATTTTCCTTTGCATGTGGTAGTTTATCTCTTTGTGAAATATGCTTAGCAGCATCTGGAAAAGCATGTCAGTTTGTGACTTAGCGTTATTTCTAAAACTTGGGGATTTTGTTAAATCCTGACTCAGAGTGTGCAGAATCACAGAACTTCAGAACTTCAAAGGCTCTAGAGATCACAGGCTTCACGGATGACAGTCTAGTTCCCTATTTTGCAAATAAGAAAACTGAGGCTCAGGGACACTAGAGACAGTGGAGGTGACAGCTTCCCGGAGCCAGGGAGAGAGAAGGCAGACCTGGGTAGGTTCGTGCTGTGAGCTCCCCTTGTCTTCCGGTTTCAGACTGTCTTCAGTGTACCTGTAATTATTCTCTGAATAGATAATGGCAATTCAAAACCCTGCTCATTTTACAGCATTCTTTAGCTGTTAGAACTAATACAATGAGCTCTTGGCCAAAAAAAGAGAAAGAAAAATTGGGGCAAAAACAACCAACCACGCAGTTTAGAAAACTGCAAAACACAACCACCCAACATTGGAAAAACATGTCATATTTTATTAAGATATCGTGTTGCATTCAAATACAGTCATTGCAGAAGGATGATGTCGCATCATTTACCTTCTCTGGCTCTACGGTATTGGAACAAGCCAAGCACATCCTTTGGAGGCCCACCCCTTCCTCCCTCTCCCCACATGTCATTTGCAAATGAATTGTACACCTAACATTTGCTTTGTGGGAATAAATTTTAAACTCAGGAAACAACACTGTATATTTCAGTATATTATAGCAATAGGCTTCAAGTTAAATGAGCTTCGGATCTAATGTAGCAACTTGGAAGTCTCTTCCCCTTATAAAAATGAGATTCTACCCAAATTATAGGCAGGTACAATAACACTTGGAGTGTAACCATGTCATATAGCCGGTGGGTTTATTTTTAAGTGTATGTAAAACAAATTGCCTATGTAATTCTCTTTCCTTCCCTGAGTTCTCTTCTATTTCTATGACCACTGACCCTGGAACAAAATGTCCCCATTTGACAGGTAGTGTGGCATTTTGGTAATTAGTTTAAAATACAGCTGATTTGTCCTCCTGCTGCTTTCCCTGCGGCAACCAGTGTCTGAGAGCTTGTTTTAAAGCCATTCAACACGCGCGGGAAGAACCACACCTGTTGCATCTGATTTCCTCCCCATTAACTCAGGATGAATAATTTAATAAGAACTGCTTATGCACAGATACTCCAGTACTGGATAGAAGACAAGATGGTGAGGCTGCTGGCATTTTTACTCTTTCTGGCTGGTTTTGAGCGGAAGCTTGGTTCTTCTCTCAATAGCAGTGAGGCAAACAGCCCAGTGACCTCATACTCTGACCTGAGCACTTAGTGCACCAGGACCTTTCCCCTCAAACAGAGGCCACTGTTTCTTTTACAATGGTGCAGTGGCGGTGGGGAATGGCGGATGGATACTGTTGGGTGGTGGCTACTCAATTGACCTTCACAGCCCACCTTTTTTCTTAAGGTTGAAACAGATAGTTATACTCTCTGCCTCCCTTGCAGCCAGAGCAGTCATGTAAGCCAAGTCTAAACAGTGGAGCAGGAAGTAAAGTCTACTCAAGGGCTTCTGGAAAACAAACCTCTTTTCCCTAATTGAGAGGTGATTTGGCACCAGAAGGGCTCTGGAGCCAAAGTGTCAGACACTTAAGTCCCAGCTCTGCCTTTTTTTTTTTTTTTTTTTTTTGAGACAGAGCTTTTACCCTCCCCCCAGGGCTAGCGTGCTATGGCATCAGCCTAGTTCACAGCAACCTCAAACTCTTGGGTTCAAGTGATCCTCCTCCTGACTCAGCCTCAAAGGTAGCTGGGACCACAGGTACCCACTGTAACCCACTGCTAATGATCTACCGTTTCTTGTCTGAGTGAAGTTGAGAAAATCAAACCAAAGTTCTTTGTTCTTTGGTTTTCCTTACCCAAGGTAGAATTAAATTAATTAATACATACAAAGAGCCTAGGATAATACCTGATCTACAGTAAATGTTAAAGAAAAAAGTGAGTTACTTTTATAATTAATAAAAGAAGGCCAGCATGTGATGAACATTCTTGCTTTCTGTCTTCGGAAGAGGCTTTGTGAGGCTGGATGCCTGGAATTCGGACAATGGCTTTGTGACGACCAAGAGGGAAAGATCAAGAGAATTGCAAAGACTCTGACTCAGTGTCCTTGCATTGTGGAGATGCTAACCCAACCCTGGGACTGCCTAGCTCAAGATTTTCTTAAGCAAAGATATTCTTATACTGGATTTTCTGTTACTAGCAGCTGAACAATCATATCCAATGCTGTCATTATTAAACCAGGGGTTAAGCCCTGCCGTCTCTGGCTCTGGCTGCTCCCTTGGCTTTGCTCATCACGTGCTGCATCCTCCTCTGGTAGAGTGAGATGCTTCCTCCCCCCAGTCTGAGAATGACTTTCTTTAATCTGCTCTGGGAACTCCCTTGAATAGACTGTGGGCTTGATAACAGCCTTTTGTGTAGGAATCAGGGTTTAATGGAGAAGGGTGTGCTGTTAACCCCTTACCCTACTTCATCTGAGCAGGATCTAGTTGCAAAACAAGCAGGCTTCAGGGCTGGCTGCATCTTACTGGGCCACAGGGGTCCCAATCTGGCAACCCAGAGGTCAGGTCTGAGGCTGTCATAGGAATCTCTTCAACTCCCAAGTGCCACAGCAAATAGGTCCTGCTGGGAAAGCAAGGCCACCACATGTGTGGGTGTGCGGACTGAGTGGCTCCTAATGCTTCCAGGTGCTTCTTTGCCAAGATCACTCCAAAGCTGCCCCACTTCTGCTCCCCAGTGCACTTAGGTTTCTTCTGACAAACTATTTTCCTCACTTCTTATTTTCCCAGATCACTCCTGGGCAGACTGTTCTGAAAAATGTTGAAGACAATGATTTTATAGAATGAGAGAGGGAGGAAAAATTACAGAAACAGAAATTCTGGGACTCACTCTTCTCTAGACAGTTGGCTTCTTGCTGAGTACCTTGTATTTCTGCTTCTATATCTGTCTTTGATGATAAGTCCCTAAAGATTTCTGTCAATCTGTTCTTCACTGAAACCACTGCATAATTATAGTAAAAACAAGGATAATGAAAACAGGGCTACTTCACACTTGGATTTGGAATTAAACCCAGCTCAGATCAGGAATGAGCTGTGAGACCCAGTTATTGCCTGTCGCCAGACCTCAATGCAATTGTTTTTAATATCTCTGGTGCACTTGTAGATGGTTTTGCTATTACATAAAATTCAAAATGAGAAAGAAGTTTATTTAGAGATATTTAGAAGAAAGGCATGTTCATCTTCTGCCTGAATCCATTTTCATTTATTAAGCATATCAATGTATTTATTATTTACCTAAACATTGCCAAGGGCTACACTGTCAGAAGAGACTGGACCTTTCTGGAAGCTGACATAAATGATTTAGGTCATGGTGTTCATTAATGAATTACCCCAGTACTTCAGCACTCTTGTCCTGCTAACTCCAGGGAAACAGTGTAACCTGTGTACATAATACACGTGTAATCTATGGCCATGCACATTGCTATGAGATGACTCAGAGTTGGACAGGGACCTGGGTTTCTGAACCACCAGAAATAGCAATGGAAGCTTCTTCATGGCTTTTCCAGCCCACAGCATCAGACTTGCCTAAGCCATCTCTCTAGCTAAACAAGCCGCTCCCCCATGCTTCCTGAATCCTTAATCCTTTTATTGAGAAACCAGAAAAAGAGGTCAGTGCAAATGAGTGTTGAAAAGAAAAAAAAAAACCGGGTCTCCTTTAACCAAAAAAAGCAGGGCATTTCTGAATTCTGGCTCTGACACAGAAAAGCCCTGTCTCTAAGTCCCTGCTCATGATGACTGCCTGGGGACTTGTTGGAAAAGTATTCTGGCTGATATTAACTGCCATATTCACGTATCTGAGGAGAAACACTTTAAAAGTATTCAGAGCCAGCTTTTTGAAAGCAAGTAGGCCAAGCAGTCTACTATACATTACATTTAAATGAGAAAATGTATGTAAGAGCCTTTGAGATCTGCAAAGTCTTAGGTGTGAGCCTATATGCCAAGTCTTAGGTGCTACTATATACCAAGCCCCCAGCAGTGAATTTAGAAGATTCAGAAGACAGACTTCCTACCTCCAAGAACTTAGACTCCAGAAGAAAGACAGAAACAATCTACGCAAAATAATTAAGTGCTGGACTGTGTGGTAGCAAGTAGAGTTATGCCAGGTGACCAGGAGAGAATACTAGGGCCAACAGTCAAGGGACACTTAACTTGGTGGGGAAGCCAAATCCCAATGGCTGGTGCCCTGTCAGAGAAATCACAGATTAGAATGGCTTGAGATGGGACAACTTGTTTTATTCACAAAGAACATCTGTGCAGGTTAGGAATGCAATCAGACAATGTGTGTTGGTTTGACTCAAACTTTCCATTTAGTTCCAGGTAGGTTTTATATCTTCAGATACTTTCACCTACAAACACAAAGCTACTGCAAAATGATTTGAGTATTTAAGATAAACATTTGGGAGCTGGTTTTACTATAGCATGTGGCTACATAAAAACTAATATGCCTGAGGCTCTTTCTGACAATGAAGATGACAAGTTGGGACTTTGGTTTCTAGAAAACATTTATAGCTTCGGTCATCTACTTGCCGGAGAAACAACAGGAGGAGGGGCTGAATTCATTCCATCCCTGTATTTCACTCTGCCTTTATTCCTTAAGTAATGAGTGAGTTTTAAGTAGCAGTTGCTGAATTCTTCCTTGCTTTGTCCTGACATGCTGACGACTCAAGAGGAAAATCAAGTCAGGGAAGTATTTAGAGTAGAGAAGAGAGCAGATGCCTGCAATTTGCTATGAAATGGATCAAAAAGAGATAGATAAAGCAATGGGTAGATGTGTAGATACGTGATAAAGTACAGTAAAATATTAATGACAAAAATATAGGCGATAGGTATAAAGGTATTCGGGTAAAATTATTTTAACTTTCAACTTTACTATAAAAACTTTCATAATTATATGGTGGGAAAAACCAAGTCAGGGATTTTTTTGTCAAGCTTTTTCTTCTGATAGTTAAAGACCATTATCTGAAAGGACACAGGAATAAAACAGCTTGGACTAAGTCCTAGATATAAATGAAAAGTACTAATTGTGAATGAGGTTTATTTTAAGGAACCCTCAAATCTATCTCTACTAGTCAATTGTTGATGCCAGAAAGTCTACTATTAGAAACATGGTCTTTTGAGTAAGGGGTTATTATATAAAAACCTCTTGGGATTCTTGGAGAACTATCAGATTAAACTCCATTAGTCATTAATACTTAAGTGAAAATCAATTTAAGTGACCACTTCCAAATACCATGTAGCTAAAAGGGATGGAAGGAAGGAGAGGGAAAAGAGAACATAAACGCTGAATATCTTAGGGCAGAGGAGTGGGAGATGCTCAAAGACTGTCTGCAGAGGCTTTAAAGATCAGCTTCCCCTTCTTTACAAGGTTACCCTGGGCCAACCCAAATCCTGATAATAGGGTTTGCTGCTCTTGAATTCTGTCTAAAGAATTTCTGAAACTCCACTGGAGGTGTCCTGTGGCAATTCGAAAAGGCTTTTAAACTGCCCTTCTGTGGCTTTTGCAGCTTGATTCTAAAGGACTCAAACCCAAATCTTATCTCTCTAGGGCGCTGTTCATCTATACTTAGGTTTAAACTTTGACTTACTTTTCCTTTGGAAAGGGAATATTTTCATTTTTTGTACAATTCTCTTTTACTTTCCTTAGGACCACCGCTTTCTTAGCTGATTTCTTTAGAAAGCAGAGTGTGAGGCAGGACTTGTATGCCATTATTTAGTTAGGGAGTCTACATTAAGGACCAGAAGGGAAGGACAAGGAAAGCGAGACAGAAAATGAGATAAAACCAAAACAGGTCCAAGGAAGTATGAGCTGGCTACCACGAGGCACAATGGATTACTATCACAGGATTATCTTCAGTGAGGCCTTGCAAATAATGTCACAGGAATGCTCATCCAGGTGAGAAAAGGGGAAGAATTTATCCCCTGCATCCATTTTCCATAAGTTAAGGGTTCATGTGTAAGGATTCATTCTCCTCCACACCCAGACTGTACACATGTAAGGGCTGCTGTGAATTCCTACATCTTGGTATCAAACAGATTAGCCCTGGAGTAACAGGTGACAGTGCACAGCGTGGGCGTGAGGCAAAGCACTGCCTGGCTGTGCCTTTCGGAAGCAGCTTGCTGCAGTTACATCTGGAACAAGGGACAAGTGAAGCCAAGAGATTTAAAGCAGTGAACAGGAACAACCTCAGATTGCAGTCCCCAACCCCAGGACTGGTCCATGGCCTGATAGAGAACTGGGCTGACAGAAGGAGGTTCGTGGCAGGCGATGTTTCATCCATATTTACAGCTGCTCTCCATTGTTCCCATCACTGCCTGAGACCCGCCTCCTACCAGATCAGTGGCAGCATTAGATCCTCAGAGGAGCACAAACCCTACTCTGACCTGCGTGTACCAGGGACCTGTGTTTGGCGCTTCTTTTGAGAGTGTTATGCCTGCTGATCTGAGGTGGAGATGTAATGTGCTTGAATCATCCCAAACCATCTCCCCAGTCCGTCTGTGGGAAAACTGCCTTCCATGAAACTGGTCCCTGGTGCCTAAAAAGTTGGACTGCTGGTCTAAAGAAGCACATTTCTCATCCCATGTGGTCTGCTTGTGCCTCCATCATCTGGCTCACTGGGTACACTCTGGAACCTCTATTTTCTGAGAACAAGATGCCCTCATTTTTTTCTTTGATGGGAGTGGTGTAAGTCATAGTCTCCTTTAAGATGGTAGCAGTTGAATTTCCTTTTTTTTTAGAGACAGAGTGTTACTTTATCACCCTCAGTAGAGTGCCATAGCATCACAGCTCACAGCAACCTCCAGCTCTTGGGCTTAGATGATTCTCTAGCCTCAGCCTCCCAACTAGCTGGGACTACAGGTGCCCACCACAATGCCTGGCTATTTTTCTGTTGCAGTTTGGCCAGGGCTGGGTTTGAATCCACCACCCTCGGTATAAGGGGCTAGCACCCTTACCCACTGAGCCACAGGTGCTGCCCCAAGGCTGTTGAACTTCCAAAAAAATCCAAGGCAAGTAGATGAGTAAAGAAAGATGTAGCCCCACAGTGGCAACTGGTCTAAGGCCATAATTGACATTCACAACCCCCCCACCTCCCATTTTAGATTTCTGTCACCTCTGGGCAGCACTTTGCTCTGACCTGTACTGCTTGCCTAGTAGTGTGATCAAGACCTGCATCACCAAGGGGCCCTCGGTCTGTGATCACTACAATGTCCATTTTCTCTGGATGTGCTAACACACATCCTTGTGAGTGCCATGGTTTGCAGACCCACTTTCTCCCGTTCACACTGTGCAGCACAAGACCACCTCCTTAACATATTCAGTACAGTGATTTTCTTTGCTTGCTGATCCACCAGCCTGAGAAGCCCCAAGTGAGCTGGTAGCAAGTTGCAGCTTCACATTCAGTGGAAACATTACTGGCCTCTGGGAACCTGGGAAGTTCTAAGTTTGTGGGGATGGAAAACACAAATTCCATAAGAAGGTCATTGTGAGTAATGATGAGCAAGGCCATGC
>NW_003852447.1:6474409-6485484 GCF_000181295.1 Otolemur garnettii
GTCCCGGATGGTGAGGTCTATGGTAGATCCTATAGTTTCGTGCCTACTGTCTCACTTCTTATGCTCTTGTTACAAAGTGGGTCTCCTGGTTGCAGGTAATATGACGGCTGCCACACCTATATTTATCAGCATTTTGAAAGGCCTAGATGATCTTGCTGGTGGAGGCACCATGAAAAGGAAACACAAACTACCCATGTCCAGAGTAGGTACCATTTCAGTAAAGATGAATTGCTGCCCCATTAGGGTATCAGGGTTCCAACATTAACTACCCTACTATTGAAATGGTTGGCTGAGCTCCTTGAAGAATGATGTCATATCAAGGAATCAAGATCAGTTTCTGCTCTGGCAGTCACAGTAGTTAGAATAGCCCCAATAAGAGGGAACCCTAGTTTTGGGCCCCTGAATAGGCTCCAACCTTGCTACCAAGGAGAGACACTGGCTTAGATCCACAGGATCAGCCACCAGTTCCCTTGGTTGTTCAAATCCAGGCAGAGGTGATCATTTCTGCAGCAGCTAGAATAGAATAAGACAAGGGAGGCTGAGCACATCTGAAATGAAACATAAGTAGAGGATATGTCCCTTAAAATCACATCTCCACAAAAGCGTGACCCAACTGTCTTCAGGCCGTATCAACCAATGAAGCAATCTGGTCCTTTTTTTTTTTTTTTTTTGAGACAGAGTTTGGCTCTGTCACCCTGCCTAGAGTGTAGTGGCATCATCACAGTTCACTGCAGCCTCCCAAGTAGCTGGGACTACAGGCATGTGTCACCACACCTGGCTACTTTTTCTACTTTTTATAGAGATGGGATCTTGCTCTTGCTCAGGCTAGTCTTGAACTCCTGACCTCAAGTGATCCTCCTGCCTTGGGCTTCTAGAGTGCTAGGATTATAGGTGTGAGCCACTGTACCTGTCTTCAGTTAGGCCCTTAATACAGAATTTTACTGACTCACAGGACTCAACGTGCATTACTCCCTCTCCACAGTCCTTCATCACTGAGGTGTCCTTGGCAGACCTGTGAGTTGTCTCAAATGTGTTTGAGATTCCTGTGGGCCTGGATGCATTGTGACAATACCGCTGTATGCATCCTGTTGCCAATACTGCCCATCCAGGTTGATCCCCTGCTACTGCTGATGCTTTGGGGGCGGAGGCTTACCAAGTGCCTCTGTCACCTGGCAGACTTACAAAGAAAGAAAATAGTCTACCTTGTGTTATGCTTTGTTGGGGGAGAGGCCTCATCCTGCAGTGGAGTCATTTGAGCTACATGGTATCACGGAGTTTGGTAACACAGTTTTGCCAGTTTTATTAATATTCATTCTTCTCTCTAGGGCTAGCATACGACACCAAGATAATTGGGCCAGGGTGGGTTAAAGGAATAGCCCTCATGCTGAACCAAGGATCATTACTCCTTTTGATCCTTAAGCCCTACTGCTAAGCCCAGCTTACCATGCCAGAATTTTCTGTCCCTTAAGGACAAATTTTCTCCCAGGAATTGCACAGCTCTTGCAATTTAGTATTTGATTTATCTTTCTGCCTCAAATCTCCCCCAGTTTGCAGAGGACTTAGTACAAATTCTTGTACAGCCAACTCTTGTAAACCAGGACGACTGAGAACTGCTGCCTTGATTTCTCCTACCAATCATATCTGCCCCTGCTCTGCCCCAGCCGTTAGGGCTCCCTAAAACTTAAGAAAGGAGAACAGAGAAAACACCTCTTACACATACACACATAGACACACACTCTCTCTCACAGGTTAGTAACTTAAAGGTTTAAGTCGGAAACAACTCCTGTTGAATGTTACAAAGCTGCATCTTTACCTGTTGTGCCCACTTTGCTGGTCACTTTCTTCTTCATGGGTTTTTGGTAGTTAAAACACTTGGGCCTTTGCAATACCAGCACCAGGAGGCCTGATCATATCCTCAGGGAAGCAGAGAAAAGTCTACAGGAAAATGTGCCGTGGACATCTTCCATGCCCCCAGTGCCAGTTTTCACCCCCTATTACCACCTCTTAGGAGGTGGAACCCAGTGGATAGCCCCAACACAAAGGGACAGTCATCATCCCCTGCAAAGTTAGCATGGATCCCAGGTCCTGTCCTTTCAGACTTTGGGTGGGAACTTCCCTTTTCTATTTCTATTGTCTCCTGGACAAAGGAAATGGAATTTTATGCCAGCCGTGATTGAAGTTAGTCAATGCAAACCTGGCTGACACAGTCCTGAAGAAAGCATTTTATACGATGCTGCAGGTAGGCACACCCTGTGCTAAGCTGCCTTCAGCTGAAATGCTCGTGTACGTGCGCACTTTGAAATGAATGTGTAGGTCAGATCCTGGGACAGATTCCAGGATGCTGCCAATATTATTTTATTGGGCGATCATTTGGTGGTGGGTTTTTGAGTGTGGTGGTCTTGTTGCCATCTCCCTTTGAACAACACTGGGCACAGAGCTGGTATGAAACATGACTATTAAGTAACTTGGTGAAAGAATTAATTATAGAAATCATCTACTGAATTAGATGCCATGACCTGGGAATCTGTTCATTTGTTTAAATGACAGAGCAATTTTCATTGCAGGAAACTTTTGCAAGAGAATTGATATGCAACCCGTTCAAGTATTTGTCTAGACACTGATAAACACAGACTAATACCAGTCCAGTGTGCAAAG
This sequence comes from Otolemur garnettii, assembly GCF_000181295.1. Lineage (NCBI taxonomy): Eukaryota > Metazoa > Chordata > Mammalia > Primates > Galagidae > Otolemur > Otolemur garnettii. The sequence goes on from NW_003852447.1 coordinate 6,477,065, forward strand.
ACAGGGAAAGAATATAGCTATGTCTTATTGGATATTTCACTTGGATGTACTTTGGTGCTTTAATAAGTTAAACTATTAGAGCTGGAGGAGATATGCCATATACCAAAACTGAGGTGCCAAGAAATGAAGTGACTCGCCCAAGGTCACATATTAGTAAGTAGCAAATTTTGGACTAGAGCCCAGAGGTCCAAACTCCCAGTCGGCACTTTCCCTTCTATTCCTTGCTCAGTAATGAGGCTTTCTCCTAAGCTGTATTTTGCTACCATGTCACATGAATATCTCCCCCTTTAATTTTAATGTCCGCTGTGCCAGAGGCGAGCCAGCTTCACCCCTTGAGAAAAGCTGCTGAAAGCAGTATTTATATCACCAGATTTTAGTCATTCTCAGGCTTAATGACATCTTTGACGAATTGGTAGAAATGCTGCTGTCTGAAATATTTCCAAGTCACCAGTCACCTCTTCATTTTACTAGCTATGTTAATTTTAAGAAGGGCAACAATATATGAAAACACCACACTGAACCCCATGATTGTATTAATATACACAGCTATGATTTAATTTAAAAAAGAAGGGCAACATTATTTTTAATAAAAAAAAAAAGGAGAGAATCCATTTGGTTAGAGATGCTGTAAGTTTCTCTTCTTTTTTTCTTATCCTCCCCCCCTTTCTCTCTCTCATAACACATATATAACCCCCACTACTCTCTCCCACACACCAATTATTTCCTGCATTCAAAAGGCTGAAAAGGAGCCTGAGAAGCCCTCCAGATTGTTCCCCTTAGGCATGACCACACCCGTATATCCCAGATGCAAACAAATTTGCCTATTTGTACAGAGGATTCCTCCCTCAAGAAGGAGGAGTCTTTTAATTTCTGAGTGAACCCCACATGAGTACACACCACATACGGCCCAGTAGGGGTAACACACAGCTACACTTTCAATATACATTGTTCTGGGCTCCTTTCCAGGGAGTTTCTCCTCGTGGACATGCCCCCTCAGTCACACCTTTGTAAATGGACACACCCAAGGTCTGACTGGAAGCCTGTCTCTGGTGAAAGATTCTCTGGATTCATCATACCATCTTCTTATCAAGAAATCTTTCCTATCCCAATCCCCCACAGTAAAGGCCATTCATCACTTGTCATCGACCACTACAAACACATAGAAGAGCAAATGACTACCTCTGTATCACTCTGGACTCCAAGATTTCTCCAGGGTAATCATCTTCCCGAGAGAAGCACCTCAGCCTCTCTTTATGTTCTGGTGGCTACTTATATGAAATCCATTGAATTTACTGAGAACATCTATGAGTTTAGCTCTTACTAGATGAAGATAAATAACTGAACTCTGAACTTGAGAAGTGAGAAAGATATTATTGATCAAGTGGGCAAAATGATATTATTGATGAGGATGGTCATAAGATTAGTATACATATGCCAGGCCTTTTACTAACTCATTTAATCTCCACATCAATCCTATTAAATATTATTCATGAGGAAGCCAAGGCTCAGAGAGGTTAAGTGACTTGTCCAAGGTCATACAGCTAATTAGTGATAAAACCATACTGCCTTTCTCCAAAGACCATGGTGTCAACCACTGTGAAAAAGTAGAGACTTTCAGAAAGTGCAAGAACTATAAAGTTCTCCTTACAAGGAGCACTGAGAAGCCATCCAACAGTCTAAAGAGTTAGAAAAGGCTTCCTGGGGAAGATATTCTCCCAACAACCTCAGACCCCAGTCCCTAGTCCAGGGGCAGGGTCGCTAATGCAGTCACAAAGATTGGTCACTATGTCTACCTCCACAGAGGTCTGGTGAGCCTCCATCCACCTTCCCCTCCTCCACATTTGGCTGGACACCATTTGACCCAATTGCTGTTGGTCCTGGCACCAGACTTTTTCACAGGGAATTCATCCTCATTATCCTTCATCCTTCCCAGCACCTAAATCAGGTTGCTCAGTTCCTGGATAGTCAAAAGCAAGTAAAGGAGTTGGTAGCTTTGGTTGCTGCCTCTGTTTCACCGTGAAGTGAACCTGGGTGGTAAGGGAGGAGAAGCCGAATCCATCTGGGATGGAGCGACTCCATTGCAAACCCATTGTGTGGTACTTGAACAATATAAGGATTCTTCCCTTTCTCTGTGAGCCTACAATTGCAATATTTTTATGCTGCCTTGCAGACTTTTATCATGGTTTTAATGAAGTGAAGTTGCTTTGAAGTAAAGTCTGTCAGTTCTCATGAAAAGAATTAAATTTTGGTTTTTTTAGCTTTAAAACAGGACCCAGAACTCATTATTCAGGAAACAGTAATTTATTTTCATGCCCAAATATTAATCGTACTGCTATATTTTCACCTGATGGGATGATGAGCTCATTATTGAGAAGGGTTTGCCCATAGGAAACAATTGATTACAATTATCTGGAAACTGGTTGCTTAGAAAGAATTTGAAAGAGCCAGACACCGCAATGCTGAAGGGGCCCTTGGCCGGAAAAAGGAAACTAATTACCACACACAATCCTAGTGACATTCCAAGGCAAACCAGTATGGCCATTAGGATGCTCACAATATTTGTAAAAGGTCTTTGGCTATACTTTTTTTGCAGCAATAATCAGTGATTATGAACAGAGGGCTAGGGAATAAAACAAAGTCTTTTAGTCTATCCCCTAATCTTCAATTAAGCTTGTATGTCAGATGGGTAAAATTATCTCTTTCTCTGCTTATAGATTGCCAATAGTTTTAATCTCAGGGGCCTGGCATATACGTAGCTGCTCAATAAATATTTGTTGAACGAATAAACAAATCTGAAGGCCTGTTCTGGCTTTCCCAGCTTTCCCTGAGGGATTTTTAGTCAGACATTTTGTTGTAGATTCCAGGAAGCAATCTAATTTTTCCAACCATGGCTCTGGAAGGTGCAGAGAATATGGCTTATAAGAGAGAAGAGAGAAAGGAAGAGAGGAGGAAGGGAGGGAGAGAGAGAGAGAGTGAGGGAGGGAGGGAGGGAAGGAGGGAGGTGCTATCAGGAGTGGCAAGAACTATAAGGGTGCTCACAAGGAGCACCAGGAAGTCATCCAGAAGGAGGGCTTCCTCTGAAGGACAGAGGAAAATGCAGAGGGTTTAGAGCAGTGATTATCTATCTATCTGTCTGTCTATCTATGTATCTCACTCACTCAATGCCCTGAATAGTACCATGGCATCATAGCTCATAGCCAACTCAAACTCTTGGGCTCAGGTGATCCTCTACCCTCAGCTCCTGAGTAGCTGGGATTACAGGCATCTGCAACAGTGCCTAGGTAGTTTACCTACTTTTAGTAAAAATGGGGGTCTTGCCCTTGCTCAGGCTGGTCTTGAATTCCTGAGATCAAGCAATCCACCACCTGGGTCTCCCAGAGTGCTAAGATTACAGGCGTGAGCTAGAGTAGTGACTTTCAATCAGTGTGCCACGAGAGGATATTAGGTGTGTTGCAAAAAATTTTAAAGATCATTAATTAAATTATTTTCAAAAGAAGTTCAAAGAACAGTAAGTATATTCTTTTTGACTAGTCTTGTTTTTGATCACCACGATTTAAGTGTGCTGTGGAAGTTTAACTATAGGTTCAAGTGTGCCATGGGATAAAAAAGCGGTTGAAAAACACTGGCTTAGAGAGTCAGGAGGGACAGAGGAGCATATTGAAGGAGAGAAGGATAGTGAGGTGGCCATGTTGGAGGAAGAGGAGGGTGACTGGGGAGAGCAGGCGTCTAGCAAAACAGTTAATGGCCTAATAGTTTTAAATAGCTCTGGGTTAATTGAAAACAAGTGATATGACCTGGTAGTCTCAATAAATGAAGGCAGAAATAGCCCCTTGGGAAGAATCCGTATCTTTGGTGGTTTAACAGACTGAATAAAAAGGTTTAAAAAAAGAAAGAAAAGAAAAAAATCTTCCCAGCTTAAAAACATCTATGATCTTCCAACTGTCAGTGAATTTGCTTTCACAGTGAGGAGAAAGGCTTCTAACGGGAACTTTTCTAGGGAGAGACCCTAAAATAATTGCCATATCTCCAGGTTAGAGTGGTGGTTACAGGGAAATGACACCTGCTTATGCCAGAAACAGACCTAACTTTTTCAGGTAATATAGACACTACTCTCTCCTTGTACAAAATTTGACTGGTATCACCATTTTCTATACTGGCCAAATCAAGATTATGGTTTTGCCTGCCCTCCTCAGCAACCTAAAATGCTCATAATCACAAGTTCTTCATTATGTCTAACTTGTATCTCTCTTGCTTTAATACAAGTTCCTTTTTTCCCCTCTTTCCACCTTCAATAGAGGAGATTAATTAGTGCCTGTCTTCTGTACAGAAAGCACTGCTACACCCTATACTCTTGCTCTTGGTCATTCATTAGCCATCTCCCCTCAAGGAAGGCTTGGAAAGATAATTCAGTAGATAATGAGACCTTTCTGCCTTTTGCTAACACACCCTAATACACAGCCTCGTGAACCTGCCATGGGAAGAGAATCACAACAAAAAAATTTCAGATTAGTAATTAACTGTTCTTCTCTTTAGTATTTAACATAGATTTTCACCCAAACATTAACCACATAATCTTCCAAACATTGTTTGTAAGACTGATATGGGCACACATTAACGCCTCCACACCAGAAAAGAAAACAGAATGTCCTCAATATAGCAAGGAAAAGCCTCCAGTGTCTGGACTTGAACTTTCTTGCCCTGCCTACAAGCTAAAACACCCTTAAGAGAGAAGAATTCTCTTTCAAACCAAGCATGTCTTCAAGTTATAAGTTCAGAAAAATCTCAAGGAAATCTGAGTGCCACAGCCGTGCTGGCGAGTTTGTTCACAGTCTCTTGCTGTCCTAATGCTTCCCTAGACCGCCCGAATCATCCTCCCACCCCGTCAGCTTCTCACCCTGAAACCCTCTTTCTCCAGAAAAGAGCCTTGCAGGAAATACTTTAGTCATTGAATTGGTTCATGACGACAACTTTCAAAATTTTCCATTAGGCATCAGCCACTCTTTAAGTTAAACTCATGAGAAAGGTCATCGCCTTTCTTGCTGCTTAAACTAGAGCATGACTCAGAAGAGCAAACAGGGAAGAGATGGTGGTAATCCCCACATTATTGTTTAATAGCCCACATGGTACTGTAGGCCCCCAAGACCCAGGACTAAAGTAAGTCTCTCTTTACTTATGTAACTGCCTTTGCACAGACTCTGGAATCTCTGAGGACACACAGGTGCCTACAGAAAAGTCACTTTATTCCTTCCTCTGACAGCAACCCACCAGGCAAGACTGGCTTCCCCTGGGTCAAGGAGCCTTTGACGAACTGTGTCACAACAGAAAACGTGGAGTTGAGTGTGGGAGGGTGGGCAGACCATCCCCCAGTCAGAGAAGGCCGTGGGCAGTGAGAGGACATGAGAAGGCCCTCTTCCCAGCCAACATTCCCTCTTGGCTCAACAGCATCTGTGAAATTCCGTCATTAGAGATGCCTTGCTTTCCATCTCCTGAGAGAAGACAACAAATCCCGAAGTGAGTCATTAGCAAGCCAGTGGGAATTCATCAGATCACTCCCTCTGGAAGGGGGCTGGAGGCGGGAAGGTACTCCCAGGTGTCTGGGCTGCTGGGAGCTGGGAAGGGAAGCAGGGAGGGCACACAGGCAGACTCTTCCATCAGCAGTGCTGCCCAGACCCCTTCTGGGAGGATGCAGCTGGAGCTACAGAAGGAGTGGGAACAGGCATCCAGGTCCCTCTCTTCTATCCAGCCAGTCAATGGTTTTTAAGACTCCATGACTAGTTTCGCCTCACCAGCCCATGGGCTAGCCCACCACCACACACATGCTCAGAACAGTGCTGCTCTCAGCGTGGACCCCTCACCAACTTGATCTGTGGCCCTGAGTTTTCAGTATGGGGTTTTCCTGAGTGTGTCAAATTAGGCCAAAAAAATCTCAGCTTTGGTACTTTGGCAATTTTCTGAGGCTTGGTTTTAAAAAAGGAAAAAGATTAAAAAGGAAAGTTGACAATGTGCCTCGCTACCTTTTGGGTGAGTAGAAATTATTTGCCAGTGTTGCCCACTGAGTCCTGAACAGGTTGTATGGGCGAGGAGCCTCCTGTGTAACTCTTTTTCCTGATTACAGTGTGTCATTCATTGGCAACTACTAAAACACAAGGGCTGAACTCTCTCTTTTCGATTTTGAGGCTGGAATTTCAGAAGTGATTTCAAGTTTGACTGTTGAATTCTCATTGTCTATGGATTTTGGCAAGGCAGCTGTCCCTGACAGCATTTTCATCTGCTAAGTCCTATCCTTGCTGGTGAGTATTTCATACCGAGCCGTGAGGTTTCTTGCTTCATTTAAGAGAGCAAGTCTTCCAGGAATCAGCCTGTACACAAACCCCTAAGTTAAAAGATAGCTTTTCTCCCTCAGCTTTGGCAGATGCTTTGATTTTCTCTCAAGTGGCACCTCCCGCACATGGAAATGTATTCTTGATTTTGTGATGGAATGCCTCCTCGATTTTGCTAGGTGACTCAAGTGGCATTTTCAACTAGGGAGGAGAAAAGTAAGAAAGAAAAGTTTCTCCTGCAATTAAGTTTTTAAGGAATTGGCCGATTGTGCTTCTGGCTGTGGTACGTCTCAAGCAGTTGCATTCATAGTCTTCATTTGGGGCAAGCACTCATCATCTCAGTTGCCATGGGAAATGAGGAATTATCTGGGCCATCTGGGCAAAATCTCACTTGTGTTAATTTAGGAAGAAGTTAGAACTTCACCTTGATTCTTGTCCCCATATTCTGTTTTACTTTGAAGACGTGACTTTTTGGATGTAACTGGAGTGTCACAAGTATCTAACAAGGATTACCTGCCCCAACGTGGTCATATTGTGAAGTTGAGAAAGGATTATATTTTCTGTTCTTTTACTTTACTTGCTTCTCAGTTTCTATCCTATTTTAGGAACTTACCCATCTTTTTTTATTCTCATTATTTCCACTCCAACATGGAAATGGAAGAAGTTGATAATCAAATGGTTTGGATAGCTCTGTTTCAGTGTATTCCTCATAGTTCTATCTAGGCCTGTGTGGATTCTGTCTGTGAAAGACTGTGATGAGTAGATTTCAATAATGCATAGCTTTTCAATCTATTAAGGAGGTGGCTATATGGTTGTTTACCATATTAAGTGATGGCAAATTGGCAAGAACTGATATTCAAATGACACCAACAGGAGGACAGAGGATGGAAAGGAGGCACAGTGGGGATGGCAATGATGAAATAATGACTCAGTAAACAATTGCATCCCTCTCTCTGTGTATACAAGACAGCATGTCTGTTGTTATTGCTCCTCATTTCCATCAAGCTCTATTTCTTAAGCCAGAGCACACACATGGCCCCCCCCCCCAGCCATGTGTCAGGTACTAGTAGCCATGGGATAAACAAGTCCATTTTCCTAGAATCTAAAGTTTTCCTCAAGGATTCAGGGGGTGGGACATATAAAGCAATTTAATTGGGAATTTAAACAATGTTATATTTAAAATTAATGTATCATAGACTATAACATATGAATATATTTTTAATACAAAAGCAGAGAGTGCAACCAAATTTTCCAGTTGAAGTATTCTGCTAAGTGCCAGGCTTCCAGAGAGTGGCATTTCCTTTCTCTTGCCAGAGGTAGAGGGGCACTGGGGCAGACACACCTGGGAAATACATCTTGCTCTCTAACAAAGACTACCTGCTGCATCAGCGTTCTGAAGCTGTTCAGCAGCCGGGGCTCTGCTAGACAGGCCTGCCCCACGCGTGAAGCTGTGTGGGTGGGCTGCATGATGCCAGGCCAAACCAGCCATCCCACTCCTGCTCTATATAAATCCCCACTGTCTGTTGCTGTTGCTTCTCACTTGACAGTAGTTGTGAGGCCATTGGTAGAAAACAAGAATCTGCTCTTTCCCCATCTGCATATTGGACAAGCCCTGTACTATTTAGCTTGTGAGGCCTGATAAGAAGCCAGCACAATCTGCCCATTGACTGCCGGCCTTCCTTTCCAGTCCCAAGTACCAGGGTCTTCTGGCTTAGACTCTTATTTTGCATGTCTCTAGCTGTCCCCAATTGAATCCCTTTCAGTTGCACCTGCATGGTACTTGTAAGAGAAGAAAAAGGGCTCCTTTTCAGCTGATTCAAAAAACTCCTGGCCTCACACTTGTCTCACTCTTGTGTGTCTTGGGAATCTCTAATTTAAGTCTTAAACATGTTTGAAGAATGCTGTTTTCATGCCTCCACAATGCACTGTTTATTTTGACCCATACCCCTGGGAACATGGTGGGTACGTCCCTTGTATTTTTCTTTTTTTTTTTTTTTCCAAAGAAGGAAGTTAAGCAGTGATGACCAGGCTCTTTCTCCTTCTTCTTCATAACAACTCTGAGATCAGCTATACCTTGGAGGACATTTTTAGGGAGAATTT
>NW_003852447.1:6485504-6486394 GCF_000181295.1 Otolemur garnettii
TATCTATTATAGATCTGGATCTCCCTTTCTTGATTTCAACATACAGAAACAAACTTGGGACATGTACAGCCCACTGCCATATGCCCATGAGGGCACACTTGGAAATTATGGTGATAACCAAATATTGGATGTCATGATAAATTAGAATGTTTGGATGCCAACATATAATGTGGTGAAGTGTAAAAAGAATTACTATGATAACTTCATTGCTCCCAGAATTCCTTTGGCACTAGCTGCTAAGCTCCATGAGGGCAGGGACAATAGTCTTTTACTCCTTGGATCCTCAGTGCTTAGCTCAGTGCCAGGCACATAGTAGGTCCTCAATAAATACTTACTGAAAAAAAAATGAATGCATAAAAACCAGTCGTGTCCATTTATATGGGCCAAATATAGCACCTGAACAAAGGAAAAGCTGGATGGTTATACATAAGAAAAGGGAATAAATTAGCCCTTAATAGAGGAGACGAAGTAAAGAATGAGAAAGCTAAACAACATTTCAGGAGACAGGAACAGTTATTTAAGCTCAGGGGTACACTAAATTTACATTTCAAGGGTATTAAAATCCCACCGTCTCCCCATATTTATATAAAGTCTGTGATACACAGCACAGTCTCAAGTGAGGGCTTTCTGTTGCTGTATTGTCTAGTGCCAGGCAGGGAAAGGGGCTGAGTATCATGTGTGGGAAAGTATCAAATGAGCAAGGACCACACGCATGGATGGTTAGATGATCCATAAACTATTTTGCTGGAAGCAGGAACCAAGAGCCAGGGATGCCACTCCCTCCTTCTCCCTCCCACCCAATTCCAGAAAAGTTCTGTTATCATGGAGTACACCCTGCTTGGGAGAGATGAATTTCATCTGATCTCCACTGACACCTAACCATGCAAGGA
>NW_003852447.1:6486530-6532942 GCF_000181295.1 Otolemur garnettii
GGGAGAGATGAATTTCATCTGATCTCCACTGACACCTAACCATGCAAGGAACGACCTATGCCATGTGTTTCTGATATTGCTCAAGACTCGCTTCTTCTTTGGACCCTTCCCATTATCCTCCTCTACCGTTCATTAGAATGTCTTGAATAATTGTCACTACTATGAAAATGAGAGGAAAGTTCTGCTGAGAAGAGAAACACAACAAAGTGAGAAATATATTTAATTATTTTCATAATCTCCCAGAAACATTTAGGCCAGGGATTGTTGCCTGTAAAATCTATTATTGCCCTCTGTAAGACCCAATTTTGTTAGGTAGAATGGATTTTGAAAAATGCTGATCTTGAATCCAAAGTAATAATTAGTTGGTGTAAATAAATATAATTAGAAATATGATAAAATCTAAAACTCTAAATGAGTTTTGTTGAAGAAAACAATCTCTCAGATTACTGAGGAAATGTGCATTTTCCATCTCCAACCATCTCAACCACTATGATGAATTGCTGCAATTAAAACAATAACTCTCTCTCTACCACTGACTATGATAATAGGTGTCCTTTATGATATTGCTTTATTTAAACTTTAAAAAATGAATTTGATCAAATTTGAACTTGTAGATAATGCAAATACCAAGAGATAGTTTAAAGTTAATATTTTTTGAAATTATTTCGGGCTTTTCTCCAAATTCTCCAAAGATTTTTTTCTAGAACAATATTCTGAGAATTACATGGGGAGAGCAGACCCATGGCATTTAAGGATTTAACACTGGTGTATTTACAATCTGCAGTTCCTATCCCTTGTGTGTGACCCTGTAGTTCTATGACACAGAGGAATTTGTCATTTTCAGCCTCATCTTGATGTGGATTTGTTGTTCTCTACTGCTCTGCACTCAATAACTTTTCAGATATGATAAATTCTATAACAAATTACCAACCAATGAATTCATTGAACATTGCAAAGGTGGTTAATTCATGATGTGAAGAAAGGTACAAAAAATCGACTTTTATTGGAAATATGGTTCTAGAAAAACCTAGATTCTCCAAACCAAGGAGAAGCAATCTTCTTTTTTTTTTTCAAAAGAAGACATACAAATGGCCAGCAGGTATATGAAAAATGCTCAATGTCCCTAATCATCAGGAAAATGCAAATCAAAACCACAATGAGATAACATTTCACTTTAGTCAAAATGGCTATTATAAAAAAGACAAAATAATACATGCTGTTGAGGACGTGGAGAAAGGGAAACACTCAGTGGGAACGTGAACTAGTACAGCCACTATGGAAAACAGATCAGAGTTTCCTCGATAAACTAAAAATGAACTATTATATGATTCACTAATCCCACTACTGGTTATATATTCCAAAGAAAAATATCAATATATCCAAGAGATATCTCCCCCCCTTGTGTTTACTGTAGCACTATCCATACAGTTAAGATATGGAATCAACCGCAGCGTCCATCAACAGACGAGTGAAGAAAATGGAGCACATAATATAGCCAACAAACAGGAAAAAATGCTCAACATCAGTCATCATCAGGGAAATGAAAATTAAAACCACATGAAACACCACCTTATCCCTGTCAGATAGTCATTATCAAAAAGTAAACAAAACAAAACAAAAAAAAATAGATGTTGATGCAGGTGCAGTTGAAAAGGAATTTTTATACACTGTTGGTGAGAATGTTAATTAGTATAACTTCTGTGGAAAACAGTATGGAGAATTCTCAAAGAACTAAAAGCAGATCTACCATTCAATTGGCAATCCCACTACTGGGGATCTGCCCAAAAGAAAAGGAGTAATTTTATTAAAAAAAATAAAAGATACCTGCACCTTTATGTTCACTACAGCACAATCCACAATTGCAAAGATATATAACCAACCTAAGTGCCCACCAATGGCTGAGTGAATAAAGAAAATGTAGGATATATACCATGGAATACTACTCAACCATCAAAAAGAATGGACTTCTGCAGCAACCTGGATGAAATGGAGGCCATTACTCTAACTAACCCAGGAACACAAAACCAAATACCTTTCGTTCTCACTTAGCTAAGCAACTGGGCACGTGTGGTCACGTGATGCAACATAATGGACACTGGAGATGCATTAGGGGGATGGCAGGAGGTGTGACATAAAAAATTACCTATTGGGTACAATGTACACCATTCAGGTGATTGGTATCATCTGTGTGAATTTGGATCATTACTCCACCTCTCAGGTTACTGTTGTCATCATCACTGTCATCAAGGCCAGCATTAATTGAGCCCTTACTCTGAGTTAGGCACTGTGCTTAGCTGTTTATGTGGATTATCTGATTTAATGCTGGCAATAACCTGAATATGTAGACACTATTATCTATAGAAGAAAATAATACTAGATAATGTCAGCTAACATTTATTTAATAATTACCATGGAGGGTATTAACTGCAAGTGCTTTATATGTGTCACTTTATAGAATCTTTATAATAATAAGCTGAGCCTTACTAAACCTCAATTTAACAGGAAGTTGAGTCTTAGAGAGGTTCATTAATTTTTCCAAGTTGACACAGCTATTAAGAAGTGAAGGAGGATTTTGAATTAAAAATTCTCTGACTCTAAAACTCAAAATCTTAACTACTAGACTCTACTGGGTATAAAAATTATCATACTGAAAAAATCGATCTGTGTGCAAATGCTGGGTTCCTTATATTTAACACAAGCACCAAATGTTGGCAGTCTACTGCCATTTAGCATTATTTCATGAAAACAGCATTTCCATCAGCAAGGCCAGACCTTGAGCCACTTCCTCCATAATAATTTCATAGAGCCAAGCTCACTTCATGTGGCTTCCCAAATGTGGCCAACAGCAAACACTTAGGTCGATGTTCAGATAATAGAAATACTGACTGTTAAGCTGGTTTTATCTGTTTGACTTCAGGTGGCCCATAGGGATTAAACCTGTGCTCTAGTTGAATTAATAGTACTGTACTTTATCCAAAGAAACTAACTGTCTTCATCAAATCCCAAGTGTTATCTTAAACAATTTCATTTTTGTACCCTGGCAAACAGATGGCAATAATCTGTATTTCTGACAATTAAGCATTTTTGCCTTTCCTGGGATGCAAAACAAAATGAATAAAGAAATGGAAATGCACTGGGATGAGTAAAAGGCAGATTTCTAATGTATTCTCCAAAATCTGCATACACAGAGCCACACATGAACGTGAACATACAGATACACACACACACATGCATGTGTGCTCACTTAGACACCAAAAGCAGAATAGCAGAGGCAAGATTGACTAGTGATCTATCTGTCCATCATAAGAACACAGTGGGAGATTTGGTAATATTTCACTTTCATGCATTTTCTTTAAGAGACCACAGGTCACTGTGTAGACTCTTCATGGAAGACACAGAAACAATCTGTTAGACTGATTGTAAATCCGAGGAGCAGCCGTATCCAAATTATAGTTATTAATGTTATTTCTGTCTCTGGGGAAGTGATAAATTACATTCAAGTCCATTACTTAGCAGAGTTATTATGCATTTAGGGACTTAATTTGGGGACAGTTTTGATTTTCTTTGGAAGAGAAAAGACGAAGTCATCCTTCGGCTGCAGCACGCCTATTTTGGGATCTAGTCAGATACCATCTCCTTGTGTGAGACCGGCCAAGTGTCAGTCTCGTCCTTCACAGGTGGGCGGATGAAAAGAGGAGGAGCACACAGGGGATTCATTCTCAGCTTCATCATGATCCTCTTTCCCTTATCCGACATTCACTAAAAATAACATTTGAATGAAGGAATTGGGTCACCTGGTGACATTTTTTGGTAGTAGCAGAACATTGAGGGGGAGTCTTTAAGTTTTCATGCAGAATTACACAGGTTCAATGTGTCGGGCTTGGACAAAACATGTCCAGTGAAAGCTATGAGAAGTCCTCATTTGAATCTTTTCAAAACACGGAGGTAGGATTGCACTTTGGGGGCAACTTGAGGGCATTCTCTCAGAGAGACAGGGGCAGAAGTGGATAAAGAAAACTTTTAAAGTCTCATATCAATTCTGCAATTCTCAATCTTTTTCCACGTGACATACTGGCCCCAGGAGGTAAGAGAATCAATCATTTTAGTTCTCCTAATATATTTGTTTCATTTTTCTAGCATAGAATCAACCTACCAATTATTTTAGTTTCCGATGGCTGTTGTGAAATTTGGAGGCTCTGAAGGGAAAAGACCTTTGCATCCTAATTCCTGATACCAGGGCCATTCAGGATACTTGGCACATAGGTAAGGTTCAGTAAAGACTGTTGAATGACATAATAGCCTGAAACCTCTCTGAAATACCCTCCACTGCTTTCACCCTCATTCTCTCAGCCCAGCCCCACTGGTCCCTGGCTGATCCTCAGACACGTGAAGTGCACCCTTTGTGCTTACTGTGCTTTGGGCCTGGAATGTTTGTGGGGTGGCTCCTCCATCTCCTAAGGTCTCTGCTGAAAGGTGAGAACTAATCAGTGAGAACTTCTATCATTTCCCTCATCCTCCGCATTCCCCACATTCTTCCACTGTACTTGCCAGCATCTGATATAGTATATACATTTACCTATTTACTTGTTTAGCATCTTCAGTCCCCCCAACCCTCTAGAATGAGACATTCATAGCAACAGTGGCTTTGTCTTGCTCACCATGGGATCCCCAGAGCCTAAAAATTAAGATTGACCGAGTGAATGAGCAGATGAGTGAACCTGTGTTCTAGTCACAGCTCCTCTTGAGCAAGCTCAAGTAAAGGGGATTTAACTTAATAGGAAGGACCCTTACAGAAATCCAAGAACAGGGATGCCAGTGGACTCCTTGGTAGGGCCAGGGGGGCAACCTGAAGGCAATAACTGGAGAGAGCCACCAGGACTTGAGTGGCAGGGCAAGGAAGAGCCTGACCTCAGCATGTCCTCATTACTACCCTTGACGTCTTCTTGATTCCTCTTTTCTCACAACCCCGGCCAGCACCGTACCATATGACAGCCCCAGCTCCAAGCTGACCTCTTCACCTCTCCATCAGCTCTCACAGTTCACCAAAAGAGGAATCTGGTGGTCTCAGATCCTCTTTATGGGCCAGGCCCACAGTTCCTACCTCTCCAGCTTCTCAACTTACGAGCAGTGCCCTCCCTAGGGCCATTCACCCAGGTGGGGTGAGGGCATTGTGGTCTGCTCCTCACTCAGAAGGGACAACTGCAGAAGGATCAGGCACTGACCTCCCAAATACTATCTTCCTCCATCTCCAAGGGATGCTCTTTCATCTACATACCCCTTTAAATGCAGTAGGAGATTCACTGGACCTTTTAATTCTGAGGCAGCTCTATTCAAAGCCAAGAGCCTGGTGGGAGACAAATATTTTGTTCAGTTGTGATGCTGAAAACTAAGCCTCTGGAAAGATATGTAATTAATCCCTTATATATTCTTTATGTCTCCTCTACTAGGACTTGTTTTCCATCCTCGTCTCAAGATTGCACAGGTGAGGACCCCTGAGCTAAGCACTTTGAGGGGCTGCGTGGACCCTGATGATATTCCAGGGAAGCTGTTGACCTGGGCATTCTATAGACAGCGTGCAGAAATAAGAGATGGGGAGTTGCCCTCTACCCCGCCTCCACAGTCTGTGAATGCTTTCAGCAAATCCAAGCCAGTCACTTTACTCTGTTCTCAGCAAGTGACAGCCCCTGTGGGCCTCAGCTACCTCATCTCTAAATCTCAGAATTATAAGGATCAAAATCGAATTGATACATTGTATGTGGAAAATTCCTAGGTTTTAAGCTTATCAGGTAAGAGATCTTATCTTTTAGAGCAGGACTTGAAACTGTGGTCCACAGGCCAACTCCAGTTCGCTGTTTATTAATGATCCATGATGTAAGAATGCTGTTTATACTTTAAAATGGCTGGGAAAAAAATCAAAAGAAGAATAATATTTCATGACATTAAAATTATGTGAAATCCACATTTCAGGGCCACAAATAAAGTTTTATTGGAACACAGCTATGCCCTGGCAGTGAAGCCTCTCTCTACACTTTTAAGGCCTCAGTTTATGTACTGCCTATGACTGTGTTAGCACCACGATAAGAGGGACCACATGGTCCATAAAAACTAAACATTTCTTTCCTGGCCTTTCACAAAAAATAGTTGGCCAATTTCTGTTTTAGAGCAGAGAGGCTAGGTCAGACACACCTAGGTTCAAATCATAGCTTACCCTTTCCTTGCTGTGTGACTTGGGAAAGCTATTTTTAACTTTTCTAAGCTCCAGCTTCCTCATCTGTACAAGGGAGATAAATGCACTCTTTATCTCACAGAGTTGTTGGGAGAAACTGAATGAGATCACACGAGGCACTAAGCAGAGATCCCAGCACACCTGAGTAAACCAAGTAAACCAAAGTTTCTTACCCTCAACATTCAGCTCAGCAACTGGCATAAAATAGGCACCACACATATGTTTGAAAATAAATACATAAATTGTAAACTGTAAACTGAATATTATTTTGACTTACCACCCTGAAAACAACTAGCACTGAGTAGAGAAATGAGAAGGAAAAGCCAGAAGTCCAGGACAGGCTGGGTCAGGACCAAGCAAAGCCCGGAAGTCCTGGGTCCCACTCTCACTCGGGCTGGAGTGCAGCAGTATGATTGTAGCACACTATAACCTCAAACCTTATGACTCATAAGGACTTTGTTTTTTCCTCTGCAGGAGACAGGCAGCCACCAGACAGTTTGAACAGAGGAATAACATGATCTGGTACCTTTAAAAGGGTCACTCTAGCTGCTGTACTAAGAATAGCCTATAGGAAAATGAGTGTCCAAGCAGAGACCAGGTAGGAGGACGTTGCATTAATCAAGGTGAGAGATCAGAGTGGTAGGGATGGCAAAGGGAGGGGAGGGACACAGGTCTATCCTGGCCACCTGGCTAGTTAATACTGCTTAAAATGATAACTGCATCCCTCCAATTCCCTTTTCCTTAGTATTTACTTCTTTGTTCTATTTTTATTATTTGTTTCCAGTATAGAATGTAAGCTCCCTGAGAGCAGGAATTTTTGACTTTTTTGTTCAGTGTATTCCTGGTAGATACCAAATAAAATTTGTTCACTGAATCAGTTGAAGATCTAATTTTTATAATCCAATAGTCTTTCTCCCAGACCTAGAATCTGCCTCCCATTGAATCCGCCAAAAATATAACTACCTCCTTGAAGTCTCCTTGCTAATAGATTAGATTCTATGTTGGCAGCTATAGTGGAAACTTCCCTCTCCTCAGGGAAATCTGAGGAAGCCCAAGCTGTACCCCAGCTACAACTGTACCGTTGTGGTCAGGAGTGATCATAGTTCCTGCTCACTGAAGGTGGCTAATCCAGCACTGGACCACTTCCGCTTGCTTTGTTTTGCCACAACACTATTGAAAAGATCAGCACAACTTGAGCAAAGGAGTGGGGAAAGATGTAAATCTCAATAGCACTGATTTTCCATCTTGCACAAAAGATCTAGCAGAAGAGAGTTTGAAATATTGACAAGAATTAGAGGCACAGTTTGTGAATTGAGTTATCCCAATTACCTGAGCTAACTGTGAGTTGTATCATCACCACTCTAGGGAAGGTGCAAGGGAAATGTGAGAGGCTGTGAGCTCCTCAGGTCCTGCACCCTACCAGGAGCATCCCAGGCTTAACGTGCATATCAGCCTCAAGAAGGAGACTGTCACTCACTCAAGATATCCAGTTCCTGCTTGTCATGTACTGAGGAATCTCGTCAATGTTAAAGGAGATGTCTCCAAAGCTCTGCCCCTCGGGCCTATGTTCTATGGGAGACTGCTGTGGTCAGAGTCAGCATAAGGTGTACATACATATGAGTCAGAAATAATGATGAATAACCACATTACAGATTGTGCAAGGCTTCTTTTACTGAGATGAGATTTGTACCAAACAACACTGGCAGTGAAGCCTCTCTCTACACTTTTAAGGCTCAGAACACTTAGTGATAAATTAGGAAAGGAAATGGCCTGAGGAATTTATTGAGGAAAGTCCTTGACCAGACACAGTCTAGGGTATTCCTGGTGCTTCTTTCTCTAGAGAGGGTAGAGCAGACTGCCAGGAAGATGCATGGACTCTTTCTCCATTTCGTGTGTCCTGCTACTTCAGAACTTGGTATCTAAGGGAAAGAGGTTGGGAGATGGAAGTTCTCCTGGGAGAGCAGAGCACACACTGTGACTCTGGGCTTCTCTTTAGTACATGTAGGCTTGAGTAAAGCTTCAGCTCTCCTCACAAATACAGATGGAGAGCAAGCAACTATAGTATTCTTCCAGATATCAATTTTGTGAGCATGCTTTAAAAAAAGAGAGAGAAGAACAAGAAGACAAGCTCTTCCTCCTCCCTGCTCCTGCCCCATCAGAACAAAAGGAATAAAATGAGTGAAATCTTCCTGCTTTACAATGACCTCATGGGCTTGGCCCCATCACCCTGGGCCAGTGAGTCTATTTGCAAAGCTGATTTAAGAAGAAAAGTGAAATGGAGTGAATAAGCTGTACCCTTCTGCCCTGATGAATATTTTCTAAGTGAAGTTTCACCAGCCTTAAAATTCTTCACAAATTCAAGAGGAAAAAGCATTAGGCTTCTAAATGGACTGGATCAGGTTTCCATAGTAGCTTGGTTAGACAACAGACCTTTTTCCAAGAGTTATGCAGATCTTGTCAATAATGCTGGTGCAAAAACAAGAAAGCCAACAATGGGGTCTTGTCCATTTTAAGCTGAGTCATGAAAATCATGGACTAAAACCATCCTTGGAAAAAGACCTGACTGGTAAAACAACAGCCACTAAATTTGGAAGGAATTTTTGAAAGGAAATGTTAACCTCTGAATTCTGAAAGGCATTCAAAGCAATGAGAGATTTAAGAAAAATAATTTGATACCACACTTCTCAACGTCATAAAACATTTTAAAAATGAACTCATTACTATAATTTATAGCAGGAACTAGTCTCTTAAGTCTCAATGGACAGTCTGTCTGACATCATGGTCCCATTTGTATGATTCATTTTTTTAAACAGCAATCTTGCCAGACCATTAAAAAGTAAAACAATTAATTACTTTTATGATAGTTAGTTGCCTTCTGGCCCCTGTTTTTTCTCTTGCTGGGGAATATTATCACTCATGCAGTCTTGCCTAACATTTCTGCCAACACCTATCAGAACGCTCTCTGTACATAAACATGGACCATCCCAAACCTGCAGAATGAGGCCCTTTATCTCACTGGGCATTGCAAATTTAATACTGTTCCTTTTTGGTGTTGCTTACAGCTTCTGTCTTCTGCTGCAGGATCCCTTCACAGCAAAGCAATTGTTCAAACTGACCTGTACTATCAGTATACCAAATGTCACCATTTATCCCAACAAATAAGAAAGCATTAGTTAAGGACAGAGCTGTTTTCACTGGTGCTCTGTCAAAGGGGACAGTGAGAATGTTGTGGTGATGCAGAGTAAAGGATTAGGAAATTATTCCTTCTGAGGCTACTCTTATCTCCATTTACCTCCAAGAGAAAGCCAGATGCCACATAAGTTAAAGCAAGGCTGGCTTTCATTTCTCAACCCCTCCCTTTTCTAGTCCTAATCTTCTTTAAAATTATAGAAAAAAAAATTAAAAAAGGAAAAGGGAAAGAAGGATGGAAAGAGAAAAACAAGCATAACAGTGGTGTTCAGCAGGGTGTGTTGACCCACACCCACAATTCCAGGACTCTGGGGGGCCAGGGATGGTGGGTTCCCTCAGATCAGGAGCTCCTTACCAGCCTAAAACTACAGAAAAAGAAAATCACTGGTCACCTTAGATTTTCTGTTGCTTACTGTAATTGTTGGGTGGATTTGCAATCTCTAATGTTTCACCACGATGAAGAAATCAAATCCTCTTATGAACATGATTTCATCAGTTTCTATAATGATACAGTATTCTGAGATGAAGCAAGGAGCAAGAACTTCAATTCTCACTCTATTTACAGATTAGAAAAGTGAGTCATAATGCTGGTAGGCTGCAAAGGAATCAGCCAGCCTTGAATTAAAACCTAGCGTTCTGGTTCTCGTTCAGTGCTGGGGCCACCCTAAGTGATTCTCCATCTTATAGGCACACAATAGACATGAGGGTCAGTCAGGATAAAGTGAAAATAAAATGATTCCATGGCGTTTTGATAGCTTTTCTGTAACTTTTGCCTGTAGATCTTTGCCTGAGGTATAACATATCAAACCAAAAGGGAGCAGGACACAGCAGACGGAAACCTTGAGGCCTCTCAAAGAACCAGATGGTTCACCCTTTTACAAAGGAAGCCGATAGAGGAGAAATTGTGGACGACAGACGGAAATAGCACAAAGTTTAAGCTACTGATTTATTTTTAAAGACGGCACAGTAGGGACTGTAAAGGGCATTTCTGAGGCATGTGAAGGCGACCCACACGCTATTCCATTCAGTTTTTCCTTTGAGATGAACCTTAAGTTTAATTTCTGCAATGAAGCCTTCTTTGACTTCTATAAATTGGAGTAATTTCTGTCTTGGCCAAACTCCTACAGCACCTTTCACCTAAACCATGCTTCTAGTTAGAGTATATTTCACTGCAAGGGGAAGAAAAACAATCACTAAAAACATCTCAAGTAAAAACAGAATTACTGAAAGGATACAGTTGACTAGGAATCTAATGAAAGAAGCAAAGAAGACTTAACTAGAAAATTATCCAGTAGGATTCTGTTAATGTATTTTTCCCTGTGCCTCTGGAATATCTCTTTTTCTGTCTGTGCATCTACTCTAGTCTTTTGGCAGACCACTTACCCATGTCTCTCTTAGTCTTGACAACTTAGCCATGACTTTGGCTTACCCTCTCCACTGCCAAATCTACATGATCCTACCAGTCAAACATCCACTACCATCTGACTCAACCTCTGAGCTTCTTAACTCAAATTCTTAGTTTGGATAAGCCCTATCTATGGATTAGGACCCTTTGAGTTAGATGTCCAGGCTAACTCAGCTCCTGTGACTTGGGTTCATGTCAGGGATCCTGTGTGAGCAGAGGTGCCTCCAGTTAGAAGAGAAAGGTAAGCCGGGTTTGCCTCACTTATTTTAATCAGTCTTAGCATAAAATCATACTGTGCCTTGCCTCTACATTTAGTTTGTTTTATATGTATGACCTGTCTTTCCTGGTACAGAAAAATGTTCTTGATGTTAGGGTTCTGCCTTATTTTTATTTTTTGGAGACAGTCTGGCTGTGTCACCCAGGCTAGAGTGTAGTGGCATCATCATAGCTCACAGCAACCTCAAAATCCTGGCCTCAGGTGATCCTCCTGCATCAGCCTCCTGAGTAGCTGGGACTACAGGCACATGCCACCACACCCAGATAATTTTTGTATTTTTAGTAGAGACAGGGTCTTGCTCTTGCTTAGGCTGATCTTGAGCTTCTGAGCTCAAGTGATCCCTCTACCTTGGCTTCCCAAAGTGCTAGGCTATAGGTGTGAGCCACTGTACCTAACCCATCTTATTTTTTAAATGCTTCTTTACTTATACATGAGTTATATTTGTTGAACTGATTTTATCCTTCTTTGGTACACATGAAGTGCAAAATGTAGACACTTCTGAGCTATTTGATAAAATAATTAGTGGTGTTACATTTTCACTTGTAACATTTTAAAACATTCATTAAAGAAGATCACAGATAACTGTTTTTTTAATAGAAGTTGGATCTTCTCATTAGTAAGCATCACATACTTTTTTTAAAAACAATATTTCAAAATGGTTTTAAGATGATGTGTTCAGAGACTTCAGCTTCCCACAGTGTCAGAGGAACAGACACCTACTTACCTTCCCACCAAAATAAACTGTAACAATGAACAATATATATGAGGCAACTATTTTCAAAAAAAGAACAATAGGCAGCATAGACATGTGATTTTTGAGAGAAGGGAAGCATGAGGTGAGCCCCATAATTGCCCCAGCTTTCTGCCTGGGGCACATTCCTAACAGCACAGGGAGATGGAGCTAAGGCAAAGTGAACAGATGAGGCAGAGATTATAGTTCCAGGTTGCTAACACACTTGGAATTTATGACACTGGGTGCCAAAGAAGCACCTGTACAGGGCGGAAGTCCCAAAAGTTTGAGTGGGGATTCACCATTAGCCTTTAGTAGAGACTGAACTGCACTTGTGCGGGACAAGTCTCCACGGAGCCCAGCAGGGATTGACTGCTGCAGAGCCACAGCCTGCCTTGTGGCTAGAATTGTGGCTAGAATTCCAGCCTAGAATTCAGTTAACATCCTAGAAAAACTCTACTTTAGGAATAAAGTCCCTACATTAGAAAAAAGCACCTTAGGAGTAAGGATCATATCAGAGTAAGGGCAAACCTAGGATGAAATTCAAAACCAAGACAGAACTGCCCTAGCAAGGAACAAGATAGAGTTTGCCGGAACCAAAAAGGAATCCACCAGAGATGTAACTGCCACAATAAGACTCAACACTCAACACGTGATTTAGAGTTCCTATAATGTATCATCTATAACATGCAGGTTACAATCAAATTTTATGAGACACGCAAAAACACAGAAAATTGTGACCCAAGCTAAAGGAATAAAATAAAATGAGAACACAAGATGATCCAGATGTTGAAACTACTAGAACAGGGCTTTAAAGCAGCTACTACAAATACATTGTATCTGGGCACAATGAGTGCACAGATGTGGACTCTTATGGGAGAAATGAGAAATATAGAAAAGAACTAGAAATTCTACAACTGAAAGTACAATATATAGCAGTTGATTATAGACTTCAGGTTAAATGATAAGGAAATTTGAAGAAAGATGCACAGAAATCTAGATTAGATTGCATCCAATCTAAATAAGAGATATGTTAAAAAATGACAAACTTCATTTGTCTTATGGAACAGTCACATCTGGCACACATGTAAGTGGACTTCTGTGGAGAACAGAGAAAGAATAGAGTAGAAAAATATATTTGAAGAAATAACAGCTAAAATTTCATCAATTCTGGTGTAAAGCATCAAACCACAGCTCCAAGAAACTCAGGAAACTTTAAGCAGGACAAATACAGAGAGAACTATTATATATCTAGTATATAGTTCCATTCCAGTTTCCCCTCGATAATCAGTATCAAAACCCCAACCAGCACAATAATCCTCTTCTTTGGCTGAAATAGTTCCATGTGCTGCAATAGTTCCATGACAGAACTCATATTTGAAAATAACATGAATTGACTAGGCGAGGTGGCTCACATCTCTAATCCTAGCACTCTGGGAGGCTGAGGCAGGAGAATTGCATGAGGTTGCTGTGAGCTATGATGATACCACGGCATTCTAATCAGGGTGACAGAGTGAGATTCTGTCTTAAAACAAACAAACAAAAAGACTGAAAACTGAAATTTTATAAAGCATGTTCTGGAACTACAATGGAATTAACTTAGAAACTTATAAGAGGATGATATCTGGAAAGTACTAAAAAGTTTTGAAATGAAACATCACACTTAAAAGGAGAAGTCACAAGAAAAATTAGAAAAACATTCCAAAGTGAATGATAATGATACACAACATACCAAAACTTGTGTGCTGCAGCTAAAGCAGTGCTTAGAAGGAAATTTATAGCCTTATATTCAGCTTATACTAGAAAATAATAATGATTTAAGTTCAGAGATCTCCTTGTTTACATTATAAAGCCGAAGGAAAAAAAGCAAATTAAACCCAAACTAAGCTGAAATAGAGAAACAAGACATATAACAGAAGTCAATGATAGAAAACAAAGAAACAATAGAGAAGATTAACATCGTGCTACATTTGGTCCAAAAAAATAATGACGTGATAATGCTATAGCAAGATTGAGAAAAAAAGAGAGAGAAAGTACAAGTAATTCACATTAAGAATAAAAGAAAGGATAGCACTACAGATCCTCCAGATATTAAGGGACAATAAGGCAGTTTTATAAAAATTTTCACACTAATAAATTTGGCAATTTAGAAGTACTGGAAAAATTCCTTGAAAATCTCAAACTGTCAAAACAAAAACATGAAGATAGAGAAAATCTGACTAACTCTATGCTTATTAAAGACATTGAATTTGTAGTTAAAACTTTCCCACAAAGAAAACTCAGGCCCAGATAGTTTTTTACAGGAGGTTCTCCTAAACATTTACTGGAATAAATATTTACTCTCAATATGGATATTCTCCCCTTGTACACAGTGTTTCTACCCAAGCTACTATCTATGGATCTCATCCACAATCCTGGTCAACACAATATTGCTTCTGATCAAAAAAGTCGCATTGCGGAAAATGGCATGTGGTAGTAGATCCATGCTTATGGAATTCACTGGACTTTCTCTCTTCCCCGTCTTCCTGAAGCAGCTGGCTTGAGAGAATGATGGAACAGCCTTTGGAAAACTCAGTCACGGCTCCAGTCAGGTGGCAATACCCTACAGTATCTCCCTCCAGAAGGCCACATGTGCTTTTAATCAGCCCATTCTGTGTAATATATGATGCTCCTTCTCCCACAGTCAGGATTCACAGGTCCAGGCATCAATAAATGGAAATAGGATTAGTACCAGTCACTATTACCTCTTTGGGTGCACTAGCAAAAGTTTTTGCTTCCCATCTGTGTGACCTTATGGTCTAAAGATCTAGATTTCAAAGGTAGAAATGCTTCTACCAAGAGACATAAGAATTATTCCATTGAACTGGAAAGTAAGATTGACATCTGGCCACTTTGAGTTCCTAGGCATCCAAGACAACAGTCAAAGAAGAGGATTATTGTACTGGGGGTTTTGATACTGATTATCAAGGGGAAACTGGAATGGTACTACACAATGGAGGTAAGGAAGAATACGTCTAGAATACAAGAGATCATGGGTGGTGTCTGTAGCTCAGTGAGTAGGGCGCCAGTCTCATATACCGAGGATGGCGGGTTTGAACCTGGCCCGGCCCAACTGCAACCAAAAAATAGCCGGGTGCTGTGGCGGGTGCCTGTAGTCCCAGCTAATCAGAAGGCTGAGGCAAAAGAATTGCTTAAGCCCAGGAATTGGAGGTTGCTGTGAGCTGTGTGACCTCATGGCACTCTACCAAGGGCAATAAAAATAAAATACTAACTCTTAGTATTACTGCTACAGATGGAATGATCGTATTTCCCTTAAATTTATATGTGGAAGCCCTATTCCCCAATTGATGGTATTGAGAAGTGGGGCCTATAGGAAGTAATTGGGTCATGTAGGTCATGAAGGTAGAGTCCTCCTATATGGGATTATTGCCTTTATATGAAGAGATACAAGAGACACAATTTATCCTTTCAACATGTAAGGTCACAGCAAGAAGGTATCTGTCTGCAAACCAGGACAAGGACCCTCAGGAGGAACCAAATCGGCCTACACCTTGATCTTAGACTTCTCAGTCTCCAGAACTGCAAGAAATAAATTCTTGTTCCTTAATTTACCTAATTTATGGTATTTTCATTTAGCAGCCTGAGCTAAGACAACTACCATTCCCCAAGATTGAAGTCAGTGGACAAACTACAACTACCCAATTGGAGCAGGTTAGCAGCTCATTCCCTTCGGATATGAAAGTTTGGGCCACCCTAGTAGGCAAGGCCCATAACCAGATGAGATGCTGGGATACCTCTCAGGTAAAAGGGATATGAAAATGGTAGTGGAAGAAGGTAGTTAGAAATGTTGGCTAGGAGTCTGTGATAATAGAAATAAGAACTAGAAGTGTTATGAGTATTTTTTCTTATTTTTTTATAAACATGTTTATGTATATACCTAATTTGATTATATATTAAATATTTTTGTTTTTCCCCTCTCTCATCCCCTCTATCATCTAACATACGATGTATTTACAATATGTAATTTACATGACAGTATTTAAGTTACAGGACATTAATGAGAAGAGTGATCACCACCTAAGGCCTTTGCGTCATCTTTTTCAGAAAAGTCTGTGCATTATTGGATATATACAGGATGCTTGTGTCATGGTAGACACAAGTATGGCTTTGTCATTATCATCACTAGGAGATTAAGTATGGTTTAAGGAGATGTGTATGGGCACCAAGGTGACAAAGGGTGGACTATAATGGTGAGATTTATGTGTCAACTCTACTAGGCAACAGTCCTCAAGTATGCTATCAGAATTAACCTAGGGGTTGCTCTGCTGGTATTTTGTAGATGTAAGTAACATCTAGAATAAATTGACCTTAAGTAAAGGAGATTATCTTCAATAATCCAAGGGGGCCTGACTCAGCTGAAAGATTTAGGGATCAAAACTAAGGTTTCTCTGAGGAAGAAGAAATTCTCCCTCTTGACTGAAACTTCAGCTCCTGCCTGAGAGTTTCCATTCTCCCTTTCTGATGGCCTGTCCTACAAATGTTGGACTTGATTAGACAGCCCCCACAACTGTGTTAGCTAATGAGAAGTAGAAGGAAATTTTCTGAGTATGATAAAGAGCATCTATAAAAACCTACAACAAACATACTAGTGAAATATGGGCTGCTTCCTGTTCCAAGAATGGGAACAAAGAAAGGATGTCATTCTTACCATTTCTAGCTATTATACCTAAAGGTTGCAACTAGTGCAATAAAGCAAGAAAAGAAATAAAGAGCAGAAATATCTGAAAGAAAAAGTAAAACTGTCTTTAGTTGGATATGGCATGATTGTTTTTATTGAATCGTGATTACCATTTACTAGCTTTGTGATCTTGGGCTAATTATTTAGTATAACAACGCTTATGTCCTCAGCTGTAAAATGGTAATACCAAATTATGCACATGGGATGACATAACACACATACAGTGCTTGGTGCATGACAGGCTCATGAAATGTCAGTGTTGCTTGCTAATAATGGTGGCAGTGGTGACAATTTAACCAATCCAGGACTTTATCTAGAATTTTCATCTCTCTATCTCACAATTTCCTTATCTGTTAAACAGTGTCAGTAATGTTCCTTGCCTCATAGAATTGATAAGGATTATAAGAAAATTCATATAAAGTGCTTAGAACATTGTATGATACAAAATAAGTGTCGATAAGTGTTAGCTACTTTTATTATCATGTAATTATAGGATGATAATTAAGATACACTTGGGATAACCTAATAGTTTTCAATTGTTCTCTGATAAGCCACTCTAATAAAATAGACTGGGGGTTCAATCTTCTTGGTAAGAAATATAGTGGAACTGCTCTGGAACCCCAGAGTAATTTGTAGCCAAAGAAATCAGATCCCATACCCACTTACTGAATATATTGTATACCAGTCACAGCTAGGCACATTTAAATATTTTAATTCCCTTTAATCCTGAAATCAACTTTTGCTTGGGTTCTATCCTCAGACTCATTTTATGGGAAATGGATTCAGAAAGTTTAAATAATTTGTCCAAAGTCCCACTGCACGTATCTGGCCAACTTAAAATATCATTACAAGGCCTGTAAATCTAAGCTTGCTTAGTCATGTACAACTCAAACAGCTCCTACTAACCTCACCAGATTGTGTTTATTCTTTGTGTACAGATAAAATTACCCACAAGCATTTATTCTAAATGTCCAGATTAACACTGCAAATTATATCAAATGAATCCAAACTGTTGCTGGGGGCGAAGAAAGAGGGTAGGAGTGGTTTCTCTCCATTCCAAGTGATTTGGATCAAGACCATTGATTCTGCCCCAGCTCTCAAAATTCTGTGCTATGAGAAAGAGATATCAGCGCCTATAGTAAATGGAGTCTCACCAAACTCCAGGCTCGGTTCTTGCCAGAGAAGCAGCAGCTAAAAATGTAACCTGTGTTGGAGCATGCACAAAGTCAGCCTTCACTGCTTACTGCTACATGTTGGTCTAGAAGAAATATTTCATTAACTACACTCTTGCTGGAGATTTTATCTAGTTACCATAGAAACTTTGGAGGAAAGGCTTGTTTTTAACCCTTGGACTGGGTTTGCCACCCAGTTTTATAGCTCTATTTAAAGAGCCCCCTTGATATTTTAAACTCTTCCCCTTCTGCTCGCCTGTTTGCTCCTCCTGTTAGACAGAACCTGTTCATGACCTTCAAGTTGCCACTTACTGTGATTTTCAAGGCACAATGCCTGAGGGTGGATAGTTGCAGCCAATAGTGCTTTTGTGTGTTTATATGTGAGATAGACTCTGGTTGCTACAGAATTTTTTGAGCTGAAGTTTCACTTTATCAAAAATAAAAATGAACTGTCTTGTTTCTATTGCCTCTGCGGAGCAAGCTTCCCCACCCAGCTCAAGTCTTTATAGAAGGCATCACCAGCTCCTACCCAACTCCCCAGTCAGCTTCAAAATGGGAAGTATCTGGTTTCTAGATGCCAAGTCCTCCTGTCCTCCCACCACCCCTCCTTACTGTTCCAGACGTTTCCAAGCACAACACTAGGGCTGTGCTTGCCTGTACAGCTTTCCCTTCCCTGGGGGACAGTTTACAGCCAGTGGGCCCCCAGGATGTGGACTCCTGCCTGTCTCCCTCCTGGGTGACAGCTTTTCAACACTGTCCCTTTGTTCTTCTGCCTGGGGACTCATTTGGCACACATGGAAATTCTCATCTGGTTGCAATTGATTTTGTTCTGCAGGAGAGAGATGGGTGTCGAACAACTGGGTTTTATTTAGTGGGGTCAGTCAGGACCCGGCCTTGCTTTGGTCAAAGAGAAGTTTGAAGAACAGATGTTGGATATTTCCAGAAGCTAGAAAGTGTTAACCTAGGGACAGCAGGATTTCTTTAAAGCTCTTTTAATTTTGGTCAAAGACAGAGGTGTGGCCAGGAACAATGGCTGTGAACAATTTCACTTAAATAATACTTTGCCCCTGCAAAGGCAGATCCAGTGTGCCAGAGAGGAAGTGAAGGTAGGGCCTCACTGTGTGCAGGTCACAACTGCCACTCCAGGGGGCTTAACCCCTCAAGGTAAAGTTGAGAATTAGATCTAGTGGCCCATCTAGGCACTTGGAACTGCCAGCCAATTCCACCTGGCAGGAGTGCTACCCACCCAGGAGGACCTGTTTGACAGCTCTCACTATCCAACCTCTGCATTGTAGTGCTCCAGAGAAAAGCCTGGAGGATTCCCCTATCATGAAAGAAGAAAAAGATTCACTGAAGCCAATTCTGTTCCTGTGATTATTAAGTAACAACTGAGATAAGCCAGCTCTTTGGTGAAACACTCCCTGGAGATGAAAGGGCTTCAAGGTTGCCAAAACAGGTAGTATCTCCACGTTAGAAGATGCAAAGGTGACCACTGTTGCCGGGCAGGTGTCTACACCTGGCTCTAGGCTAACAAAATTTCAAGGGAGCCGTAGATGCAGGAGGAGATGTTTTAACACATCTTTGGTTATTTGGAGCTATAAATTCCTTGTTTGTCTCCTTTCTGAATGCCTCTTTATGCCTGAAACAAAGCCTGGTGCATATTAGATGCTCATGTTCATTATATGGGTGAAATAGGGTTTTTTTGTTTGTTTTTGCTATAGATCAACAATTTCCTTTTTACAATAACAGCTTTATTGAGATGTACTTTGCATATCATAAAATTCATCTGGTTTGTTTGTTTTTAAGATAGAGTCTTGTTCTATAGCTCTGGCTAGGTGCAGTGGCATCATTATAGCTCACAGCAACCTCAAACTCCTGGGCTCAAGCAATCCTCCTGCCTCAGCCTCCCAACTAGCTGGGACTACAGCTACTGGTGCCCACCACCATGCCCAGCTACTTTTTCTATTTTTATAGAGATGAGTCTCACTCTTGCTCAGGCTGGTCTTGAATTCCTGAGCTCAAGCAATTCTCCCACCTTGGCCTCCTGGAGCTTTAAGATGACAGGTGTGAGCCATGGCACCTGACCTAAAATTCACCCTTTTGAAATGTATAATTCAGTGGTTTTCTTAGTATATTCACAGTTAAGGAATCATCACCACTATCTAGTTGTTTTTGTTTTTGTTTTTTTTTTTTGGAGATAGTCTTACTTTGTTGCCCAGGCTTGATCCCAGTGGCATTAGCATAGCTCACTGCAACCTTGACCTTGTAGGTACACACAATCCTCCTGCCTCAGCCTTCTGAGTAGCTAGGATTACAGGCTCATGCCACTATGCCCAGATAATTGCTTTTTTTTTTCTTTTTCCATTTCTCACTATGTTTCCCAGGCTGGTCTCAAACTCATGGTCTCAAATGATCCTCCTGCCTCAGCTTCCCAAAGTGCTAGAACTACAGGCACAAGCTACCATGCCCAGACTACCACTATCTAATTTTAGAAATGTTTCATCACTCCCCCCTCCCAAAAAACTCTGTACCCATATTCACCACCTCATCCTCCCTTCCTCCCAGCCAGTGGCAAACATTAATCTACTTTCTGCCTCTGGACCATGGATTTCTGACCATCACATTCAACAGTTTTATAGATTGCTATATAAGCACACAAAGCAGAATTTCCAGCAGGGTCATGCTCTTCAGAAAGCATGGCTTGTATTTTCCTGGTTCTAGCTAATTCAGTTTCATCCTTTCTGTCACTTAAAAGAACAGATGGCTTAAGTCTTCTCCAGGCCAAGGCTGTGTCTCTGTATTGTCAAACATGTTGATGAGCACTGAAATTCAGCCCAGAATCACAATGAAAGCAAATGTGAAATACCTGGACATTGCCAAAGTAACTCAGGCATTTCCCCATGCTCTAGCACTATTGAGCAACTGCATGGGTGACCCAGTCTAGTGAATAACTGACCAGAAATGGGATTTGAGCATGCCAGGTCAGTAATGGAAGGTCAGGCTTCTCTGAGAAGGCAGCATTGAGGCTGGGCAGCAGTGTTAGCTGTGGAATGCACACAAGAAGGCACCAAGTGCTGCTTTAGGATGAAGCCTCAAATCTGACCCCCGCAGTGGGGGGTAAGGTTGCACCAGCAGTAGGGAGAATAGCCTGAAGGTCTCAGGCCCAGGGCAGAGGTGGCTCAGAAGCCAGCGTGGGCAACCAACAGGAGCAGAACAGGGTGAACAGGATAGTTGTGAGAACTGTTGCCAGTTTGTTGCTACTTCTGTCAGATTTATTAGCCCAGTTCAGCAGTTTTTGCCTGAGAGCATTTTAAAGGCACTCTGACAGTGGGAACAGAGAATCACTGATAGATAACAACTTGGAGGAAGTAGTTCTTCCTTCAACAGATCAACCTCTTTAGAGAATGAAAGTTGGTGAGAAAAATTCTCCCGTTTCAAGAACATCATGGAGGTTCCCCTTAGAGGAGTGGTGAGGCTTCATGTTTTATCTATAGTTTGTTAACATGTGGCTTTTCTGGACTAAAACATGAGCTTCTTGCAAGAAAAGTCCATGCCATTTTCACTTTTGCATCCCCAGGTACAAAATTATGGGCCTAGAAATTTCTAGCACATAATTACTACTCAATAAAGACTTCTTTAGCGGGGTGCCCATAGCTCAGTGGTTAGGGCACCAGCCACATGCACTGGGGCTAGTGGATTTGAACCTGACCGAACCCAGCCCGGGCCTGCTAAACAACAACAACAATAAAAAACATAGCCAGGTCTTGTGGCGGGTGCCTGTAGTCCCAGCTACTAAGGAGGCCAAGGCAAGAGAATTGCTTGAGCCCAAGAGTTTGAGGGTGCTGTGAACTATAATGTCACAGCATTCTACAAAGGGCGACAAAGTGAGACTCTGTCTCAATTAAAAAGAAAAAAAAAAAGACTTCTTTAGTGAGTGATTATATTTCTAATACCTATTTCCAAGATTTCCACAGAACTCAGTAGTAAAAAGAGTAGCCTTCCTCTAAAAATCACTGTATGGAGGAGGGTAATTATGATAAAATGTAAATGTGTACTTTTAAATATGCTACTCTTTTATCAGGGGAAAAATGGTACTGCACATCCAAGGGGAAAATGTGTGAGCTGAATAAAGATTAAACAAACGGCACAAAACATTTGATGTAAGGCCAGGAAAACAAGCTCTTCATGCTGGTGCAGAGACGGCAAATACCCAGCATGCATCTCGGCCCTCTCCATCCCATACCCAGGGAGGACACTGCTAACAAGGGTAGGCTACTCTTTCTCACCAAACCAAGACTTACCTTCAGCCTCCTTGTCAACACTGAGCAGTCATTACTGGGTAGCTGGTATTGATACACACAATGTAACCTATGAGCTATGGCAGAGCTGGAGTTAAGAAGGTCAGGGCCCTGAGCAAGGGTGAGGTCATCTAGGGAAGAGGAAGAGGAGAGGCGTGAGAAGACCTCAGGACGGGCTGAAATCCACCAGAGGGCTTAAGCCTTCTATGCAGTCTATTGGGTACATGGAGGGCAGTTTCCACCAACTCAAGGAATAGCCCCCTTAAGGAGGAAAAAGCCTGGGTTTGAAGTGGGAAGACCCCAATTCCAGTGTTAGCATTTATTAGCTATCCAGTGTTAGGTAGTTACTTTCTGAGCAACTCTAAGTTTGTGATTCTACTATTTATTTAAGAGTTGCCCTGAGTGTTAACAGCCTATGTAAACAGCTTAACGCATAAAACGTAATCAATAATGCTAAACCCACCCACTGCAGGCAAAGATGGAGGCTGTTGTAGAGTAATAAGAAGGCAGTATAAGAGACAGTTCTGGATTCTTAAGTTTCCAGATGTCTAGGTCAAAGCCCTCTCCTCTTCTTGCTCTCTGCTGTCTTGCCAGCCTGCAGCCTCATGCTGAGGGGTAGGAGAAGTGGGAGGAGGAAGCAATCGGCAGGCTGAGCAGATCCTCTGACTCCAAGGCCCCAGCTCCTAAAAGGAGGCAGGCAGCTGCGCCTGCCATCAAGGCTGCTTTGGGATTCACTTCAAGGAAGCACAGTGTGGAGAGAATTACTATCATTTTGTTGGGAAGTGACAACACCATGTAAGTCTGAAGGGATGGTAAGGATTAAGGAGAGACGAGCAGTGAGCAATGGTTGACGCCCATCACCAGGGGATGCTCCCAAAGAGTGTCTGTTTGCTCCATGAATCTTCTTCCAGCTCAGAAAGTCCATGCATATCTGAGTTCCTTCCCAAACTCCTCCCCTTCCTCATGAACTCTGGGCGCTCCTTTCTGCTGGGCTCAGCCTCTGGCAGCTTCCTCAGCCAAGCTCTGCAGCTTGCCAGGAGGTCAGATCCAAAACACAATTGCAACAGCAATAGCAAAGGCTGAGCAAACAGCCCCAAAACGATGATGAAAAGCTGCACCAGGGAAGCAGGCAGGCTGTCCGGGAATGACACCAGAATGATAAATCATGGCTTCAAGGTCCCAAGTACTCCAGGCCGACAGCTTAGCTGGGCGTGGCAGTGGCAAGGGAAACACATACTCCTCCTGAGCACATTCTTGTAAAATGCTTCCTTTTCTTTTAAAGTAAGATGTTGCCAGGAAGGTTGTTAAGACCACAAAGAAAAGCCATTGGAAAAAAGTGTGAAAGCAGGACCGTAAGGCCTTAGAGAAGGTGGTCAAAGGCTGGTATATTTTTAAAAAATAATTCTTCCCCAGCAAACTCCAGTGGCATCCTGCCCCTGCTGAGCACGTGGACCTCTGCTCAGCCTCCAGTACAGCCTGGGTGCTTTGTTCTGGAAGGACTCAAAGCTCTGCAAGACAGCAGGACAACTATCCTTAAAGCACCTGCCTGGAATATAAAAGTGGAGCTGGGAGGAGAAGGTGATGCTTTGGGAGTGAGCAGAAAGTCCCTCAGGGACACAGCCAGCAACCCACAGAGAAGTGGGCAGCCCTCAACACCATCTCCTTCCTCCTCACTAGCCATCCTGGTTCCTGGCCGCTGCTTCCCAGGGAGCTGCCACTTACAGATTCAGGGGAAGCAGGCCTTGAAAAAGCATCAGGTGTCTCTATGTGAGGTTAGCCACTTTCTTCAAAATATTTTTCTGGTTTACTTTTCCTTCTCTTCATTCATTCAGTGCCCTAGCCCAGGGTGAGGCGTCTCCTGCTCAGTACAGCTATCTCCCCAGTCTGGTCTTCCCTGCCATGACCCTAAGACCTTCTTCCTAAACTATTTTTTAATTATTTAATGTTTTATACCCATGCCCTGTAATGCTGTGTCTGAAGCCTACACCTCTCTGCCTGACTTTTCAAATTCTCCATAAGATAGCCCCAGCTTCTAGAGCTCGTGGAGGATCTGGCTCCTACTGGCTTTGCTCACACCAGTCTGTTCTCATCTCCATGTCTTGTTCCTCCTTCCTGCAATCCCCTCCTCACCCTCACTGTCTAATCCGATTCTACCCTTCCTTTAAGACCAGCTGTATCCCATTCACTCCTTGAACCCTCACCGTACTTCTTAGGCCTCCATCATCTCTTGCTCCTCTGAATTCCAGCTGAAGTCAGCAGCTCTATGGGGCTCTTGATACGTTTCTGATTATCTCATTTATCTAGCTAGCATGCAAGTGATTCGAAAGCAGGGCCACTCCTTATATCCTTCAATCGCCTACACAGAACCAGGAAAAGAGCACAGTGTTTGCACCGAATGGGGTTACAATTCACATTTATTTGTTCTGCGAAGTCCAAGGACCTTTAATTATGGTGAGGTCATTCATTCATGCGATGCGTGTCTATTGAATACCTATTGCATGCCATGATCTGCGCTGGAGATCAAAATGAAAGAGACAGGAACAGTCCCTGACCTCAGAGAGCTTCTGCATCATTGGAAAAGACAGTGAGACAAGTAGTTACAGTACATCTTAGTGTGAGGGCGCTCTGAGAAGGGACAGATAACATGAGATGAGAGTGCACAACAAAGGCAGCTAACCCAGTCTTAGGAGATGACGAAAGACTTCCCAGTAGCAAGATGATTACTAGATGATAATGTACTTACATTTATACCTATAGATCTATCCATTCATCCATGTATTCTACCTTGGTGTAAAAGCGATACAAGCTGACCTAAAGACGTCAATTGCTTGACCAGAATGCAGTAGGGAAAAGGAATCAAATAGAACAAAAAGACAGGCCTGTGAAATGAAGACAAGGAGGAAAAATACTCAAATGTATACCACGACATCCTACGTACTTGTAGACCTGTCTGGGTCAAAGCATGAGGATGTACTTTTTTGCAAAATCTCTGTAGGTTTTCATTCCTAGCTGCCTAAGATGTTTGGGATAGTACTGCTTACAAGTGGAGGCTTGGGCAGAAGGGGAGGAGAGAGGAACGCATTGGACACTCGCTCCTGAAACACTCCCACCCATTGGTTCCACATGCTCTATTGCTATTCATAGCATTTCTTTTTCAATCAAAACGTGGGAATAATCTGACTGCCATACTATTATGGATAAAATGAAGAGGCTGCCTCTGTACAAAAATCTGTATTCCTCTTTTATTACTGAGAGCCAAAGGGCGAAGGCCCATCCCAGCTGGTTTCTCACACATGCGGATTAGCACGGCAGTTTGCTCCTTGAATAGAAAGAAGGCAAGATTTACACATCACCCATTTCTCAGAGCAGAGTCACGGCCTGGATGTATTGGTGTTTTTATGATGTTCCTTCTGGATTATTTATTTAATATTGTTTCATTAAACTTTAAAGTACACAAGTGGTTTTAACAAATAAAACATGAAATGCCAGGGCACAAAAATGGATGGTTAAATTCAACAAATATTTTAGGTTCCCAGAGGAACTGAAGTATGACATATATTTGTGCAGAATAGATAATATTTTAAGAACTTTCTAGTCATGTTGAGACCTGTGAATAAAGAGGCATGGTGCTGCCTAGAAAACTGAGCTCTCCCTAATTTGTCTAGGTGCCACAACCTTCCATCCCTGTGCAGAGTCGGAGGCAGACTTCAGCATCCTATGCTAAGCATTCAGGGCACACATGTCCAACTCTTCTTTGTTTCCCATGGGGATGGCAAAGGGCTGTGAAACACACTC
Organism: Otolemur garnettii; assembly: GCF_000181295.1. Taxonomy (NCBI): domain Eukaryota; kingdom Metazoa; phylum Chordata; class Mammalia; order Primates; family Galagidae; genus Otolemur; species Otolemur garnettii. Next base: position 6,512,361 of record NW_003852447.1, read on the forward strand.
AAGGGCCCACAGCTCTATTGACTGGTTTGGAAACAGGAAGGCCCTGGCTGCGATATTCAACCACATTAAATGGCCAGCATTATCCAGAGCCCTGCAACATGAGTTAATTGTGCTTGCCCGGCTTTGACGCTGAGAACACTGGGGAAAGGCTGTGTGTAATTAGGAGCTGGCCTCGTGAAAAGGGCTTTGCTTGCACCACATGCCCAGTCTTTGTCCTCAGAGGAGGCTGCCAGTCTGAGAAAGGGTGAGCCCCTAGGGAGAAGCGTTTATAAAGCTATCTTGTTACAGTGCCTCTGGGGCGGGGAGGAGATTCCCAGTCAGAACGTGGCCCGTACTCTTGCAGGTGATGGAATCTAACAGAACTCTGCTGCTGGGAACCCTGCGCGGTGAACTGCAGGCTCCTATGTCTGGGGGGACTGAGATGTGTTTTTCTAATAAATTCTTCCCAGTCCAATGTGAATTGTTTCCAGGTACTTAAATGACTCAACGACTTAATATTTCATTTTAAACTATGCTCTGCACAGGAAACAAGGTTGACATTATTAGGATTTTCAGACTTAAGATGTGTCTCATCCAGGTTGTTTTCAAACCCTGAGGTGGTATTACAGAAATATTTCTTATAAATGTTAAATAACTCACACTGTTCCTTAGGAAAGCAGAATGAATCTTTTCAATGGCTTGAAAAAGCCTTGAAATGAGGAGAGTATGGAGGGTTTTCACACTCTTTAGACATAATCCCTCTACATGGAGGGCCTCCCACCCATATTGCCAGCTTTCGTTTGCTGGACCACAAGATTCCCTTAATTCCTGGACCCTTTGGCTTGTAATTTTTTTTTTTTTTTAGAGATAGAATCTCATTATGTTGCCTTGGGTAGAGTGCCATGGTGTCACAGCTCACAGCAACCTCAAACTCTTGGCATTAAGCAATTCTCTTGCCTCAGCCTCCCAAGTATGTGGGACTACAGGTGCCCGCCAAAATGCCCGGCTATTTTTTGTTGCAGTTGTCATTGTAGTTTAGCTGGCCCTGGCTGAGTTTGAACCTGCCAGCCTTGGTGTATGTGGCTGGTGCCATAACCACTGTGCTACAGGCACTGAGCCTGGCTTGTAATTTTTTGAATAGCCAAATATATTCCTTTGTGAAGATCCCAATAACTTGAGCAAGCTAACAAGTTTTTGGTCCCCTTCCTTCAGTCCTAGTGTGGTTGTGATCTCTAAACCAACTCCAACACTCACTTCAGCAGTTTGGTTCCATGTCTGTTAAGTCCATGGTCAGACCTCTGAGCAAGCCTGGTTATGCTGAGGTCTGCTGTTGTGGTTTAACCATGAGTAAACTCAGGACCTCTGCATTTGAAGAGAACCTGAAATCTGGTCCCTCTGGTTCAATGTTCTTCCCCAACAGTCATCTCCTTTCTATCTGAAATCCTCACTGCTTGATAAGAGAATCTATGCAACAGTTAGACATTAATTACCATAAAGGTCTCCCACTCCTCACCCCAGTGGTGACTTCTGTCATCCCATATTCTTTACATAACCTGGCTCAGCCTTCTCCATAATGAGTAGGACTAGTTGTGTATAGACCTTTTTTCTCTGCTGAACTCTTGAAGACAGGAGTCCTATCTTATTCATCTTTATATCTGGATTGTCCCTGACAAGAGCTGGAAAGAAATGGGCAATTCTAACTTTCTACTTCAGCACTGGTTTATTTCCCTCTATTAGTCAATAAAACCAATCTACTTAATTATCCCACAATTTAATCCATATTTCTCCAACTTATCTGGAAATGTATCATAAAAGAGTCTGTTAAATAGCCTTCTACAACCCATATGTATCTCCCTGATCTTTGGGTTTAGTATTTTAATAAAAATGAACTTAGTTTGTGACAGTTTCTTCTTAGTGAATCCATATTAGAACCTAGCAATCATGTTTCCCCTTTTTACATTTGAACAAACCGTTTGATAACCCATTCTAAAAATTTGCTGGTGACTAAATGTGAAGATTATCAAAGTGGTTTATAGAATTCACCTCTGAAACTTCGGGTAACAATTTCCCCTTTGATCAGTTCATGTTCATTCCCTGGTAATTTGTTCAAAGACTATTAAAGGTAGTTTCTTAATCATCTCTTTAAATTAGTTTGGTTCTCTGGAAAGTAATTTATCTGATCTTAGAGATGTGGATGCATTTCAAATGACTAGCTGCTCTCAAAATCTTTGTCCTCAATTGGGGCTTCACACTACATCTTCAGGGTGTGTCCCCAGTCTTCTGTAAACTCACATATTATGCTTCCATTGGAAGTGTTCTTATGGGCATTGCAATAACCAGCCTATCAGAACAGAAATGCAAATGCAGTGGTATTGTATGAGCGAATCAGAAGGCTTGAAATTCCCAGTGCTGATACCAACATTTCACTGAGACTTTAGAAGATTCACTTAATTTTACTATTCTTTCATTTTCTTACCTACAATATGGGGACGATGCTCTTTATTTTAGTCTTAATTGACATTCATTCAAAGTTGACCCATTGTAGGTGTGTCCCACCCTACAACAATTTGATAAATAAAAATAAATATTTATTTACATCACATACACACACATAATACATACAATGAAAAATTAAACTGAAAGAATGAATATTTATACTAAGAAGAAATTAATTCAGTGAGTAAAGAACAAGAAAAGCCTAAGATTTACAGTCAAGAGAACTGATTTCTAAACACAATCCAGGAAGCAGAAGATTTGAGCACATCACTTAATCCCTGTGTGTCTTAGTTTCCTCATCTAGAAAATTGAGATGACACCACCTTCTCAAAAAGATGTTGTGAAAACCAACATCCTGTATACTAATCCCCATCCTTTGATCATTAAAATTATGATTTACAAAAATCATAATTCTGCACAGTAGAAATACTAGTGACTTGGGAGTTACATTAGATACATTAGTATCATTAGACTCGTTACATGACCTTGTCATAAGATAAACATTCAGTCTCTTCTTTAATGTGACACAAAGTCTGGGATATATTGTTGATACCCTCCCCGCCACCTCCACTAGGCCAGAAAACATCTCTCTAGATTTTTGACATGCTTATACCTGAAGTTCTATCTCCTTGTGTTTGCTTCAGAACATCACAAGCTTCCGACTTGAAGATGTCCCACCATTCAGAGAAACAACCTTGGAGTTGCTGGTTCCCCTTGAGATGCTTAAGCTCCTTTATGGCAGAAGGAATTTTGCACCTGTTTCCTTTCAGAGGTTGCCAAAAGACTTCAGAAGCTTTCAAGCCTCTTAGAGATTTCCAAGCACCTAGCTTGCAGGATTAATCTGTGGAGTTGGAAGGCTAATGCTTGACTTTCCTTAGCACCGTGTAACAGCAATTAAACATAGATTCCTCTTCTTACAATCTGTTGTTACACAAGAAAGGCCTCATTTCACAAAGTCCCATACATAGTAGAGCTTCTGGGCTCAATAGACAACTGCATTTATTACCATCAGCCTTTCCTTTCAATTCAGAGAGGAATACTGTTTCAGTTCATTATCTCTCCAAGTTCCGGCTTCTTCAGTCTCCATTAGGAAGTACCTTGCCTTTCTGCCAAGAGGCACTGAAGGTGAATGGCCTAGTTCCCTGCCAGGTGTGCTGGCTTGCCAGCAGCCTGCTCCCAGGCTAGCACTTCCTCCTCCCCTATCCTGTCTTTTATAAGCCAGAGACCCCCCTTCCCCATTATGGAGAATGTATCTTCTCTTCCAAAGTCACCCTCTTGTCGCGCAGAGCCCAGACCACATGCTCTTCCTGTATCTTCCCATTCCTTTTAATTCACACACCTAATTTTTTATTCTTGTCATTAAAGGTTAGCTCACAGAGTCTCTTCTCACCTCAAATAAAATTCTAGTTCCAAAAGTGATACAGACTGGATGTTCAATGACCCTCTCTCAAAATCCTCCCCTATTATTCAACCCATGGGTTGCAAAGAGAAAAGAAGGAAATAAACAAATCAAGGGCAATTCATGGGTTGAAGAGGAAAGAGTGAGGAGGACAAAGAAAAAGAAAGATGTGGGGTGAGAGTCTTAGGTCTCAGGGCAGGGGGGACTAGACACTGAATTAGGAACCCTTCCAAGGAGGGCAGAGATTGAAGGCTAAGACGTACTTCTTTTTTTTTTTTGGAGACGGAGTTTCACTTGGTTGCCCTCCGTAGAGTGCTGTGGCGTCATAGCTCACAGCAACCTTCAACTCCTGGGCTTAGGCAATTCTCTTGCCTCAGCCTCCCAAGTAGCCGGGACTACAGGCACCTGCCACAAGGCCTGGCTATTTTTTGTTGTTGTTGCAGTTTGGCTGGGGCAGGGTTCAAACCTGCCACCCTCCATATATGGGGCCACACCCTACCCACTGAGCCACAGACATACTTTTAATTGTCATGAAAAAGTCATCAATCCTTAATTTTATTTTTGCAATCAAGAAGGTGGAACTAAAACACATATCTGTTTGTGGCCTAGTAGGGTTTTCTCCCACCTTCACTTTTGTCATTTCTCTCCTTTCTCTGAGTTTGCTAAGCCAAATATAAAAACAGACCCTGTTAAGCACAAAACCCATCAAAGCTTTGCCAGGAGAAAGGCACATTTGTTTTGTAGACACTCCCTCTAAAGGATCTAAAGCAGTGGTTCTCAACCTTCCTAATGCCACAGCCCTTTAATACAGTTCCTGTGGGTCGTGACCCACAGGTTGAGAACCGCTGATCTAAAGCCTCCCTCAGTGCCCTACAGGGGAGATGTTACTTTCCCCATCAAGTTTCCTTTCTGTCCATAGGTCGGACCCTCCTCTTTCATTTTCCTCCTACACCTCCTGACCTGCCGCCACCTGCTGGAGTCAGGAACCAGAACCTTCAGGCTTCATCATGACCTGATGGAGCAGGCCCCTTTTCCTTCACGCCCCAGCTTCAGCTATGCCTTCATTGCCAATGGCCCTCCCCTGTTCTCCTGCTGGAGGACCACCCTCAGGCTTGCACAGATAGCTGAAATGATCTGGGACTTCTTTCCCGGAGGAGAAGGTAGGGAAAGCCCTTAACAACCAATGACTGTTGGCCGCAGGGGTACAAACTACTCCAGCTCCTTGTCCACCCCTTCCCAATGGTGATGACTCTGATGTAAGACCTCCACTGTCTCTAAAATGCCTCTGTGGGACTTTATACCCGTGTACACCTCTATACGTCCCCTCCCACTCCCCACCAACTTGTCCTGAAAATGCTTCCTAATAAATCACTTTCACATGATTCCCTTTCTTGGCAGCAAGAAAAGACAAGGGAAGACATTCTAGAATGGAGCTAAGAGGTTATAGGGAGGGGAGATAGAGAGAAAAAGAAATCTCCACTATGTGACAGTTCAGGAGATGTAGAAAGAAAATGAAAGGACTAACATATGGACTGAAAGGAGGCTTGATGGGAAAAATAAAGAAATATTTTGTTACATCTTCCAGACCCCCTAAGTCTTCTAATAAGTGAGGCATGCACTCACACGTGGGTGTATGTTTTCCCTGTCTTTCTGGTAAAGGAATACATTGCATGCCTTTCAGATTACTAAAAGTCTTATGTTATTTTATTCTTAAAGGTATTTTCTTTATACTTTCCTAGTTTTGTTAACAACAGAATATAGGCATAGCTCAGAGATACTGCAGGTTTGGTTCCAGATCATCATAATAAAGCAAATATCACAGTAAAGCCAATATAGGCAGTCTCCAGGTTATGGATGACCTGTACTTACAAATGGGCTCCTACAGCTCCCCATAAAGATAATTTATAATTGAATAACTAAATTAATAATTTGGAATTAATTTCTTTCATGTGTGTGAACAAATTCACAGGCATAGTGGCTCATTGGTGCAGTGTCTTTAGGCCAGTGACTAGTCCTTCTTCACTTCTTTATTCAATTTTGTAAGTCTGTGTTTACCCTTGTGACCTTGCCTCCAAAGTGAAAGTTCATTGCAAGTCCAGGTGAGCCTGCAGCGAAGAGAAAGGTGATTACAGTGGAAACAAAAGTAGAAATAATTAAGCATTTGGAGAAAGGCCAGATGTCATTAATCACTGAGAAAACATTAGGCTTCAGTTGCTTGAAAATCGGAACAATTATAAAGGATAAAATGAGAATAATGGAACATGTGAAAGGCAGTGCTCCGATGGAAGCATCAGCTATCACTGAGCAGCAGTGAATTAATTACTGAAATGGAAAGGTTACTATTGATTTGGTTAGAAGATCAAAATAAGTGTAATATTCCTGTTAGCTTTGTGTTGATAACACTTTTTTTTTTTTTTTTTTGAGACAATCTCACTTTGTCACCCTTGGTAGAATACCATGGCATCTTAGCTTATAGCAACCTCAAACTCTTGGGCCCAAGTGATTCTCTTGCCTCAGCCTCCCCAGTAGATGAGACTACAGGCACCCACCACAATGCCCAGCTCAGGCTGGTCTGTGACCTGTGAGCTTATGCAATCCACCCACCTTGGCCTCCCAGAGTGCTAGGATTACAGGTGTGAGTCACTGCGCCCAGCCTAATAGCCTTTTTTGAAATTTCTCCTATCTGGTGATTGCTGAAGGTTAGGGTGGCTGTGGTAATTTATTAAAATAAGACAACAATAAAGTCTGTTGCATCAACAGATGCTTCCTCTCATGAAAGATTTCTCCGTAGCATGCAATGCTATTTGATAGCATTTTACCCACAGTAGAACTTCTTTCAAAGTTGGAGTCAATCCTCTCAAATACTGCTGCTGCTTTATCAACTTAGTTTTTGGAATATTCTAAATCAGCGGTTCTCAGCCTATGGGTCATGACCCACAGGAACTGTATTAAAGGGTCGCACCTTTAGGAAGGTTGAGAACTACTGTTCTAAATCCTTTTTTGTCACTTTAACAATGTTCTTAGCATCTTTACCAGGAGTAGATTCCATCTTAAGAAACCAGTTTCTTTGCTCAGCTGTAAAAAGCCACTCCTCACCTGCTCATTTTTTTTGTTTTTGTTTTTTTTTTGAGACAGAGTCTCACTATGTCATCCTCAATAGAGTGCCATGGTGTCACAGATCACAGCAACCTCAAACTCCTGAGATTAAGTGATTCTCTTGCCTCAGCCTCCCAAGTAGGGGGAACAACAGGTGCCCGCCACAATGCCCAGCTATTTTTTTGTTGCAGCTGTCATGATTGCTTAGCAGGCCAGGGTCAGGTTTGAACCTGCCAGCCTCAGTGTATGTGGCCAGTGCCCTACCCACTGAGCTATGGGCAACACCCCTGCTCAAGTTTTATTATGAGACTCCAGCAATTTAGTCACATCTTCACTTCTAACTCTAGTTCTCTTGGTATTTCCACCATATCTGCAGTTACTTCATCCCAATGAAGCCTTGAACCCCTCAAAGTCATCCATGAGGGTTGGAATCAATTTCTTCCAAACTCCTGTTAACTTTGATATTTTGACCTCCTCCTATGAATCATGAATGTTCTTAATGGTATAAAGAATGATGGATCCTTTCTAGAAGGTTTTCTTGCCCAGATTCATTAGATGAATTACTATGTATGGCAACTATAGTCTTATGAAATGTATTTTTTTTTTTTGCAGTTTTTGGCCGGAGCCAGGTTTGAACCCGCCACCTCCAGAATATGGGGCCAGCAGCCCTACTCCTTGAGCCACAGGTGACGCCCTGAAACATATTTCTTAAATAATAAGACTTGAAAGTGAGAAAGTCACAATTACTTCCTGATCCCTGGGCTGCAGAATGGATGTTGTGTTGGCAAGCATGAAAACAGCATTCATTTCCTTGTATATCTCCATTAGAGTTCTTGGGTAACTAGGTGCCACTGAGATCTCAACAGTGGGCTTAAAATATTTAGTAAACCATGCTGTAAACAGATGTATTTTCATTCAGACTTTGTTATTCCATTTATAGAGCACAGGCAGAGTAGATTTAACATAATTCTTAAGGGTTCTAAAATTTTAAGAACGGTATATTAGCATTGGCTTTCACGCAAAGTCCCCAGCTCCATTAGCCTCTAACAAGTCAGCCTGTCCTTTGAAACTAGGCACTGACGTATCCTCTTTACCTATGAAAGTCCTAGGTGACATCCTCCAATAAAAGGCTGTTTCATCTACCTTGAAAATCTGTTTACTGCAGTCACCTTCATCAACGATCTTAGCTAGATCTTCTGGATAATTTGCTACAGCTTCTACATCAGCGTCTGCTGCTTCACCTTGCACTTTTATACTACGGAAACAATTTCTTACCTCTGCCAGCTTCCAACTTTCCTTCTGAAGCTTCCTCACCTCTCTCAGCCCTCATAAAATTGAAGGAAGTTAGGGCCTTTCTCTAGATTAGGCTTTAGGTTAAAAGAATGTTGTCAGGCTGGTTTGATTTTCTATCTAGACCACTAAAATTTCTCCATATCAGCAATAAACCTGTTTCATTTTCTTATCACTCATGTGTTCATTTTTAATTTCCTTGAAAGTCTTTTCCTTTCCATTTACAACTTGGCTAACTGGTTAGTGCACACCTTTCTGTCAGTGGGGCTTGTGACATCCTTCCCACAGAGCTTAACTATTTCTAGCTTTTTTTTTTTTTTTTTTGTTTAAAGGTCAAAGGGAATAGGAGGCTATCAGGTCTTTCCAGATTTCTGCCCAGTGTCTTCAGAATATACCTGTGGCCCAGAGATCATATGTCTAAAACTTCCCCCCTTCCCCAGTTTATTTTTATTTTATTTTATTTATTTATTTATTTATTTATTTTGAGACAGAGCCTCAAGCTGTCCCCCTGGGTAGAGTGCCGTGGCATTACAGCTCACAGCAACCTCCAACTCCTGGGCTCAAGCAAGTCTCCTGCCTCCGCCTCCCAAGTAGCTAAGACCACAGGCGCCCGCCACAACGCCCGGCTATTTTTTGGTTGCAGCTGTCATTGTTGTTTTGGCGGGTCCGGGCTGGGGATTCGAACCCGCCACCTTAGGTATACGTGGCTGGCGCCTTAGCCGGCTGAGCTATAGGCGCCGAGCCACTATTTCTAGCTTTTGATTTAAAGTGGGAGACATGGGACTCTTAGAGGCCACTACAGGTTATTAGTTAGCCTAATTTCAATATTGTTATGTCTCAGGGCCTAGGGAGGCCTGAGAAGAGAGAGATGAGGGGATGGCTGGTTGGTGGTACGCTCAGAACATACACATTTATCAATTAAGTTCACCGTCTTATTCACGTGCAATTCACAGTATCCCACAACAATGCAATAGTAACATCAAGGATTGCTTATTTCAAATCATCCTAGTAGATATAATAATAATGATAAAGTTTGGAATATTGCAAGAATTGACAAACTGTGACACAGAGACGTGCGTGGGCACACCCTGTTGGAACAGTGGCACTGACAGACTTGCTCGGTGCAGGGTTGCTACAAACCTTCGATTTGTAAAAAAAAAAAAGCAATATCTGTGAAGTGCAATAAAATGAAGTGCAATAAAAAGAGGTACACCTGTAGCTTTGACAGGAAATAAAATAAATGAAAACATAGTTTAAAGAAATGGAATTATAGGCGCCTCTAGCGAAGTAACTGCAGGATATAAGACAGTTATAAGGGACAGGGCCGAGTGGCACCTCCTTTCTGGCTGCACATTTGGTCCTCCCACCCCTGAGCTGTAAGGGCCAGCTCCAGCTTTGTGGGGGCTGTAGGGGGCCTGCCAGTGCTTTATGTAGTTAGCCTACACAACAACCCTTTGCATGGATGTTATTTCTATCTTCACTTCACAAATGAGGAAATTGAGGCACAGATAGAGAATATGACAAAAATCCACATTTCCTACTTCACAGAGTCATTGTTAGTGTTGAATAATGCATGTGAAAACATTTGATAACTCCAATGTACCACACATGGTACACAGTATCACCATCATTATTGTAATTATCAGTGACCATGTTAACAGTTGCTGTCAGGGCTATAGGGCTATCTTTGGTATAAATGATCTTTCCATGGAGGTCTTAGAAAATAGAATGGCTGTATTCCTTCCCAAGGGTGGAAAATGCGTTTACCTGGAGTTTCCAGGTTTGTTTCTGTCTGTGGTGGGAGCCTTAGTTTCAACCTAACATTTCTGTCTGCTCTACAGTCTAGTCATGTCAGAAGGACACGCGAAGTGGGCTCCCCATCGAGCTCCTGAGGAGCTTCCGGGGGGGAACTACAGTTCTGTCTGCTGGCCCTCCCCTTAGCCTGTCATGTGTTGAATTGTGACTTCTCAGTCTTCAGGACAGCAAATGTTACCTTATTTGGAAATAAGAGTCTTTGCAGATGATCAAGTTAAGATGAGGTTATAAGTGTGAGCGTTAATCCAACATGACTGGTGTCCTTATAAAAAAGGAAAATTTAGACCCAGAGATAGAGGGAGAATGCCATAAGGCAAAGAATAATTGAAGATACCAGAAGCTAAGAGTACAGTATACAACAAAGTCTCTCTCACAGCCCTCAGAAGGAACAGTCCTGCTGACACCCTGGTCTCAGATTTTGAGCCTCAAGCACTGATACATTTCTGTTGTTCAAGCCACACAGTGTACAAATAAGCTGCCCCCACTCCCAGCATGATAAGAATACTGGGAGGATACTGTTGTAACCTTCCCTCCTTGAGACCAAGCTATGGAGGAAGGGGGGGGGGGTCTAAGTGGAAGGCAACAAAATCACATGCTAGCCAGGACCCAGGGCTGGTGCAGCCAGGCTCAGAGAGATGACTCAGCACCATCACATCCTCTCTCGAACAAGAGGCTATTGTAGTGGGTGGTAGGTGCTAATTTGGAAGTTCGTGTGGACCCTGGCATGTGGCTGCCATTTTGGGCTATGTAGGAGATGAGTAAATAGAAGCGAGACAAAAGGAAAAATGAAGAGAAGCAGAGCTGGAGAAAGAGGGAGAGGGAGAGAGCGATACTAGCTGAGCCCTAGAGTTGTTTCTGCCCTTGTTAGTCAGATTTCTCTGGGTTCCTATACTTGCATATCCTTTAATAAAGCCCCCCTTCTTTCTTTCCTTGGGCACTTGTTTGTTCTTTTTCTTGTATCCAAAGTGGCTTAAGAATAACTTTTCTAAAAGGAAACTGAAAAGTGATGCCTAGTAAAGCAGTGACTTGGACTTTTCACTTGGTCCAACATCCCAAGTTCTCTCATTCTAATCTGAGAAATAGTGCAGTGGGTGAGTAAAAAAAATCATAAAAATTACTTTATCTGAAAACCCTAAGATATTAGGCACAAGGTAAAATTGTTTTAGAATCCTGTTACAAAGTATAGCCCCCAAAGAGGGAGAAAGTGGAGAGAGAAAGAAAATAAGCATCCTAAACAGTCTGACCTTCACCCAGAGAAGGGGAATGACCCCACTGGTGTGCATTTTAGAAAGACTGAGATATCAGCAAGGGCAGAACTGGATTAGAGAGGCAAGACTGGAGGTAGGGAGGATGAGTAAGAGGTTGTTGTAGGCATCCAGCAACAAGATGATGGTGATCTTAAGTGAAAACAATACCCTGGGAGAGGACATAGGAAGAGATCAAGTGGAGAGATGTTCAGGGGGTAGCACTGAGCCAGCTTGGGGAATGTGGAGGCGAGGGGAGGAAGGAATGGGGGGGCATATTCTAAGAAGGGACTGGCGCACAGAGGCAAGCCCTGGGGCCTGGGGCTGAGGACCAAGGCAGTGGCATTTCTAACCTTTATCACTCCAAGAACCAGTTCCTGACATTTAAGATCTGGGTTCCCCAATGTGGCACCATCCCTAGGGGATGAGAGTATAAGCAGAAAAGCTTCTCTGCAGACTGCGGCCTGCTTGGAGCCTCACACCAGAGTTCTGTGTTTGCACATTTATGAGAATCGAATCTCACATAATCATATATGTGACAAAAGGCCTCAGCTATAAGCAACATTAATGAAGACAAATGAATCAGCCAAATGCTGCAGCCTGCGCAGCGGCTCCCAGGGCCCTGCCTTGCATGCAGGAGGCTGCGTGTAGGAAGCTTGTCTCTGGCTACAGACCCTGCCTTCCTGTTGGAGATGCACGAGAAGCCTCCCACAGAGTGGGGGACACCAGACCCATTGTCTGGACAGCTCCAGCCAGGGGGCAGGCAGTTGAAGATGGCTTTCAGGGAATTTTAAGAAGATTCTAAGAGCTTATTTACACATTGTTATGAAGCTTATCTTAGGGGAGATCTGCAAGTAGAGATTAGTTGGATACAGTGGTCTGATCTTGTTAAATAAACAAGCTCCCTGGTCCTGGTAGTTGCTGATTGGGAAAGTAGCTATTAGAATTTTAGTTCCAGCCAGTGAGTAACCACGCTTCAAAAGGCATATTCAGTGCTATGAATCAGTCCTGAGTCCAGGATGGGGTTTTGCTCTTAGCTGAATCTCCTTCGCCCCTTTGAAGCCATATATATTGTTCTCCCCATCCACTTCTCTTTGTGACAGAAGAGAAAACATTCAAATTTGAGATTTTTTTACTCCAACTTCTCCTGAGGAGATCACAGACAAAAAAAAAAAAAAAAGGAAGGTATTTATGGATCAAGGGGCATGAGACAGGAGCTGATGAAGTGGCCTGACTCAAATCCTTAATTGAAATGATTTGTTACTGTAAAATTTGGATTCAGTCAAAAAAGGTTGCACTCAAGGATCGAAAGGGCCACACGTGGCGCCAAGGCCACAGGTTCCCTGCCCCTGGTCTAGGCCCTGGATGGCAGGGTGGATGGCTGGCAGGCCAGGGTTGGATGCTTAGAGCTGGCTCGGACAAGCTTTAGAGCTGGGAAGACACACTCCCAGGTGCTTCTGCCCCGTTAGCAGCCAGATTTGCTTGTTGTCAAAGCATCCAGACCTGGCAGCAGGAAGAATCCTGCTATCTTTTTGGCATTTGCTCTGTGTAATTCAAGAGACAACCTCTCTCCCCTAGGGGATCTCCAACAGGACACTTTTTTAAAAATGCCCCTTATCATAGTCTAAAGGAAATGTTCTCAGAAATTTTCTGACACAAATTAAACAAGCCTATTTTATTAGGTCAATATGAAGGGCCTTGAAAGGAATTAATCAGCAAAGAGATCAGATAAGCCAATGACAGAGAGACAAGGGAATGAAAACTTGGCGCATCAGTGAAAGCACTGGCTTCAGATGGTGAAATAACATGAGGGCTCATTCCCTGTGGAAGAAATTCCAATTGCTCAGTGAAAGAAACTAAGTCAGATGACAAATCCACTGTCGCCAACAACCTTCTTCAGGGAATATTTTCTTAATGACACTCAGATTGATTTTCCATTCCTGGAAGGAAGAGAAGGAACTGGAAGTGATCAGAAAATATTACTATCTTTTAATAAAGCCAGGGCTGGAAGAATACATGTATACAGTAGAAACAAACAATAAAAATAATACAGTTGGGGAAATGAGTTTCCAATATCAATATAGCGACTATATGAGTCAACAAAATGGGGATGAAAACAGCCTGGAGCACCTCCTTATTCTAATCAGCCAGCAGCTACACCCTTTCAGTGGAGGCCGAAGGGATCTCACATATAGCCTGGGACTTCATCTCTCAGGCTCTGGTTTCTTCCTCTCCTAAGACAAAGGGTTGGCCCTGATAAACCCTAAAGTCCTTCTGGCCTAAAGATGCTGTTATTATTATTCCAGAGCTACCTGAGAGGTGGCCAGGTCAACATAAACCAAGAGCTGGTGATAACTTTTTATGGGAGGACACAGTAGGGATGTCTAACTCAGGGCTAGACATGGCCTAACACATTTTCATCACTTCATTTATCAGAATCCTCTCAGAACCTAATCAAATCAGACCATATTATTTTATGTTTGTCTGGGTATAACACCACGCCAGCCATATCACATCCCTCATGTTTCTTGGAGTGGCAAAAAGCAGTCAGTCTTTGTACCTAGAAAAAACTAGGTTCAAATCCATGCTGTCCCACTAGGTGGTTATGATTTTCACACAAGTCTCTCATCCAAGAAAATATCAGGCAGCCATGAAGGAGGATGAGGTAGCTCTATAGAAACTCACATGGAACGATGTTCACAGTATATTATTTAAAATAGCAGCCAAAAGGTAGGAGGAACCCACCCATTATTGATAGATCTATAATGGAATGTTATTCAACCTCGAAAAGGAGGGAAAATCTCCTCAATATGGAGGAACATATGGATGTTCCCACAGTATGGATGAACCTCGATGATGTTATGCTAAGTGAAAGAAGTGATTCCTTATAAGGAATACTAGAGTAGTCAAAGTCATGGAGGAAACACAGAATGGTGGTTGTCAGGAGGGAGGAAGGTAGAGTCAGTGTTTTAACGGATATAAAGTTTCAGTTTGGAAAGATAAAAAAAGTTGTAGAGATAGATAGTGGTGATGGTTGTACAATATAAATGTACTTAATGCCACTGCACTATTAATTTAAAAATGGTTAATTTTTTGTTATATATATTTTACCACACATGCTTAAAAAGGTAAATGGCAGAACAGTAAGTACAGCATGAGCCAATTGTGTTTAAAAGTTTTCGGATCTCTATGTATGGAGGAAAGTCTGGAAGAACACATACCACACTGTACCAGAGTCACTCTGGGGGAGTGGGATGGAGAAGGGGTGGTAATGGATGACATGATTTACAAGTTTCATGTGTCTCAAGGCATGAAGACTTGTGTTAAATTTTTTTTTTTTTTTTTGAGACAGTCTCTCTTAGTCACCCTTGGTAGAGTGCTGTGGCATTACAGCTCACAGAAACTTCAAACTCTTGGGCTTAAGCAATTCTCTTGCCTCGCCTCCCAAGTAGCTGCGACTACAGGTGTCTGCCACAACACCTGGCTATCTTGCTTTTTGTGGAAGTTGTCATTGTTGTTTAGCTGGCCCAGGCTGGGTTCGAACCTGCCAGCCTTGGTGTATATGGCTGGCACCATAACCACTGTGCTATGGGTGCTGAGCCAGACTTATGTTAAACTTTGACAGGAGAATGGCAATAAATTCTGACTCTTGAAAACCTCTCCATCTCTAAAGGAAAAGATATTTCTCATTTATTATTCCTCCTTCCTGGGATGCTGTCTATGACTTTCCATTTTTTACCAAATATAGGCCAAACTCCTTAGACGGGGATTTAAAGCCCTGTACAAATGGGCTGCAACCAGACTGTTATCATTCCCTTTTAGCTGTGTCTGTGTGCCAGTATAACAACCATTCAATATTCCCAGAATACAGTGGTTCACCTCTGTGGCTTTGATCAAGCCATTCCCTCTATAAATCATCTTCCCTCCAGTGTATCCCTGTAGATATCCTCACGCATTCTTCAAAGACATAGTTTCTGAATCCCTGGGGTGGAAGTGATGACTCAAAAGCCTCTCAAGAGGCCATGGCAAAGGCCAGTGGCACCTAAGCTTTGCAGAAGGCCAAGGCACTGTAGTTCAGAGGAGTGGGGTGGGGAGCAGGGCAGGGAGGAAACAGCAGGTTTGTTCTCATGAGTCAGTGGCTGCCCACAGACTTTCTATTTTCTGCAGATTCAGCCCCAAGCCTCATACCACCCTCTCCCCTGAGTAAAGCAAGGGGAATAATGGCCACCCTCAGCAGAAGTGGGTGAGGCTTGGGTTCAAAGTCCAGCCCTTACATCTCACAAACAGAGGGATCATCCACTGTAAACTTGCGATGCCCTTGGATAGGCAGGGTCTCCCTCTGGGTCAGCTGGTACCTGAGTTTCTCCAATCTATAGAAAATATGAAGAGGAGGGGGAGCCATGGAGGGGGCAAAGAGGAGGAGGGAGAAAACGACCACATGGGTGGCCCAGCCCACAGCCCCATGGCACCAGGGTGGTAAACACTTGGAGGGAGGCCAGCCGTCTGGCGCCTTGAGTCTTCCACATCTCCCCGGCCAAGATTCAGACCTGTATATTCTGGGCTTTTTCTGCCCCATTTCACCCAGGCTTTAAATTTTACCCAGAGTTGGGTCTGGGTTATTCTGTCCAAAACTTTTCTCTGAAATCTAGACTGCAATGCAAGGTATACATTCTTGGAATCTGATTTCTGAGGACTAAATGCTGGCTAGTGGGGACTTAGCAGTCTGGCTGCTTACCATTTCAGTCAGCCCATCCTACAAATACGCAACACAGTTGGTGCTCATCCCTTCAGCAGAACACAGGAGACAGCAACTAGAAAACCTAGCTGGAGCCAGCTGGTCATGGCAATTTAGGGAAAATAAAGAGTACGTGGTGGGTCTGAGATGGCATGTGGAATCAATCCTTTGGTCGTCGAATTGCTCCTTCATTGGCTGTGCAACTACTGACTCCAAAATCTACCCCTTGATTCTGTAAGATGGAAGATGGTTTAGGAAAGAACCTGAGCCCAATCCCAGAGTCCTGGAACAAGCCTGCACTAACAGTAGCAATAATAATAATTACATCACATTTCTCACTTATCACTGTGTGCTGGGCACAGAGCTAAATGGTCTTTTGTAGATTTGCTCGGGGGATCTGACCACTGGATTGAGGTGAGGACCACCCCCACCCCCAGGTGGCTCTCAGGCAGCTCCTGGGGGTCCCTTCCCTTTTGCTAGTCCTCTGACATAGAAATTCAGAAATTATTATAATCTTTATAAAAACGACCTGCTGTGAGGTACCTTTCTGTGTTTCCCTAAGTATATTTAAGATGTGATTTTAATATTAGATTTAACAGCCTGGGAGAGGTGGCTCACACTGGTAATCTTAGCACTTTGGGAGACTGAGGTGGGTGGATTACCTGAGCTCAGGGGTTTGAGATCAGCCTGAGCAAGAATGAGACCCCCATTTCCACTAAAAAACAGAAAAACTAGCTGCATGTTGTGGCGGGCACCTGTAGTCCCAGCTAGTTGGGAGGCTGAGACAGAAGGATTGCTAGAGCCCAGGAGTTGAGATTGCCATGAGCTATGATGACACTATGACACTCTACCCAGGGCAACAGAGTGAAACTCTGTCTCCAAACAAACAACAACCCCCCCTTAAAAAAAACACATGTTATCCTCACAACAGACCCATGAGGGAGGTATGTCATCCCAATTTACAGATGAGGAAACTGACAATCAAGAAGTGGAGGGATGTCCTTATTATCACACAGCATGAAGAACACAGCTCGGCTGGAACTCAGGCTTGCCTGACTCCAAAGACTAGAGCTACAGACCAGGTGCTAAAGCAAGGTCAGATCAAGCAAGATACTCTCCAAAGTTACACCCATGCCTCCCTAATTACAAGTATGACTGCAGAATCCTGCCATCCCCTTTCTTTTTGCTCTCCTTGTTTTCTCAGTCTAGTCAGAATGGATTTTAGATGTGTCCCAAGTACAGTCTGCCTTGAGCTGCAAAGAGGCACTCAGACATCTGGAGCTAGCCCAACTGGTAGGTCTGTGAGTAGACATCACTTCTGGAATCATTTTTTCAACAAGCACAGCTTGACTAGAAAGATTCAAATGCCTGCACTGGTCCAAAAGATCCATTACCCAAAACTGCAGAGTCTGACCAAGAGGCATCCTGGCAAAGGAACCAGCCACACCATTTATTCATACTGAATCTCAAAGGAGCACAATATAAGGTTCTCCAGGAAGCCTCCCAAAGCTTAGTTGAGTTGGTCTCCACGTGGATTCAGCATCCTGACAAACTGACACCAATTCCAGACCTGGCACATCTAACAAATGTAGCACTCAAGCCTAAGACACTCAAATTGTTACCTCATGTTATAAAGGATCTAAATCTGCATGCAATTAGCACTGCATCTGTGAGACTAGGGAAAGACAACCAAGAGAACAGGGGCTTCAAATGACTATTTTGGTCCATATGGAAAATTGGTATGTTGCATGCCATGGTAAAATCCTTTCAGACATGTTTTTAAATTACATTTTTAAAATCAGGGTTTTAAATGTTATTCTAGGAAAGGCAGCATGACTCCTTTAACATAAGAAGGAGAATCTATAAGTAAACTAAGAGGCTGCTGGAACTTTCAGTAAAGAAATTCACATTGTGAATGAACAAAGGTATTAATGCAAATTAATCGAACTGCATAAAAAACAACTTTAATCTGTTATGGAGTTTCAATACTTAAATCTTGGAAGTTATCTGTTCCAAGAGCAAGAATTATGGTAAATAAATGGGCAGGTAAAGGAAAACTTCCTGACTAGAGAAATGCACAAAGAAATAAAGATTCAAGAGGTAGCACACATGATGGTTTGAAAGCTCAGCTCTGCCTCTTGTTGGCTGTATGAACCAACAGGCTGAGTTGTCTAATCCTCCTGAGCGATAGTTTACATCTCTGTAAAGTAGGTGCAACAAAAGGTTACTGAGTCTTAAAGGAGACCATCCATAGAAAGGGCTTAGTATGGGGCCTGGGACACCACAGGGTGCATAGGACATCAATGCTCAGTAAATATTAGCTCCATAGAAAAGGGAACTCCACAAATAGAATCTAAGTAGGCCAGACTGACACACTGTATATCACTGTGGTCATTCTCTTCTTCTATGTGTCCAAATGAAATAAAAACAAAATGCAGCACACTGAAGCACTCTCGGTTCTATGAGAAGAGGATGTGGTATCCTGGTATCCAAGGTCATTTCTGGAATAATAATCTGATCTTCATAAAAGGGAACCACACTTCAGCTGTAAATAAAGACAGACCCGACAAGAGACCTATGGAGATGGTACATCTTTCTCTACACTGGTAAATGAAAACTCCCTCCAACAGGTTTTGATGTAAAGCAGTCCAAGGTTTAGAACTCTGGAAAAATTCTTGGACAAAGGATATTCAAAAGTGGGTACCGTGGTGTCCTATTTTAGCCTGGAGCTAGAACCAGGGCTACTAGACTGACTGGGAAAAGTTAAAGGTTAATAAATAAGACATAACTCTATGCTTGTATGTCTTTATATCTTGCTATAAACTTAGTTTTGCTTCATAATGTATCATTTATTTAATTATGCTGAGAGAGGAAGTGTAAATTAGTGGAAGAACTGCAGGCTCTGGAATAGAACAAACCCTGGAACTGTCGGCTGGTACTTCCAGATCTGAAACAAGAGACACAGTCTCGTCCATCCTATCTTCTCATATGTAAGTTTCTCTAGAGCACAGGCCAGCACATCACCTGCCACATGGCTGGCATTTAACAAGCATTCATTTATTTCTCCAATTTCTTTTGCTTTTTATATATTAAAAAGCTGTTTTTTGAGTGGAAAACATGCTATACTTGCTTGACTCAGTATCCCAAAGTGATAGGAAGTCTCATTGCTCAGAACAACACCAAGGAGCAGACAGCACTGTCTCCCCTCAGCAAAAACATACCTGAATTACAGACACAGTGTTTGTGAGGGTGTTAGCTGTGGACCATAACTTCCCCAAACCTGAACCTATAGTGGCAGAAAAGACAGCTGCACTTAGAGCAAGAGACAAAGGCCTTCCTCCCATTTCTGCTACTGCTTTTTGACTTGAGGCAAGTCATATAACATTGAACGTGTGGCTCTGGTTCCAGATATACAAAACGAAGGCTTTGGACAACATCCAAAGTCCCATATAGCTCTCAAAATTGCACGTTTACACCATTTAGTTCATGCTGTTTGTTAGCAGGTGTAACTACATTCTACTCCAGAACCACAGGGTCCTGCTCCATGGCCTCCATCTCCGTTCAAGCCGTGATTTGTGTCCTCAGTCAGTGGCCCTGTATAAACAGCAATTGCACAAACAGCATCTCAGTGAGCCAGGCTGCCAGCTGTCACTGCTGTACCTTCTGCTTACTCTGGAGATCAGCTGAAGCTCTGTGAGCTGCGAATAAATGGATCTGCCATGAAGACAGGATTTTACAGGGGAAATGAGTTTGCTGATGAGTTTAAAGAAACAAAAATGCTCTAAAGACTGTTTTATACCTAAATGATGCCACATGAATTTAAAAATAAAATACAACCTCCCACACCTCTAACACCTTTTAGTTTCTGGTGGCTAATATCAATTTAATTAACACTCAACAGACCCTCCCCAAACATTTTTTTCAGAATTAAAAATAAAACAGGAGCACATGCCCATCATAGCCCCTTTCCTCTAACCCACAGGAAAGAGGGCTTGGTTTTATAGAATGCTAAGATCCCACAAAACTAAATATTTGATTCATCATTGTAGCTTTATATAATCATTTCCCCTGCACTTACCAGTATTTTGCACCTAGCAGGCTAGGAACTCTTTGAAGGCAGAGAAATATACTTCATTCATATCTAGCATAGTGCACTGGTATACTGTAGGTACTTATATTAGTTACTTAGCCCTGCTATAACCAAATACCACATACTGAATGGTTTAAGCAACAGAAATTTATTTTCTTGCAAGTTTGGAGGTTTAAACAACAGAAATTTATTTTCCCACAAGTCTAGGGATTAGATCAAGGTGTTGGCAGGGTCAGTTTCTTCTGAAGCCTCACTTCTTGGCTTATAGCTGGCCATGTTTTTGAGGTCTTCACATGGTCTCCCTTCTGTGTGCGTCTGTCCAAATTTCCCTTTCTTTTCTTTCTTTTTTTTTTTTTTTAAAAACAGAGCTCAAGCTGTCCCCCTGGGTAGAGTGCTATGGCATCACAGCTCACAGCAACTTCCAACTCCTGAGCTCAA
>NW_003852447.1:6533044-6556251 GCF_000181295.1 Otolemur garnettii
GATTCAAACCCCCCACCTTAGGTGTATGTGGCTGGTGCCTCAGCCACTTGAGCCACAGGCACCAAGCCTCCCTTTCTTATATAAGGACACCAGCCAAATTGGATTAGGGCCTGCCCCAATGAACTCTTTTTAACTAAATTCTCTTCAAAGATCTTATCTCCAAATACAGTAACATTCTGAGGTACTGAGGGGTAGGAGGTACAATTCAGCCCATAATATTGATCATAAGTGCTGTTTTGGCCCCAGCGTGGTGGCTCATGCCTGTAATCCTAGCACTTTGGGAGGCTGAAGTAGGTGGATCACTTGAGTTCAGGAGTATGAGACCAGCCTAAGTAAGAGCAAAACCCCGTCTCCACTAAAAATAGAAAAACTAGCCAGGTATTCTGTTGGGCACCTGTAGTCCCAGGTACTGGGGAGGCTGAGACAAGAGGATCGCTCAAATCCATGAATTTGAGGTTGCTGTGAGGTATGACACCACAGCACTCAACCCCAGGGCAATAAAGTGAGTCTCTGTCTCAAGGGAAAAAAAAAAGTGTTGTATGAGTAAATGATGGAAGGATGGGTGGATGAACAGATTGATAGACTGATGGTTAATGGATAGCCAGATAATAAATACTTAATGAATTATACAATTCCTGTGGAGACTGGGTTTTGCTATAATATCATCCCGAAGGTTTTTAACTATGTATTTTAATCCAGCCTTACAAGACAAGTGTAAAAATTATTACTTACCAAATCCTATCAAGCTAAAAAATAAAAGCCAGCCACATCCATACTTACCAATGCCATTTCCCTTGTACTAATCATTCCCATCTTTAATGACTTCTTGTAGCCAAGAGAATATCAGTACTTGCCTAAAGCAAATAACTACGACATCTCCAATAAATACTTATATACTTAGAACCTTTCCATTAAGAAAACAGAAACAATTAAGAGAATAGTTTTAGTTAGATCTTTTGCCTGATATGTCCTTATTTGTTTGCTTTTAATTGAACCTGGCCAGTAGTGAGTTTCTGTCTCTTTGATTTCATTCAACAAACTATAGACATACCCCTACAGGAGAGTAGGAAGGAGCAAAAATGCCCACTAGGGACCTCAGTGACTCTCTCTTCTGATTCATCTTGTCACTTTGAGGATTTATACATCTCTAGTGATAAAGAAATTCACAGGCCAACCCTCTACCACCAATGTTCCTTCTCCATTTTCCCATTTGTCTGTAGAATGAACTTGATCACATATAAAACTATCAAGGTGGTAGTGGGTGCATATCTACACAAGGGTCAGAGAAGTGCCTGTGCTCCCTTGCCCTGCCCCAGGATGCCCTGAGTCATGTTACTGACCAGGACTCTGACTCAGTACTACCTAGTGCCAGCCTACATCATAACAGGAAGTGCTACTAGAGGTCAGCCCAGCTCTAATGAATGAACTATTTGTGGCATAGCTAGTGTGAGACTGATTCACTGGTGTCATAGACCAAATGTGCATACATTCATTCATTCATTCCATACTCATCCATTCCCTGCTGGAAATCATGTCTAACAGATAAGCTATAGTGTAAGCATCACTTGAAGTAAGTGTAGTAATTTTTAAAAGTTCCAGTATGATTTGTAGTGTTTTTGTGCTTAAAAATAGTAAGAGAGATAAATTGAGTGTAAGAGTTATATCTGCATAATATGTGAATTAAGTATTAATATTTAAAGACAAATTTATTGTGGTTCTTTGTTGATGATGATGATGAATCATGTTGGTTCTGACTCTCTTAGGCAGACTGGCTCCCTATACTGAGAATTAACCCTTGTGATTTTCCCTCTGTTGCCTCCCCTTGAGGCTTCCTGAGATGAGATAATATGAACAAGTATATCCATGGACATTGTGAGGCATGACGCCATTTATTTTGACTCCATGTGTGGAATGGGCCCCAGGGATTCTAGGTTCTATCTGCGGGGTTCTTTCTCCATGACTGTGCACCTAGACATTTACGTTGGGAATTGATCGAATATATTCATGTGCTATAACTTCTTGTCAGGGATTGAAGTAAGTGATTTCTGACCTCTCTATCTGCCTTTCTTTTAAAAAATAAGTTTTAACTGTCCTATTTTAGACATGTTTTATTGCAAACTACTTCACATTCTTTTTGAGAGTAGGTGGCATGTAAATCATAGTTGAAGAAAAACCTTCAAAACATCATAACATTCCCAGACCATGAAAAGCTCAGTGAGGAGGAGGTGAGGCAGAGGCCAGGTCCCCTCAGGCCTACCCATGGGTGTACCTGTCACTCCCACCATCAGGCTGTGTTCTCTGCAGGCTGAGAGACCATGGAAGAACAATCCAGGGGTCTGTTAGGAGCCCAGCTCTGCCGGAAGCAGAGCATCCAACACCTTCAGGCCTCGCTCTACTGACAACTTCATGTCACAGAAGAACAAGGATGAAAGGAAGAGAGATGTTGCTTTGACCTATTTTTGGCTAATGAGGGAGAACTAGATGGATGACAGAGTGGAAGTGACTGGCACTTAGAGAGAAAGGGGACCTGTCATCACATGATTTGTAAGGACCAAGGAAGGAAAGGTGAACAGTTTGTGTTCCTGAGACTGGAGGAAAGCAAAACTCCAAAGTCCACAGAAAAGGTGATTCAGTGGCCCAAATCTCAGGGGACAGCATAATGTGGAGGCTAAAGCACACACTCAAAAATCTAGACACACCTGAGTCAGCTCTTGGTCCTATCCTTACTGGGCAAATACCACCCCCCCATACCTTACTTTCTTGATCTGTAGTCATAAATAATAACACCTACCTTATATGTTGATTGTGAGAAATAAGTGAGACAGTGTATACAAAGGTCCTAGCACAGTTTACAATCATAATAAACACTCAGTAAGGGTTAGTGATGATTGTTGTTGTTGCTACCATTATTGCAGGCTGCCTGTGTGCAAGGTACAAGGCTAACTGCTCTTTAATTCCATGGGCAGAGATTCTAACCATGTGGAACCTGATTCTAGAAAGACTGGAGGCTCCACATAATTTAATGCTGACTGTAATTTCATACATAATTCTGCAGAGGAAGAAAAGAGGAAATTATCCAAAGAAATCACTGTGTCTCCAATGAGCTTATATTTTACCAGGATGCTTACAAAGGCAGGAAGAAGGAATCCAGCCAAGAGCAGATACAAAGGAGTGGCATACAGATGAAATGTTAAAGCAGGGAACTGGAAGTCTGGGGCTTGGGAGAACACGTAAATAAAACAACAAGAAGTGCCACTGGGTATGTTCAGGACAAGAAAGAGAACAAGAGAAGCCTTGGCTTACTGCTTGTGGCAGATGACACAATTAACTTAGAGATGATACAATGAAAACGGAATTACTCAACTCCTAGTTTGTTTCCATCTTCTCTCTCAAGAATGACCTCTGAACCAGAAAAAAGAGCAAAAATATGGCCAAGAGGAAATTAAAGTCTGAGATAGCAAGGAGATAGGATGCACCTGGCTACTGCATTTAAGTCTCCAGGCTCAGATGAATTACATCTCAGTGGTGTCTATATGTGCGCCTGAATATTGCAACAGGCACAGTGAAGTAAACAGCCCTAAGGACTCTAAAAGAAAAAGCATTCGTGAGCACCATATCTGACATTATCTGAAAAAATGCCAGTATATGAGTTTATAAAGCATGGCAGAACTTACAGAAACCTGAAGAAGGGCAAATGTCTCAATTTTAATAACAGAGACTTTTAGCAAAATTTTAGAACAGATTAGACACCTTGCATTGACCCAGTCAGATGAGTGCTAGTCAGACTAACCTCGTCTCCCTTCTGACAGGGTTCCTGAGAGAGTAACTTTGTTCTCTAGACACCTTCTAGTTAGGAAACAGTTAGGAAAAGGCTATATAATCTCTTTGTTGACAATGTAGAAAAATACAGCCTCCATGATATACAACTAGGAGCACTCAGAGTGGCTCCACTATAATCCCCAGAGAGGACTACAGAACAGATTAATACTAATCTGTACTGGGATTTGAATGGCACATGACTTGGTCTTCATTGCCCCTCTATAAAGAGAGCAGTGATGATGCAGGATAAAGGAATTCTGCTGACATCTGCTGGGAGAAAGACCAGGAGACAGCTGGCAAAGCGGAGGAAGGGTGGAGCCCTCGGGCTGTATTTCAGCTCTACCACTTTCTAGTTGTGTGATGTTAAGGAAATTACTTACACTCTCTAACTCAATTTCCCCATTTGGGAAATGGGGATAATAATTGTATCTACCTCACTAAATGAGATAGATTAAATTATTCCATATAAACCATTTAGAATAGTACCTGATTACAAAAGTTAAAAGTTATAAAACTGGGGATCCCCACCACCTCTAGCAGGCTGAAATTATGGAATCTCACAAAATGAAAGCTATTGAGATAAAATATTGACTATAATTTACCTAGGGTAAGTTATTACTAAATATTACCCCAAAAGGAAAACAACCTAAAATTCTAACAATAGGGAATCCAGAGTACATACATATTACATAATATTACAGCTATTAAAATCATATTATAGGCAGCAAAGGCAAAAACAAAAAAGTGAAACTACATCAAACTAAAAACCTGTATAGCAAAGGAAATAACCAATAAAATGAAAAGTCAGCCTATGGATTGGAAGAAAATATTTGTAAACCATATATCTGATTAGGGGGTAGTTATCTAAAATACATAAGGAACTCACACAACTCCATAGCAAACAAATGAATAACCTGATTAAGAAATGGGCAAAGGACCTAAATAGACATTTCTCAAAAGAAAATATACAAATGGCCAACAAGTATAAAGTATATGAAAAGGTACTCAACATCACTACCCATCAGGGAAATGTAAATCAACGTGCCTTTTTTTGGGCAGTTTTTGGCCGGGGCTGGGTTTGAACCCACCACCTCTGGTACATGGGGCTGGTGCCTACTCCTTTGAGCCACAGGCACTGCCCTGGAAATGTAAGTCAAAATCACAAAGAGATAGCATCTCACACCTGTTAGGATGGCTATTAGCAAAAAGATAAGAGATAACGAGTGTTGGTGAGGGGGGATAAAAGGGAATATTTGCACACTGTTGATGGAAATGTAAATTGGTGCAGCCATTGTGGAAAACAGTGTGGAGGTTCCTAAAGAAATTAAAAACAGAATTATAGTAGAACCTCTGTATGTTGACCACCCAAAGGACTGTAGCAAACTGGTCTACATAAGGAACTAGGCCTACTATACATTGAGTACATGTGGGGCATGTCCAGTCTATGAAAATTAGGTCAATTCAAGGAGGTAGTCAAGTATGGCGGGTCCCAGCAATCCTCTTCTGGGTATATGTCCCCCAAATGAAATTGCCACCACATAAAGATATCTGCACTTCCATTTACAACAGCCAAGATATGGAAACAACTGAAGTGTCCATCAATGGACGTGATATGGAGATCTACACATTCACATACATATACATGCACACGATGGGATAACAGTCAGCCTTTAAAAGGAGATCTTACCATTTGTGACAATGTGGATGAGGACATTATGCTAAGTGAAATAAGCCAGACACAGAAAGAAAAATACTGCATGATTTTGCTTCTATGTGGAATGTAAAAAAAAAAAAAAAAAAAAGAAAGAAATTGAATGCATAGAAACGGAGAGTAGAACAGTGGTCACCAGTGTCCAGGATTGAGACAGTGGGAATATGTAGGTCAAAGGATACAAATAAATAAATAAAAATAAATAAAATTGTGTAAGCATATTTAATTACTGTAAGGAAGAAAATGCATCAGAGCAAGGGAAAGGAGAGTGATGGAGGCAGCAGAACTGTTAGAGGAGGGGGGCCCTGGGGAGATGGTATTGGATCCGGGACTGAAATGAGGGACTGGGGGCAAACAGTACTGGGAAGAGCAAAATGGAAAGGGCCTGAGTTGGAAAGAAGCCCATGAGGCTGGAGAAGGAAAGCAAAGGGGAGTAGATGGGCATGAAACTGGAGGAGCTTCATCCTGTCAGAGCCTACAGACCAGAGTAAGTACCAACTGGGTTGTGTTTTATGTCATATGAGAAGCCACTGGAGGGCTCTGTGCAGGAGAGAGTTATGATTTTAAAGGATCACACTTGTTATTTTTTGGAGAATAGACTATAGGGGGCTAAGAATGGAAGCAAGGAAATCAATTTTAAAGGATAGTAGTTTAGTAGTTCTGCAACACAGTAGAACCTCCATAGTTGACCACCTCCCTACACTGATCACTTCCTTAAGTTGATCTATTTTCACAGCCCAGACATCCCCACATGTACTCAATACATAGTAGGCCTAGTTCCTTATGTTGACCACCTCCATATGTAAACCAGTTTGTTACAGTGCCTAGGGTGGTCAACTTACAGGGGTAAGTTCTACTGTAGTTTAAAAGACAGTAGTGGCTTAGACTGAGAGAAAATGGTGAAAAGTGGTAGACTCAGAATATATTTTGAACAGTATGAGTCTAATTTTATAAAAAAAGATACACTTACTTATTACAAAGATATATGCAGATATTAATAGCGGGTATCACTGGATCATGTTATTCAAGGTAACTTTGACTTTCTTCTTTTGCTTTTCTGCATTTTTCAACGTTTCCACAACAAACATATTGTAGTATTTAAGTAACCACAGAAAAAAAAAAGAGAGAGAGAGAGAACATGTTTGGAAAAGAAAACATCAAGGATAGGCTGAGCGAGGTGTGGACCAGCAACAGCCTAAGTAAGGAGATGTCAAGGGTTTGACAGCAATTTCAGTACCTGTTGACAGTATAAATAACTAGCTAAAAAAGTAATGTCTTCTAGAACTGCAAGTAATAGGGCACAATGCCCTGGGGAGGCAGGTGACTGTCCCCTTCTACATGCTTTATGCAAGCATGTGCACTTTTGGACACAACAATCTAAGATCTACTTGAGCTAGAGAACAGGGACTTAAAAGCACATCCTGTAATAATAGTAGTTACCACCCACTGAGTGCCCACTCTCTGTCAGGCACCTTAAAAATGTATAGTAGTTAAAATATGAGATGTTCATTTGAATAGAAGGAAAAAGGTGGCAAATGAATATTTTTAAAGCACTTACAGAGCCAGTGATAATAATATTTTCAGATTTGATTGCATCTAATCTTCACCACAACATTTTGAGATAAGTATCTCTGTTCTATAAAACTGAATCAGGGAAGTAGCATTGTATCATTGTGGGCTATGGAGTCAGAGCTTGGATTCGAATCCCAACAGCTCCATGGCCTTGGGTTAAGCACTGGGGGTGGTTGGAGGTTAGCCAATGGATAAGAATCCAGGCCCTGGGTGATGCCTGTGGCTCAGAGGAGTAGGGCATCAGCCCCATATACCAGAGGAGGCAGGTTCAAACCTGGCCCAGCCAAAAACTGAAAAAAAAAAAAAAGAATCCAGACCCCTGGGTAGTTATTTGGTATAGGTCTATAAAGAGAAGGTGAAAGAGGCCCCATGACTTAAAGAAGTAGACTCAGCTAACAGAAGTGTAACAGGGTGTCTGCTAGGATAAAGCCTGAAATTAATTATTTGGGTAATCTCCTGCTTTTCTGTGTAGGTAGACACAGACATTTCCCATTCAGGGAAGAGTCATGTGGCTACTCTCAGCTAGGAATCCATAGATCAGTAGTTCTCAACCTTCCTAATGCCGCAATCCTTTAATACAGTTCCTGTGAGTCGCGACCCACAGGCTGAGAACCGCTACCATAGATTGTTACCCACTATGTCCTGGAGGGGAGGGCCTGGTAGAGCTATGTGTGGCTTGACAAAGACTACTGCGCCAATACCCCTTCTTATCCAGAACTAATCTCTTATGAAGAGGAGTCCCCTGGGAGAAGACATTATTAGAACCTCTCTGATGGGATAGGATAGATCCCATAGAAGCCATCTGGAGAAAAGGACATAAAGGCTATAAAGGAGAAAGTCACCATGAGAAAAGAGACAGTCCAGGGGTCCTCAAACTACGAACATGTGGCCCGCCAAAGACATTTATCTGGCCCGCCAGGTGTTTTTGCCGACGCTGCCTATCCTGCTTAGCAGCTGACTTGTCCAGGGGCCCACAGTCCAGCCCTCCAACGGTCTGAGGGACAATGAACTGGCCCCCTGTTTAAAAAGTTTGAGGACCCCTGATTTAGACCCATGATGATCTAAGGATGCCAGCAGGATGAAGGGTGGCAGGGATGTGGGGGTGGGGTTGGTTGCAACCCAGCCCATGGCTTAGGCTAAAACCCTTCTAAATGTGGGTGTGATCTGAGAATAGTGATTGAGCACTGTGAACTGAAGAGCTGTAATCTTGGAGCCCAAGCACTAGGTGCCATGCAGAGGACTTAGGTCAATAAGAGAACTCCTGCAACAGTGGAGAAGTGGCTACTGATCTACACGGAGCCAGTTTTTAGTGCTTCCCCATAGCAAGAAGGTGGTTGTACTGGGAGACCAGTCAGACTTCCCAGTTTTTCCTCTACTTTCATTTGGAACTGGGACTAGCCTTTTGGAATGAATTAAGATCAGGGTATTCTTGGCAACTGTGGCTGTTTAGAAGAGGTGGGAAGTAGTGGCATTAAGAGATATATATTGGACTTCCTGTTTATGTGAATAGTAAGATATTCTGACAATTAGTGGGGAAGAAGACATCTCTATTATTTGTACTCCCCAAATCATTTAAGTGGGTTTTACCAGTTAGATACATTTAGTAAAACTACATTAAGCATATTGTTAAGAACTTTCAAAAAATCAGAATGATAATAATAACAATAATAGCAGCTAATATTTATTCACTGCTTACTATTTGCCAAACTCTTTACATGCTTTAGCTCATTAATCATCACAAAACCCTATATGGAAGCAACTCAAGTGTCCACAGGCAAATGAATGGGTAAACAAAATGTGGCATATACATACAATGGAATATTATTCAAACTTAAAGAGGAATTTGAATATTCAAATTCAGATATGTGCTGCAATGTGGATGGACCCCGATGATACTCTGTTAAGTGAAATAAGCCAGTCACAAAAAGAGTGCCTGTGGCCTTCTGGATCTTTGAGTGGACCTTCTGACTGAATTCAAATTTTAAGACAAATCCTAATAAAGAAAGGGGTTGCACTTGGGGATCTGGAGGACCACATATGGCCTTGAGGCTATAGATTCCCCTCTCATTATTTGCACAATATTATGAATCAACTTAATACTGCCAAACTGTTCAGTTATAAATTGAGTAAGATGGCAATTTTTTTTTTTTTTTTTGTAGTTTTTGGCCAGGGCTGGCTTTGAACTCGTCACCTCCGGCATATGGGGCCAGCGCCTTACTCCTTTGAGCCACAGGCGCTGCCAAGATGGTAAATGTTATGTGTATTTTGCCACAACAAAAAAAAATTGGGGGGAATCCCTATGAGGTACGTAGTGTACTATTTTTATTACGATTTACAGATGAGGAAACTGAGGCTGACAGAGGCTACACTGTCTTCTTTAAGGCAGTCATTGGAGGAACAAGAATTACATGACAGGGGCACCTGATTGCCTATTCTTATAAGGGTAGAAAGGAAGATGCAAAGCCACATGGTAGTGCAGTTGATTGGATTAGAATAGAAGGGTGGCTGGATTAGAATACCTACAAAGTTCTTTTCTATGCAACACTTCCTTCCAACCGTAAGAATTTGTGTGCTCCGTTTAGCTCTACAAAATTGCTATCAGAATGAATTGTTACGGCAGAAAACAAGTTTAGGAACTATTGCCAAGGAATATAAAGAGAAACCACATATTGAGACACACTCCAAGTCTACAGGTCAAATCTCATGATGACAGCCTTTAGAGGAAGAGAGTTTATTAGCTCAACAAATATTTATTGCATGCCTTCTACATGTATTGTTCTAGGGTCTTGCTATATGGCAGTAAATGAAATGGATAAAGATCCTTACCTTTGTGGATTTTTACAGTCTTATGGGGAAAGAGAAAAGAAACAGTAAACATAATAACTGAGTAAATGATACATTATATTAGAAGATAACAAATATTTGATCATAGCTGTAGTTTTAAATTAGGTTGGCAGGGGAGACCTTCTTGAGAAGGTGACATCAAGCAAAACCTGAAATAGGCAACGGAGGCAGCTGTAGCTGAAAGAAGAAAGTTTGAGCAGAGGAAACATCCAGCACAAAGCCTGGATCAAAAGTCTATCTGGCTGGAGCTGCTGCAAGGAGGCTGGTGCAAACAGGGCAGCCAGGAAGCAGGTAAGGGGTTCAGGTCCAAGCAGTGAGAGGAGGGGTCATGGGTCCTCCAGGCCATTGCAAAGGCACTGACTTGACACTGAGTGAGATGGGAACCACTGCAGTTCTTGATCTGACTTACACTGAATATATTAAAATGCACTACATTTAATATTGTTTTGACTTGAAAATATTCTTTATCACTGAGCTAACGCCTCAGCAAATGTCATCATGATGTGCTGAGAACCTTACTAGTCTTGTGATTGGAGGGAAAGGAGAAGGAGTTGGGGGGAGTAGAGTAAAAATAGTTGTGTCATTTAGTTCAAAGAGCCCCTAGGAGGAACAACTAATAACAATAGCTGTAAAGGTCACTGCAAATATTAAGTGCTATCAAATGCTAACTACTACTTAAAAATAAAAAGCCTGTCATTATTCTTTGGCTCAGAAGTCAGGACCTCTGGCAGCCTGTACGCCTTACTAGCCTGCTAAGGCTTTGGTGCTTTTTAAAGGACTTTTCCATCAGCTTGTGTTATCTGATGGCTGTATCTCCCATCTGCAGCTCTGTGGAAGGAACTGAGCTATTCAGCATGTGTACTCTGCAACAAAACATGATCCTGAGGGTAGGGGTTGATAAGCATTTGTTTAAAAAAAATCATTAATTCTTAAGCTGTGCTTACAGAACCCCCTGAAAAGCAACAAGCATACGAATGAATGACATGGGGAAACATGTAAGAAGTCTTTGCAATGAGTTGTTTACACCGATCCACCAGGTCATGGAAATTTTGCTTGAGATTTGTTTGTGTGGGGATAAACAGAATTAACACCGAAATACTAGCTGGCCGCTGCCAGCTATGAAACGAACAATGAATAGCTATTGTTCGGACAGAGTATCCGGCTACTCAGATCTGCATACACTGAAGACAACCTTCCTCTTCAGAAATAACTTCCAGTCATTATATAGTTTTAAAAATTATTATTAGTGTACTCAATGTTCTAGATGTCTGTGAGAACACTGTATCAAGATATTTCAGTTTAAAAGGATCCCACAACTACTCTATTTTGGTTAGGGCACACCAATATTGCAGCTTTCCTAGTATTAACATAAAAATATATGTTAAAAGAGATACAAAATAAAGGGAGGGAAAAGCAAGTTAGTTATTAAACACCTATTAAGTACCAGATTCTGTGTTATGCTATCCTTTCACTTCACCCACAGAAACCTAATAAAAATAGTTACTGTACACTATTTTGCAGATGACAACTGAGGATTTAGAGAGATTATTTCACTTGCTTATGGTACTCACTAAACAAATCCCAGAACTGGGATTTGAATGCAATGCTATTTATTGATTCTGCATCCATACTTTCCTACCACAACAGATCTGCCCTCAAAAAGACTGCCACCTAGTGGGTAAGGCAAGACTTACATACAGACATCAATTGAAGAAAAACAACAGTATGTGATCAAACGCTGAATCCACATGATCAAGACTCCCAGGTTCAATTCTATAAACAAATGCAAAATGGCACACGAACTTTATGGCCACCCTGTATTAACAAGTAATCAATCACCTTTTAGACTTATTTTCATAGTTACCTGTGGGTGCTACAGCTGTCTCTGTGACTTCCACTGCTCATTCTCTTAAATGTCTTAGGACTTATTAACATCCCTCACCCCAAGTCTGTTACCCTGAGACCACGGACTTAGGGAAAAAGACCAGGGAGCTTAAGGGAAAGGTAGGCCCAGGCGTCTCAAAATGTGGGCAGGGCCATCTTGAGCATAAAACTTCATGGCTATTTTCTCAGTTATCTTAGATAATCTGAGGCATTTATGTCTACTGTTAGAAAAATCTTACTTCCTTTAGTTATTTCGACTTTATTAATGTCCCTGCAAGTACTCTGCGTAGAGCCTTACTCTTTGTAGGCCTTTGTACTTGTTTGTAGAATTGAACCTGGGAGTCTTGATCACGTGGATTCAGTATTTGATATTCAATAGTATAGTTGTAACTGTTTAAATTGCATATGAATTTTATGTCCACCTTGTATTTTAGGGAATCTGTCGCTGCTAGGATATCACTGCTGTTTTTTGTCACCCACTGATATGTACTCTGGGAATGATAATCATGCTAGTTACTCTCTCAGCTCTAAACTCCTCTGCTTATGTTTCTGGGCTAGACTCTCTGGCCTGCTGGCTCCAGAGCAGGCTCTGCCAAGGAGGGCTAGACAGAGACAGAAGGCTGGAGATGGAACACGGGACCTGCTCATTCCTGTTTGCTTTCTGGTTGCTTCCTACTTGTTGGTGCCTCCTCTTGTCTCCCTTCCTCATCCTGGCAGGGGCAGTTCCTCCAGCAGCAACAGTAGATTCTAGTTTGCAGTTTTACTCAAAACTCACAGAACTAGGCTTATAGTGTGTAACCAGCATCCACCAAGCCAGTATGTTTTAATAATTCTCACCTTTCCCCATATCCCTGGAGCCCTGGGGTCAGTAACTGTTCCTTCAGTCACTACCACCATGAATACTTTAATGTATACCTTGTCTTTTCAGTTCTTCAACACCTAGTTAAAAATTCTTTCCATTAAAATAATTAATGTGGTTTCTGTCTCCTGACTGATATATGATTAATTTCATTGTTAAATTAAATTAGAAAGCTATTTAGTGTATACTAAGGTCTAAAATAAATGTTTGGAATAGAAATATTTAGTTAATCTCCTGTACCTACATGAGGTTGACAGTTCTAAAATGTCAAATTGACCCAGGCCCCTGCCTGGTCTAAGGCCCTACAATGGGTCCCCCTGTATACTGGATGCAGGCCCTCCATAACAGTCGGTGCCTCTTCAGACTCATCCTCCTCAATTATGCCTTCTCCAAACTCACCAAGCTGTTGTTCACATCCCGTGCCTTTGCTTGGGTTATTTCCTCTGTTTACAATATATCCTTCAAATCCACCTCTTCTGAGAAGTCTTCCCTGTACCCTCTAACTGCTAACTCTCCCTACTCTGCAACCCATGTGCTCCTAAGTCTAAATGTTCTCTCCTATCAGACCATGAACTTCATGAGGCCAAGGTGAACATCATATTCTATCATTGTTTTAGTACTTGGCACAGTTCTGGGCACTTAGTAGACACTTAACAAATGTTTAGTAACTTAAAATTATCTAGTTTTATTATCCAAGTTTCTCGCTCCTCCATTGAGCTATATAGTTAAAAGAGAAAAATTCAATATTCAGCTAATTTTAAAACTCATTTTTTTTTCTACTTTTCTGTTTAGATAGAATACATCCCCAAACTGTATGTCTTTGCACTGGATTTTACCCTTGGGAGGTGAAGACATAATAATTTACTTAATATGGTGCTAAGGAGGGCTGACATCACCATGAATGCAAAAGCGGCAGTTGACAAAGGAATGAAAATGGCCTTCCAGGATCCTGACTAAAAGGAAAGTGGTTCCTCTGGCCAGGGCAGGCTGCCACGGTGCTGAGTAGTCCTCACCAAAGTCCTATGAAGTCAAATAGGATCCCCATATTGCAAGAAGTTCAGAGTTGCCTAATTGGAATGTAGAACTCAGCTCTTTCTTGCCACCAGTTGTAGGGATATGAATGTTACTCTTGGGATAATGGTCCAAACACCATAGTGTGTCCAGGGTCCCTCATGGATTAAGGTAGTGACAATAATCCCAAACTGATTGTGTCAACAGGGCAATAGGATTTTTGCTGTCCCACCTCTTGGAAGCCATTTCTCCCACTGCTGGCTAGCCAAATATGTGCTCTGTCACCTCAACTCTCCCTACAAGTCTGAAGGTGCCAAGGGAGTACATGTGTCACCAGAAAGCTATGGAAACCTGGAGGCAAGTAGCAGGCAGCACAAATCAACTTCAACCAAGACCACTGTATGCACTATTTTGAAAAATTCCAGAGGAGAAGGATTATAACTAGAGGGTGGGCTGGGTGCCTTCCCTTTGTCCTTTGGAGGAAGGACTGGAAAGAATCGGAGGCAAAAAAGATGCATAGTTTCCCTTCGGCCTATAATTTGTGTCTTCATCTTTTAATATGTAGATAGTAAACACCTGTTCTTGCTTGGGAAGGAAACATAAGTTAGTTCGGTCAGAAATAACTATGACCTCTCCAAGAAAGATAGTGTGCTTTTACACACAGGGATGTATTTTTCACACCTGCAGACATCACAAGGACTCAACTGAATCTTACAAAGAATAAATGATAACGCTGCCTGTCTCAGAAGAAATTACATCTGTCAGAGTTTCTGTCCCTTTATCCTCAGGAATATTAGTTGAACAATTACATACCTGTTTGTTTGTTATCGTGTTAATATTGAAACTTTGTGAAAAATCAATTTGAGAGATGTGGCTCCAGTTAGATATTGAGCATAATGGAGAGAATGAAGCTAGTGAACAAAACAAGAAGAGATATATCTCCTAATCCAACGCAGTATATCTAAAGACACAGGCTAAATCTTTTATATCCTCCTTGTGAAGTACAGAGCCCTTGATATGAACTATATATGAACTATTTTGAAAAATTCCAGAGGAGAAGGATTATAACTAGAGGGTGGGCTGGGCGCCTTCCCTTTGCCCTTCCAGATCTAGTCTCCACTCTGAGCACGGCCCCAGGAGGCACAACCTACAGACTATGTCAGTGGGCTTTTTCAGTGGGCTTTTGGGTTTTCTGGCTTCCCTCTGGGTTCTGTCAACGGGCAGCTCTGCCAATTGTTCCTGGCTACTTGGAATCCATGCCCCAGAGTTGCTTCAGGCTGACTGTACTTGATTTGAGGCTACTACTCTCAAGGAAGACTCCTCAATATCACATCCACTAGGGCTCAGGGTGAGGACAGTTTCACTGCTCCTAGCCCTGGGTTACTACACTATGTCTGTGGTTCTCCCTACCCCAGCTACATACCCACCCACTCATGAACATCTCTGTAAATAGTTCCATTCTAAATAGGCTCTGGTCAGATTATCTTAATTTCAGTGTGTCATCCTCTTCCTGTTAGACTCTGACTGGGCAATGCGATACTGCTCAATATTGTGGGGTAGTAACATTCTCATCTTTTATGGAAGTTTGCTTTTTAGAAAGTCTGACAATATGCAGAGGTGCTAATCAAAATAGTAAACATAATGCCCCAATTTATCAGGTATTATCCCTGTAGTTGCTGGATTACAGAAGGATCTAAAGGGTCACAAGGGCAGGGTTCGTGCAGCCAGGGCAGATAGCACTTGGGACAGATCAGGATCACAGCTATTTACCAATCAACATGGAAAGGTTTAGTGTTTTAACAGCTGGTACATCCCTGCTGAACAACTAACCCACATAATGTGCTTACCTATCTATTTTCACCTTTGGGTTACTACATTTCCACTATAAAGTTCATTTCTATGGTTACTTAATATACTCTGAAGACAGAAATGCAACTGAAACATTAGCAGAGAACAGATGTTGCCTTGTACACATAATAAATGAGCAGCGAATTCTGCATTCCCTCACTCCCACCCCAAATGAACCAAGAAAGAACCAATTTTAAGCCTCTGGCAGAATGGGTAATGTATTGACAAGCACGACATATGAACCAAATTTCAAAGGCTGCCCAGCACCACCAGGCGATTTTTAGAACTGTGACATTTGCATCAAAGATTGCGCCTGTACTAAGCATTTTGTATCCTTTATGACAGTCCTTTTAATCCTGGACTTTGGTTTGGAACTTGTTTGTTTGAACATGTAAAATAAAGCCCTGTTTGATCCTTGCCAAACACAAGAAGTTTCTTGATTCTTAGAGCTGATCTTCTGTATTATAATTGGTTATTCCTCCTCTGAAACATAATTATATCACATATTTTTATATTTCCTTCAGCTGCTTCTATGGTGACACCATTTACATAGCTTAAGTTATTAGTCACGAAAAGGGGCCATATGCTTGTAACACATATTATCTGGGTTTTTAGTCCCGTTAGCTTAAGCCGTGGACAATTAAATAAATTCCTTTCCTACTCATTATGTTGTAAACACAAAATAACCGAAGTATCTTGCTATTGAAGCATCAGATTTAAGAAAATGAGAAACCTAGTGATTGTACCAGAATTTGAAAGGGGATCTTTAGCTATAGAACAATGGTTTAATGTGAAAGAATACCCATCCCAGGAATTGGCAGTTCAATTCTGTGGTATAACAGAATTAGGGGGCAAACATAGAATATATTTATATATGTACAAGAAGCTAAGGGACATAGGACAGATTAATCTACATGAGAAAATATTCTGATGATCACAAATTGTATAGTGCTGTATATAAGCCATGTATTTAGTATAAGTGTCGATGTTAACTAACATCGGTCACTATAATTCATAAATTGTACTTCTGTTTAATCTTCTATTCATAAGGCTAACTGATCAGGGAGGATATCCTATCTTGATATGAAGTTTGAAGTTTATTTGTTGGGGCTGTTTCCTTAATGTAATACATGAGATTCATGAATTCAAACATTTCTCCGTACTAAGGAAAAAAATAATGCCATAAGCCTTTAATTAAACAACCACCTCTAAAAATAGAAAGGTTAAAAAAAAAAGTACAATTAATTGTGCCAACTATTCATTCCTGAGGATATTAACCAGGCCTTCCAGAAATATTTAGAATAATATTTTTGAAAAATCAAATTATCAAGTATTTTCCAATCTAATAAAACATTTCCAGGAAAGATGAGCCTTTGATCCAGTTAAGTAAGAAAACAAATGCTTTCAACATTTCTAAGCATACTGTGTCAAAATTCTCTGAAAACTGTGGCAACCCCAGGGTCATTTTTGGCCTCCCCTGCCATATGGTCAAAATACATCACACAAAAGACCCTAAGGCAGGGAAATAATAAGTAATCTTCTTGGTTTCTAGTAAAAAGTTAATTGTTCTGTGAATAAAATGTGCTATTACCCAATCTCCAAGTGAGAAAACTCAATAAAGGTACAGTAAAATGGGCAGCAAAATAAACCCCTGACCTAATGCTGCTGACAGGAGGCTGGTGACCACCCACAGAGACAATTACAGAACCCCTCCTCCCCAGTTCATTGCCTGAGTTCCTATTTACTACTATGGAGCAGAAGCTATAAATTTTCCTCTAAATGTGCTACTCTAGCAAATCTATGACCAAAAGCACCAACATTGCTTTAGTTACAGCCTTGGCTCCCCCACCTGATGCCACTTCACTCCTGGGCTGCCTTTCTATAAAAGCCTTAGGGGAATTTCTCTAGTCAGAAGTTGACAACAACCAATTCAATAATATGAGAGTATCAGACCAGTTCATTTTCCAAATTAAAAAAAATTGAAAATATTACAGTCTCAAAAAAATTCAGGTACCAAGCCATCTGGAGTCTCAGTATGGACTGTTTATAATTATAACAGACGATCAGGAGGTGACGAAGTTAACGGGACCTGTGAGGTCCTCTGTGGGATGGTTAAGCCCATCCTGAGGTCACTTCAGTGCCATTCCTAGCAGATGATTCCAGTGTCAGGGAGGCTTTTGCAAGGTAGTCCATCACTGTTTGGGTCAAGATGACAGTTGTTCATGTGGCTCTAAAACATTTATCCCTACAACACATCCTTTGGTTCTCACTTTTTCTTTTTCTAGGGAAATAGAAAAAATCTGGTCTTCTTATTCCTTATAGCTCTACATGAAGTTGATGTCCACCATAATGTCTTGTTTAAGCCTTATCTCTTTAATCCAAAAAACTAAATGCTTATTGGCTGCCCCTCTGTCAGGTTAAACATAGGAGACTGAAAAAAAGGAACAGGCACATATATAATTAAACTTAATATATAGGGATGACCATTATACCCACAGTAGAGAGTCCTTCAAAAATTGTTTTGGGTTTGTTGTTGCTGTTGTTTTCGAGATAGGATCTTGCTGTCAGCCAGGCTGGAGTGCAATTGTGCAATCATAGCTCACTGTGACCCTGAACTTCTAGGTTCGAGTTGTCCTCCTGACTCATCCTCCAGAGTAGCTGGGACTACAGGATCATGCCGTTATACTCATAAATTTTCTAATTTTTGTAGAGATAGGTTCTCACCATATTTCCCAGGTTGGTCTCAAACTCCTGCAATTCCTCTCACTTCAGCCTCCCCAAGTGCTTGGACTACAGATGTGAGCCACTGTGCTTGGGTAAAAACTGCTTTTTAAAGTACTTTTTCTTTTCCCCATAGCACTGTAAACTTTTTTTTCTCAAGAAAGTCTTTTAGGAAATACAACAGACAAATCAGACTCAAGCAGAGTTGCTATGGCTGAAGTGAGATGAAGGGCTTAGAACTTCACCTGCTCAGCCTCTCTCTATTTTCTTTTGGGGTCCAAGAAATACCCCATGAAGGCCCAGCGTGAACTGAAGCTAGATGGTAGACTACTGTAAACAGGGGAAGAACTTGAATGCTATGCTAATGAATCTTCAATGAAAGGAAAAGCCACTGGAAGCTTTTAAGCTGGTGGTGGGTAGATCTATGTTTTAGAAAGTTAAGTATGGTAGGTGATTTGTAGTTTACACCACAGAATAGGACAAAGTGATAGAAGTTAATAATGAGATTATTGCAATAGATGGGATGATGAGAGCTTGTTGGAAGGATATTTGGGGGATCGAATTAATAAGAACTGCTGGTTGGTAGATCAGAGAATTTTAAGATAATCCTAAAATTTTTTGTTAATTCATTCGTTTAACAGATATTTGCTGAGAACCTAATATGTTCCAGGCACAACTTAGAGATGAACAAGAATAATTTTTGCTTTCAAACACGTTACAGCCCAGTCAAATGAGAAAGACAGGTAACTAGGCAATATAATATAGCAGAGCCTGAGTGGGAGTCTTAACCGCAGAGCTGCGCACAGGATGTACAAAAGCACAAAGGCGTGGAAGGCAGACACACAACCTGGCCCCTCTGCTTCATTCCAACTTCCTTCTCGCATGCCTTTGTACCTCGTAGGGACTGGAAAACTAAAGACTACATTTCCTAGTTTCCATGTAGCTTCACTTCCCTGCATGAACCTAGCCTCTGCCAAATAGTAGCAAAGACCGAAAGGCCTGGAACACAGGTGTGTCTACCACAAGGAGAGACCAGCTGTTACTGCTGCCATTGTTTAGACTGACAGTGTGGTTGCAGCAGATTTTTATTTTTTTTGAGGCAGTGGTCCCAGGCTTCCTGGGTACCATGCGGGCATGTATCTTGGCAAAAGCAGTGTGGCTCTAGAGCTAAGAACTGTGGTGGCATTTTCCTTAATTTCTGATTGCTTGATCATGGCAGAGGCAGTGATCCTTTGGTGAGCTGATTCTGCAGTGTTGATTTTGGAGTCACTCATGGAAACAGCCTACAGCCTGCTCCTCTAATCCTTCCAATAATCCTAATCTTCCCCACTCCCTGTCTCTTAGAAAGCTAGCTGGATAGATTGTTAACTGCAACTTTCTAACTCAATCAAAGGGCTATTTAACATAGACTAGAGGTGGCAAGAGAAGGCTTCCACTTGGACACGTCTTAGAGAGTGAGTATAATTCAGTCAGAGAACCAGAAAAGACATTCCAGGAAAAGCCATGAAGGTAAAGAAGAGAGAGAATGATGTGTTCAGAGACCTGCACAGGATTTACAAAGGGGGAGGTAGAAGGACAGGCAGGGACATATTCACCAGAGCCTTGCGTCAGTGTCAGCGATTTGAGTTTTATTCACAGGAGTTACTGGAATTTGTAAGCAAAGAAACAACACAGGCAGATTTTCACATTAAAAAGACATCTCTGCAGAAATGTGAAGTGTAGACTGGCACAGCTGGAGTGTAAATTGGGGAGACTTAATCAGGAGGGAACTGCAGTAATCCTGGAAAGAAATATTGAATATTGTGAGATTAGCTAACAGACAGGAGAAGTGGAGTGGTGGAGATAGATTTTGGAAGTAACAAGGAGTGGCTGGGAGTGGTAGCTCACACTTGTAATCCTAGCATTCTGAGAGGCTGAGGCAGGTAGACTGCTTGAGCTCAGGAGTTTAACACAGCCTTAGCAAGAGCAAGACCCCATCTCTAAAAATAGCCAGGCCTTGTGGTAGGCACCTGTAGTCCCAGCTACTCAAGAAGCTGAGGCAAAAAGATCACTTGAGCCCAAAGTTTGAGGTTGCTGTGAGCTATGATGATGCTATGGCACTCTAGACCTTAAGATATCTAGATATCAGAGTAGTGTGAGTAAGGTGCTGTAGAGGGTGACACCCACTTTTTGACTTTAGAAACAGGTAGATGATGGTACCATTTACTTGTATATGCAATAAGGAAAAAGGAGTATGTTCGGTGGGGAAGATGAATAGTTGAAGTTGGGATGTGAGAAACTTACGAAGCCCGTGGGACACGGCTTATAAGTAGGCCGTGGGATAGATGAGTTTGGAATTCAGAGTTCAGTTTTAGAAATTCTATGTAAGTGGACAACGAAGACTAGAGTGGAAGGATTAAAGGAGCGTGTGTACCCTGAAAACAAGGCAAGGCCGATGACAGATCCTAAGGAAAACAACCATGTAAGAGAAGCACAGAAAAAGAGAGGAAGATTCGGCTAAAGAGATAAGAGAATGAAAAGAAAATGGTACCTTGGAAGGCTATGGGAGAGATTTGAAAAGGAAGAAGTGGTTTACTGTCAGATATCCCAGAATGGTCAATACAAGTACATATGCACACATACACACACACACACACAATTGGTTTTTGTAAACTATAAGCAAAAGCAGCTTAATGGGAGAGTTGGGCAATGCATGTGATAAAGAAGAAAAAGTAAGCACTATAGCAAGGGGGAAAATATCAAAGTCTATTTTCTTTTCAAGAAACTTCAGTATGAAGGGAAGAGAAATACAGTAGTTGTACCTAAAACCCCAAAGGTTCCACACAAAAAAAACCTGTTAGACAATTAGAACCAATAAATGAATTCAATAAAGCTACAGGGTACAAAATTAACATACAAAAATCAGTAGCATTTTTATATACAAATTACAACCTAATTGAAAAAGAAATCAACTGGTCCCATTTAGATACCACCAAAAAATAATTAAATAAATAAAATACCTAGCATAAATTTAACCAAGGAGGTGAAATACCTGTATACTGAAAACTATAAAACATTGATGAAAAGAATTGAAGAAGATACAAATAAGTAGAAACATATCCCACATGTATGGACTGGAAGAATACATACTTTTAAAGTATCCATACTACCCAAAGCAATATATGGATTCAATACAATCCCTATTAAAACCCCAATGACATTATTCACAGAAATAGGAAAAACAATTCTAAAATTCATATGGAAAAAGAAAAGACTCTGAATAGCCAAAACAATTCCTGATTTTAAATTATATTACTAAGCTATAGTAACCAAAATAGCTTGGAAAAACTGGCATAAAAATAGACACAGAGACCAGTGGGACACAACGGAGATCCTGCAAACACATTTACACATGTACAGCCAACTAACTTTTGACAAGGGCACCAAAGGACACAAAGGAGAAAGGACAGTCTCCTCAATAAATGGTGCTGGGAAAACTGCTTTTCTACAAGCAAAAGAATGAAATCAGACCCTATCTTATACTATATACAAAATCAACTCAAAATGGATAAAAGATCTAAATATAAGACCAGAGAACACAGGGGGAAAGCTTCTGGACAATGGTCTTGGCAATGATTTTCTGTTATTACACCATAAATTTAGGCCACGAAAACAAAAACAAATATGTGGGACTTCAGTTGACTCTTGAACAATGTGGGGTTAAGTGTGCTGATTCCCATGCAGTTGAAAATCCACATTTAACCTCGGACTTCACAAAAATGTACCAATGTACTACTGACCCAGAAGCTTCACTGATAACATCAACAGTAAATTAACTTGTATTTTGTATGTTACATGTATTATATATTGTATTCTTACAATAAAGTAAGCTAGAAAAAAAAGAAAAGAAAATCCTAAGAAAGGATGTTTACTATTCATTAAGTGGATGTGGGTCATCATATAGGTCTTCAGCCTCATCTTTGATCGTCACACCAAGTAAGCTGAGGAGGAAGCAGAGGAGAGGCTGATCTTGCTTGTCTCAAGAGTAGCAGAGGTAGAAGAAAATCTGCATATTAGTGGACCCAGCAGTTCAAACCTGTGCTGTTCAACAGTCAACCGTACATCATCAAACTGAAAATCTTCTGCAGAGCAAAGGAAACAATCAACAAGATGAAATGACTGCCTTTTGATGCAAACCACATATCTAACAAAGGGTTTATATCCAAAATGTATAAAGAACTCAATAGGGGAAAAACAAAGGCAGACAGTCCCTGACATACTTAGAATTTCTTGACTTTGGGATGGTACAAATGCAATATGCATTCAGTGAGCTCCTCCACTTAACAATGAGGTTACAGTATAGAAGGTGAAAGTACACTTTTGAAATAGGATATATTCAGTTTATGACAAATCTGTAACCCAGATGGTCAAAAGACTTGAATAGACATTTCCTGAAAGAAGACAAAATGAGCTGGGTAAAGTATCACTCCTGTAATCTCAGCAATTTAGGGTGAGATGGGAAGATCATATGAAGCCAGGAGTTTGAGACCAGGCTGAGTAGGAACAAGATCCTCCCTCTACAAAAAATAGAGAAATTAGTCAGGCCTGGTAGAATGAATCTGTGTTCCAACTACTCATGAAGCTGAGGCAGGAGGCTCACTTGAACCCAGGAGTTTAAGGCGGCACTAAGCTACTACACTCTAACCCAGATGAAAGAGTAAGACCCCTGTCTCCAAAAAAAAAGACATAAAAATGACCAACAGGTATATAAAAGGTCATCATTAATCATCAGGGAAATGCAAATCAAAATCACTATAAGATGACCACCTCACCCTGTTAGAATGGTTATTATCAAAATGTCAAAAGATAGGGCAGTGCCTGTGGCTCAAAGGAGTAGGACACCAGCCCCATATGCCAGAGGTGGCGGGTTCAAACCCAGCCCCAGCCAAAAACTGCAAA
>NW_003852447.1:6556271-6565860 GCF_000181295.1 Otolemur garnettii
AAGTGAGACCCAAAAAAAAAAAAAAAAAAAAAAGTCAAAAGATAACAAATATTGGTAAGGATATACAGAAAAGGGAACTCTTGTACATTGTTGGTGGAATAAATATTGGTACAGCCATTATGGAAAACAGTTTAGAAACTAAAATTAGAACTACCATATGGCAATCTCTCTTCTGGACATACACCCAAAGAAAATGACACCACCACCTCATAAAGATATCTGCTTGCAGGTGCATTGCAGCATTATTCACAATAACTAAGGTATAGAAACAACCTAAGTGTCTCCTGACAGACAAATGAATAAAGAAACTGTGGTATATACAATGGAGTATCATTTAGCCCTAAAAAAAGAATGCAATCTTTGCCACAACATGGATGAGCCCAGAGGACATTATACTAAATAAAATAAGCCAGACACAGAACAAAAAATATTGCATGATCTCATCATTGTGGTATATTAAAAAATTCAGATATATAAAGGTAAAGAACAAAACAGTAGTTATCCATGTTGCAAGCCTGGGGAGAGGAAATGGGAAGATGGGGTCAATCTCTTGATCTACTACTACAACACAAAGTAGGAGAAATGTAGGATGAACAAGTCTAGAGATCTAAGTACCACAGGAGAACTTCAGGTAATAAAATTGTATTATATCTGGAATTCATGCCAAATGAGATTTTAGTTGCTCTTGCCACAAACAAAAGAAAAATGGGTAACTGTGTGAGATAATGGATTATGTTAATTTGCTTCATAACAGTTATCTTTTTTACTATCTATATGCATCTATTACATCATGTTGTAGACCTTAAATAT
This sequence comes from Otolemur garnettii, assembly GCF_000181295.1. NCBI lineage: Eukaryota > Metazoa > Chordata > Mammalia > Primates > Galagidae > Otolemur > Otolemur garnettii. The sequence continues at coordinate 6,557,082 of NW_003852447.1, forward strand.
ATGTAATAAAATTTACTTAAAAATTTTTATCAACAGTAATTGTTTATATTTATTGTTCTCTATTAACAACATGCTTTTCTAAATCTCATGCAATCCTCACAACCTCCCTCTAAGGAAGCTAGTATTTTTACTTTAACCATGGAAGTGAGCTTTAGATAGATTAATTCGCCCACAATCACATGACTTAGCAAGTGGAGGAGCCAGACTGTGAACTGTGTCACCTGTTCAAAGGTGTCACCAAAGCCCACATTTCTATCAGTAATGCATGTTTTTTTCTGTACAAAATAAGACTAGAATCAGGTGTTTAGGCTGGATAGAAGAAGAGGTAAAACCAAAAGGGGATGAGTGTTTAACAGAAAATGGATGAGAGCAAGGAGGCAATTTTGGTGCATTTCAAGAGCAAATACGAAGGGAATAAATTAAAAGAACAGAAGACTGGTGTCACAGATTGGTATTTCAGAGGTAGAGCAAGAGCCATGGATCTGGAAGGTAGCTATACTCACCACTATACCACTAACACAGCAACATGGCACAGGGGGTCTGTACTGAGCTACAGAGCTTATATACTCTTATATACTGAGCTACTTAGCTTATATAGCTAAGACACTGGATAAAGGTGGGGTCTAGAAATGACAGCAAGCAGGCAGCTTCTTGACTGATTTCATGAGGCTCAGAGGAGGAAGGGTTTTGTAAGATGAAAAAACAATGGGTTAGAAGGGGCTGTAGGAGGACTGGAGACATCCAATCCCTCCCTCTGCTTTTCTTCCACAACCCACTCCCCTGCCCCTACTTATAATAGAGTTACATGTTAAAATCATCTAGAGTGAAATGATGAATTCAGTGACGGCATCACTTAAAGGTGACATTTACCCAGCCATGCAGATATCTAAGAGAAGACACACATATGACATGGTCTAAGGTGGGTGCCTGCTTGGCACAGTCCAGGAACATCAAGGAGGCCAGCAGGGCTGGAGCAAAATGAGCAAAGGGAGGAGATAACAGAAGAGGTCAGGACAGGAAAGAATATGTAGGGCCTTCTAATAATAGAACACTGGAAATTTTTTAGCAGAAAATCACAAGATCTCACTCTTATTTTAAAAGGCTAACTCTCACAATTGTATGGCAAATTGTCTGCGAGCAGTAGGGATTTGGGAAGGATAGTTAAGACCCTACTGTAGGCCAAGTGCAGTAGCTCACACTCATAATCCTAACACTCTGGGAGGCTGTGAAGAGTGGAATGCTTGATCTCAGGAGCAAGACCCTATTAAAAACAGAAAAACTATCCTAGTATAGTGGTGCATGCCTGTAGTCCCAGCTATTTGGAAGGCTAAGGCAAAAGGATTGCTCAAGCCAAAGAGTTTGAGGTTGCTGTGAGCTATGATGATGCCATAGCACTCTACCCAGGGATGACACAGAGAGACTGGTTTTTTTTTTTTTTTTAAAGGACCTATTGTAATAATCTAGGTAAGATAAGATAGGGGCTTGGACCAGGGTTCTAGCAAGGGAAGGGGTGAGAAGCACTTAGATTCTCCACATATTTCAAAAGTACAGAAGAATTTTCTGTTAATTGCACAATTGGCAGCCTTTGTGATGGCTGCCAATGATTTGAATGTCTCCCTTAGTGTGGGTTGGACCTAGTGACTCATATCTAATGAAAAGAATATGGCAAAAGTGATGGTCTATCAATTTTGAGATGAGGTTTCAAAATATGACTTCAGGTTTCAAAATATGACTGCTGTCTAGTGTCCCTTCTTCATTATCTCTCTAGCTCACTCTGGAGAAAGCTAGATGCCACACTGTAAGATTATGCCTTTGGATAAGCCCACATTGCAAGTAACTGTTAGCCAGCAAGGACCCGAGGCTTCCCAACAGCCAAGTGTGTGAGCTTGGAAGTGGTCCCCCCATAGTTTAGCCTTGAGATGATAGTAGCCCTGGTCTACGCCTCATATCAGAGCCTGAGTGGGGCTGCCTCATATGACAGCCTGAGCTAAGCCATACCCAGATTCCTGACACACAGAAAGTAAAGTATGATAATTGTTGCCTAGCAATATATAACTAATATAGGTTATATGTAGGATATAAAAGAGACCAGTTGAGGATGACTTGACTGCTTTTGCCCTATGCAACTAGCACCTGGAGTTGCCTTTTACTGGAGAAGGAGCAGGTAGAGAGGGAGGGGAGGAAGCAGAAATTATTTGGGGTGGTTTAAATTTAAGATGCCCAGTCAAGGGGGGATAATGAATATGCAGTTGTATATTTGAGTCTGGAGTCAGGGGAAGAGATCTGGGTTGTTTCAAGCCTTTGTTCATGTTTCCATTGCTTTGTTTACCTTTTTGTTATTATCTGTGGGAGTTATTTGTCCTATAGATATAGGTGTTTTGCACATTTATATATGCATTATAAATATCTTGCACACTGTGGCTTACCTTTTCACTCTGAATAGCATCTTTTGATTTACAGTCTAAATTTTAATGCATTTTCATTGATTCATTTTCCCTTTAAAGTTAGCACATTTATGTTCTGTTTAAGAAGTCTCTTCCTACTGTATGGTAATGAAAATACTGTATTTAGAAATATAATTTAGAAACATTACAGGCATACTGGATAACAAAACTTAGGAAATGATTGCAGTCAATGCTTAGAAAAGAAAGGGGTAAAGGGAACTGGCAAGTGAGGATGAAAGAGTGGATGATCCATTAGGTAAGATCAGACCTTCCTGAGAGGGGGCCCCAGAAGCTTCCAGGTGAAGTTCCTCATGTGGCATATACTGCTGACTGGAGGGGAGACATGAGCCCCAGAGTGTACCACTGGAGCTGGCAGTGTGGAGGTCACTGGATAAGGGCTGTTTTAATGAGTGTGTGTGTGTTGGGGGAGAGAGAGCTCTAAAGTTTGCCTGGAGTAGAACAAGAGAAGTGAAGACAGGTATAGACTGCTCTTCTTAGGAACCAGGCTGTATAGGAGAGAAGGAAAACGGGGTGGCAGCTGGAGAGAGATAAGCAAGAAAGGAAGGATTTTTTCCATGAAAGATGTTATAACATATGCGTAACAGCTTATGTGTGTGCAGCTAGTGAGAAAGAGCCACTTGAGGAAATGACTGATTATGAGGAGAGAGTGGTTCACGTGTTTGAAGAGTGTTCCTGAGGCAGCAACAGGAGGTGGGATCTCGTGCACAAAGAGAAGAGAGAACCAGGGACATGGAAGGCGGCTGGAGGAGGTCGTGGGAGCTGATGGAAGGCCTTTCTGATGGCTCTGGTTTTCTCAGGGTAGTAAGAATCAAGGCCATCAGCCAAAATTAGAGGCAAGGAGGAGTTGAAGTGAGTGACTGAAAAAGAAACAGAAGAGTTAAGAGTCTAGACTGTAGCCACCAGCATTCATGTTCTGGTGCTCATACCTAACAATTGTGTGACCTTGGACAATTTACCTAACTCCTGTTTCCTCAGTTTCCACATCTATGAAATGCAAATAACAATAGTACCTATATCATAGGGCTGCTATGATGATTCACCAAATTAATACACATAATGCAAGGTTTTACTTCTTTTACAGACAATATTATGTTAGAACTAATCACCAAAGCGGTGCCAGAAGCATTTAGGCTTTTCTCTGGGATACACCTCACTTTTTTTTTTTTTTTTTAATGAGTCTCACTCTGTTGCGCCAGGTAGAGTGAGATGGCATGATAGGTCATAGCACCCTCAAACTCTTGGCCTCAAGAGATTCTCTTGCCTCAGTCTTCCGAGTAGGTGGGACTATAAGCATATGCCACCACGCCCAGCTAGTTTTTCTGTTTTTAGTAGAGATAGGATCTTGTTCTTGCTCAGGCTGTGCTTAAACTCCTGAGCTCAAGCAATCCACCTGCCTCAGTCTCCCAGAGTACTAGGATTATGGACCTGAACCACCATGCTTGGCCTGGGATGCTCCACACTCCTCCCATGGGGGCCAGGGAAAAGCAGTCCTCAGACAACTTGGTGAGAACACTGAGAGTGCCCTGGGACTCCCATGCACTATCACTCTCAATTCTGGCTGGACCTTAAGATCTCCTGGGGAGCTTAACAGAGGTACCAATGCCCTGGCCCCAGCTTTGGAGATTCTGATTCAGTTATTAAAGGGGGAGGCTAGGCTGATACTTTTGAAAAGATCTTTTTGTGAATGTGATGTGCTGCTAAAGTTGCTGGTCTAATAAGTATATTTATGCTGTGGAGATGCATCGGGGATCAGAGTCACATTCTATAAAACATTCTTTTCATCTAATAAACTCTGATTCCTCATCTACAAAGACACTTTCTAGATTTATTGTGGTTCTCCACATAGTTTTGTCATAAGAAGAGAGTGCTGGTCAGGCAAATTTGAATATCTAGTCCAAGTGCCAGTCACCTTCTCATTAATAAAGTGACTTTGTGGCCCTGTGCAGTAGTATGGCTCTGAGGGCCCAGAAAAGACTGTTTCTAGACTTAAAACAGAAGGTACTGACCATATACCACAGGGGGATCACTAAGGTGGAGCCATCTTCTCAGGCTCATCTGTGGCACAGGCCACTAGACCTTTCCCATATGCCCCCTCTAACTTTAGGAAGTAAGTAGCAAGACTTGAATACTGCATTTCAAAGGATCATGGTGAGACTAAGAGCAAAGGATGCTGGTTCAACTCTCACATCTATGATTTTGGCAGTGACAATTTCTCACAGCCTAGAACCATAATTTCTAACTCACAGCCCATGGACCACTTATATCAGAACTCCTGCTAAATTATATAATCTGGAAGTCAGGCCAGAAATCTATATTCTAATACGGTGGTTCTCAACCTTCCTAATGCTGCGACCCTTTAATACAGTTCCTCATGTTGTGGTGATCCCCACACATAAGGAGTGGTGTCTTGGTTCCTAAGACCATTGGAAAACACATATTCACATAGGCAACCCCTGTGAAAGGGGAAGGGGTAGTGACCCACAGGTTGAGAACTGCTGTACTAATATGTTCTCTGAAAAAATATCATGCACTATAAAGTAAGATAATGCATGAAGAAGTCAAACAGTGTAGAAGACCTTGCCATCTAGATCACGGTGGGTGCACCTGTAATCCCAGCTACTTTGAAGGCTAAGGTGGAAGGATCACTCGAGCCTAAGAGTTTGAGACCAGCCTGGGTAACAAAGCCAGACCCCCATCTCAAAAAAAAAAAGGAGATGGAGAAGAAGGAAGAACACAAGGAAGAGGAAGAAGAGGAGGAGGAAGTAGAGGAATGAATAGATGGAGCACAGAAGATTTTTAGAGCAGTGAAAGTCTCTGAATATTAACATCATGATGGATATATGTCACTATACATTTGTCCAAAACACACGGAGTGTATAACACCAGGAGTGAACCCTAATGTGAACTACAGACTTTGGGTGATTATGAAATGTCAATGAAGGTTCATTAATTATTAATATAAAAAATGTATCACTCTGGTAGGGAACGTTAAAACTTACTTTTTAAAAGTAAGTAAAAGCAAAAGGTTGAAGATCTCATTTCCAAAGACAAGGAAGCTGCTATTCTATAAGCCAATACCTAATGGAGTTAATTTTTAAACTTTTAGTCCTCTATGGTGTAAATGCATAGCTCAGTTGTTAAGATGGTCAACTTGACTTTGGTATAGGACTGACTGTATTCAAATCCTGGCTCTGTCATTTTCTTGGTATTTGACCTCTAGAAAGTCAAATGGCAGAAATCAGTGAGCCATTTACCAAATCCTTTTCACTTTCTGTCTGGACATACAACCAGACTCTCTATCCTAGCCTCCCTTATAGTTAGCAGTGATCACATGATTGAATTCTGGCCACTGGAATGTGGGTAGAAATTATAGCACTTCAAGGGCTGGCTCCTAAAGACTGCATGGGCCTCTGCTCTGCTATTTGCCCTGGATTCTGGCTTGATGTAAATATCCAGAGTAACTTTGGAATCTATGTGTTAAAGACAGCAGGGCCCCCATCAGTGCATGGAGTGGAAACCCAACCCCAGGTCTCAATGGTGCTGCCCATAGTTTTTTATACGATTAAGAAATATTCTTTCTTTTTTTTAATCTGGCAAGATTTCAGGTTTGCATTATAGCAATTTGTTTTAACCTAACCAACATACTTAACTTTCCTAACCCACAGTTGCCTCTTCAGATAATTCTAGTACCTACTTTCACAGTGCTATTAAGAAGCTTAAAAGAGATACAATGAATATAAGATGTGGTATTGCATAATGCCTGGCAAATGGTTAGTACACAATAAATGTCTGTTATTTAATATTCTATGAAACTTGCTGTTAATTGCCTTTGTCTATTATGTTTAATAGAAGACTCTTACACATATTAAAATGCCCACTCCTTGCACCCCGAAATTCTACCATTCATTTCTATAAGACTTTTTCTTTGAAGAGTAACTTTTCCAATTGAATTATTTTGTTTGTTTGTTTGTTTTTTAAACATAGTCTCACTCTGTCACTGGGGCTAGAGTTCAATGGCATCATCATAACTCACTATAGCTTCAAACTCCTGGCTGGGCTCAAGCAATCCTCTTGTCTCAGCCTCCTGAGTAGCTGGGACTACGTGCACATGCCATCACACCTCACTATCCACATTTAATTATAAAATTAACAGGTTTTATACGTTTATCACAAACAATCTATAAAATACAACACAAAGAACCAAATATTGATTATCTAACCATTTAGAAATGATCACTGCTGGCATATACTCTCCCAATTTTTTATCTATTTATATAGGTGTACATATATGTATTTACACATGTGTATATGTAATTAAAACAGGAATAATATTAAACACATGCTTGATTTTTCCACTTAACATTCACCTTTCACAGGTTCCTATATGTTCAAACATACTTTAAAAGGTGCTATTTGATGAGTGCTTATGGGTGTAACACAATTTATTCAACTATGTATGGATATATCACAATTTCCTTAACTATTCCTTTACTATAGGATATTTTTTGTTGCTTCTATCAGAATGCACAATTTTAGAATAAACCTTCTGGTACACAAATCTTTGCCTCTCTAATTATCCACCCCTATCCCAATGCTGATTTGATTTCTATCAGCCACTTAATGCTGTTCGTCCCTTTTAAATAATACCCGACCAGTATTCTTTTCCTAATAAGAAACTACCAACCATGCAGCGTTTCTTACTAGTCTAGGGAGGTGGGCAGAGGGGGTTTTCACCCCCTCTGCTCCACCTTTTGACATCAGAGGGCCAAAAGCTCCACCCTGGGATCATGTCAAGTTTCTGAACACACAGAGCTGCATAAAGCGCAATTGCGCATGTACACGTCTATCCTTTCATAAATATTCATGCCTCCTCCTATAGCTTGTTAAATAATGTATATTCAGCCACCCCTCTCAGCACAAATTCAGTTCTCCTTGTCCCTCCCTTGAAGTAAAAGGTCTCAGTGTCTGCCTGAGGCTGCTGTTTCCCAGCCTGTCAGAATGGCCACCCTGCAAGCTGCAACCGTTTATAAGAAATAAAGCTCTCCTTTCCAATTTATGAACCTCATCACGTTCTTCAGTTGACAGCCCCTTCAAAACAGAATTTTTAAAAATAATTTTGGACCTCCCCAAATAATATAAGTAATTCTTACTTCATCTTGATTTATGTTTTACATACTTGACTATTTCTGTTGTTGTTGCTTTAAAGACAAAAATGCCCTTGGAAAACATCCATGTATCTGTTCTCTGAAGACTTTCTGTTAATACATTCATCAGACTGTTTGATTTGCAGAAAGGAAAAAGGCTATACTAAATCCTAAAAGGCAGAGGTAAAAGGGGCTCTGGATTGTGCCATGGAGGTGGGGAGGAAGAGAAGGTGGAAGTAAAATTAGAAATAAACTCTCTGTGTACCTTAACATTTCACATTGAGTCTCCCTTTCTGCTTTCCCCACCATCTACAGTTGATGAGCTATCATACCCCTTCCTTCTATAATCAAACACAAAAAGAATGTGAAGCATTAAAAAACTGAGATCCTGCTTGAGTTTTTGCTGAGCATATAAATAGCATTAACAAGAGTAAACAATGATATCAATGAAACACAATCCTTGCATTGGTCCTCCTGCTTATTGAATGGCCTGGGTCAGTGTCTGTAGATAAATTAATAATGGCTTCCTGTGTCTCTGGCAGCTAAATCAATACCCGCTCTTCAAAGTAAAGAGATGCACTATTACTCCACTATATGTATCTTGGCAAAAATGGTTGGAAATGTACAGGAATATATTTCACAGCCTTCTTTCAAGGTTTCTATGAAACCTTTATATTCCCACAGTTGGAATGAATCATAGGAGTCATTATCTAAGGTAAATGCTCATTTATCTCATTTGCGTTTACTTCCCAATTGTAATCTGTCCTCTTGGGTGAAGGTCTAGTCACAGACCTTTATTGCATTGACTGTGGCTGCTTCCCCCTCAGGCTTCCAGCAAAGTGCACCATTAAAATGATAGACACACATCTGCCTTGCTAACTGTCCTCACACAAAGGATGGTCACTCTCAATAACACTCTCTTCAAATAAAAAGGGCAACAGTATGGAGTATAATCAAGGTCCCAGCAGGAAACAGATGGCATACTCAAATTAGGATAATTCATGGAGGGTTTAATGAAGGGACTATTTACAAAGGTGTGGACAGGGTGTAGGGAAACTACTAGTGATAATGTGATACCCGGAAGCTAGTAAACAGTGGGCAGCGACTAGCCCTAGGCCTGATGGGGCTGGTTACCAGACCCAGATAGGAAATCTTGTAGAGGTGGCTGTG
>NW_003852447.1:6566049-6567646 GCF_000181295.1 Otolemur garnettii
AAGCCAGAGAAAAGAATAGTGCAGACAAGTTACTCTCCCCAGGGGATGGAGAGTGGATCTGGAGAGACACATGGAAGTAAGCTAGTCGAGGCAGAAAGAGCAAGAGTTCATTCTTGACGTGCAGGATACGAGAGGTCAGTAGGCATCAGGAGGAGGTGTCAGGTGGGCAGCTGCATCTATGATTGAGGCTGTGGAGGGAGGCCTGAGATGCAGATATACTTAGGTTCAGGAGGCTTCTTAAAGCCTTGAGACTAAAGGTCATCACAGAGAGTATGTTGGGGAGATGAGGACCAAGGGCAGAGACTAGAGGATCTCTAAGCTAAGAGGCTGGAGAGAAGGCAAAGCTCCAAAGTTTGGAACCTGGAGGGCAGGTGAGCAGAGAGTACACAGCAGAGGAGGAATGAAGGGAGGGACCTCACAGGCAGATCACTGGTGAACTCCAGGGGAAAGGTGAATCACCAGAGTCATGCTGTGACATATGTCACACAGTGTCGGGGTGGAGCCAGGAAGGCCAGAGCTGGACTGCAGAACAAGTGAGAGCAGAGGAAAGGAGACAGTATGAACTATTCTTTTGAGGAGTTTTTGCTACAAAAAGGAAAAAGCAAATGAGAGAGAGCAGCTAGGAGGGAAAGTGCAGTCAAGAAAAGGTTGACATGTTTAAGAAGGGAGAAGTAACATTAGGTTTGTGTGCTGATGGGAATAATCCAGGAAAAGGTACAAATGTGATGGTAGAGGAGAAAGAGGGGACACTGGCAACAGGAGCATGCAGTTTCCTAAATTAGAGTTGGCCACCACTCAGCTCCAGCCAATTGTTGCTGGGCCTCTGGTTTCTCAAGAGAAGCCAGAAGTTAATTTTTTCTTTTTTTTAAATACAGTCTTCTGATATTTGCATGCTGGCAACAAATTAAATGTTTTTAAAATTTTCCTGTATGGCAAAGTTTGATCCCTTCTATCATTATCACGTGTGGCCTCCTGTTTAGGGCTCTCTGAAGGACACTGGCTGTTTAATCTCTAAAATGCTCTCATAGCAGTGCTTGACCAGGATGGCTGATGATAGTCATTGTGCCCGTTATAAAGGCGAGTGGAGCTGAGGCTGCCAGTGCAGGCTGCACATCCTATACTTAAGTCCTCACAGTTAATACTAAGGCTTCACATATGCCCTTTACCTCCTCCGGCCTCCTCCTCACTAAGGAAACTGACTATTATCTACAGGCCAATGCAAATAAAGGTCACCAAGAGATACTTGCAGGCCAAACACTAAATGCTGGCATGGGGTAGAATGGCTGATTGTTTGTAGGCTCCCAGCTAATAAAGGAAATGCCAATCAAAGGGGCCTTCCGGCCTAGTCCACACTCAAACGGAGCCTGAGCCTTCAGGCAGGACCCCGGGCAGGACAGTGCTCCGGTTGCTGAGAATGCCCAGCACCTGCACTAAAAAACTGCAGAGCCCAATGACTTGACAGTCCCTCACTCACCTGGGGAGGACAGGGCCAGCTAAGCAGGAGGAAGAAGTGGTGACTTCAGTCACATGGCTGCCTTCCTCCAGAGGCTAGTAAGGGGGGCACTCACACTGACTGCTGTAACAGGGTAAAATCCTA
>NW_003852447.1:6567825-6570613 GCF_000181295.1 Otolemur garnettii
TCAGGAAAAGCGTATTTTAAATTATTTCCTTTCATTTAAGAATGAGTAACTAAAGCTCTAGGTGGGGCAGAAACAGCTTTCATCTTTGAAGCATTCCACTTTCACTCATCTTTTGATTTAGTCTTAGGTAGAACAAGACAGAAAAATATTCCAATTATCCTGTCACACTGCTAAGTTCTATATATATATTTTTTGCAATATATCATGACATTCAAACACTGCTAAGTTCTAAAGCATACAGGCTCCCCTCCATCCTACTAAAACCTACCTGAGAGAATAAGAGAAGAAAAGAGGGTCTTGAACAGGCCAAAGACTAGAGAGATTAACCTGATTAACCTGATTAACCTGGATGGAGTTGAAACACATTCTTCTTAGTAAAGTGTCACAAGGATGGAAAAGCAATTATCCAATGTACTCAATATTAGTATGAAGCCAGTAGACAAATTAATACACATCCACGCAAGAGAAAAACTCAATTCAATTCAAGTTGGGGGAAGGGAGTAGGTGGAAAGGGGAGGGTTCATGTGCTCCTACCTAATGGGCATAAGCTAAGTGTATATGGCACACCTCCTGAGTGTGGGACACCTAACAAATGCCAAGCATTGTAACCTAATCATTTGTACCCTCATATGAATCTAAAATTAAAATAACAACAAAGAATAGAGAGAGAATTCTCTATCAAAAACACATTTCAAGGTCTCTACCACGGAGGCTAAAATATTTGTCCTTGCACGAAGTGAGAAGGAGAATTAGGGGGACATTTATCAAGAGCTCTCGGCTAGGGAAAGATTCTAGGAAGACAGTAGTAGCAGCAAGCATAGTTTTTCAAACTCTCCTAATCATCATATAAGAATAGAACAAGTTAGAAAAACCAAAACCTGTGGACAGTATTTATAACAAAATTAAGATGACAAGATATCTCCATGAATCTCAAAATATGAGTGAGTGGAACAAACCAATACTCCTAAGACCTGCATGATAGCCCATCTGTGCAGGAGGAGGAAGAAGGAAGCACTGGGTGTCTGACTTACAGACCTGAGAACAGAAAAACCACAACAAGTATTCACTGAAAAATATGGAGAACCAATGTAAGACCGGCGGTGGAAACTGGGAGGTGCTGCCTTCTCGGATAGCAAGTGAGGATAAGGGGCCTGCGGTAAGAAGGACGGAGGGTCCCTATGAACTCCCCAACCAACTCATCAAGGTCCCTTTCTAGGACAGGGGCCATGGTGGTAAGAAGCAGCTGGAGTGCAATCCAAACTGAGCAGAGTAAGAACAGCAGAGACAAAGGAAACAAAGATCAGACCAAGGTAGGGGAGGGAAACAGAACCAAGAAAGCTCAGAAGTAAGCTGCCATATATTTGAATAGTACACAGAAACAACAAAGCAGGGGGCTCAGGGGAGTAAGAAAAGCTTTTCTGAATCTTGCCTGATTCTAAAGTTCAGAAAAACTAATTTCACTAAAAATGAGCTACAGAAAAGTATCAAGCAAGATATCACACGAAGCTATTATAAGGAAAAAGAGAATCCGTTGAAAAGCATTCCACAGGCAAAGAAAGCATGCTGGAAAGACATGCACATTAAATAACAAAATTGTAAACTAATAATTTAAAATAAGTTAGAAGACATTAAGAAAATAATAGAATACTAAAAAAACCTTCAAATTTAGAAAGACTCAAATGAAGTGACAAAAGTCATAAAAATTGGAAATAAAGAAAACAGTTCAGAAATAAAGAATAAACTAGAAGGAACATAAGAGCAAATACACACAACAGATAATGCCTTAAGGAAACAAAATAACAAAAAGTTATTTTTGAACTAGAAAGAAATGAAAAAAGTATTGAAATATTAGAGATATGCAAATGAGCATCAATAGGTTGATGGTAAGAGTCCTTTGCATAAGAAAAGCCACAATTAGAAAATAGAACAAATCTAAAAACTATAATTCACACAAAAATAACTTTCCTAAATTTCAGGGGTTTTTTGTTTTTTTCTTTTGGTTGCAGTTTTGGCTGGGGCTGAGTTTGAACCCACCACCTCCAGTATATGTAGTGCTGGTGCCCTACTCCTTGAGCCACAGGCACCACCCAACTTTCCCAAATTTAAAAAAAGACTTGAAACTGCATATTGAAGAAAACATAACATGTACCTGAAAATGTCAACCCACAATGACCAGTATCAAGCCACATTCTAATAAAATACACTGTCAAAAGAAAAAAGAAAAAGAACAGGAGAGGGGAAAGAAGGGAAGAGGAGGGGGCAAAGACGGGAAGACAGCAGAAATCCTTCGGGCACCTAGACAAAGAATATGTAAATTATAACATCTATATTTATTAAATTGCCATTAGGTTTTTTCCACAATTGTCCTTCTGACAATGCTTTTTGCCAGAAGGAAATGAAGTAATATATTTGAGATACTCAAAGAAAGAATGAGTAAATAATGTTATATTGAGAAAAACTCACTTTCAAGTATAAAGAGCATAAACTTATCAACATACAATGACTCAGGGAATATCATCCCAAGAGCCTTTCTCAAGGAACAAGCCAAAATGATTAGGACAAATGATTAGACAACTAAAAAGGGTTAACACACACATAAGGATTGCTGGTAGAAATTAAATGCACACTTTAACTATGGAATTAAGACTGTGAGGGCTAAGAAATAAGATGAAGTATAGGGTGGTGCCTATGGTTCAGAGGGTAGGGCACCAGCCCCATATACCGAGGGTGGCAGGTTAAAACTTGACCCTGGCCAAACTACAACAAAAAAATAGCTGGGCAGTGTGGC
>NW_003852447.1:6570856-6572881 GCF_000181295.1 Otolemur garnettii
AAAAAAAAAAAAAAAAAAAAAAGACAAAGTACAAATAATACAAAGTACAACTAATAAAAAAATGGGGGGAAGGGCAGATTCAAATTATGTGCACACGTGTCTATACATTCACCTTTCCTAGCTCTGTCTACTGACAAGTCCTGAGAACAGACAGATCCAGAAGCAAAGAGCATCCCTGCACCAGACAAACAGAGGATACCAATATATAAATACACATTTTAAACAAGGAAAAAAATGTATTAAATTTGTAATACTTAAGTCACATTTGACTTCTGCGATTACAAGAAGTGTTCAACATGATTTGTATTCATCTTTTATTATCAGTATATATTGATTATCACAATTCTTAATAGTTTTTTTCCTTTCTTTAAATGGGTATCTACCCAACAAATGCAAACAATGTAACCTAATCATCCATAGCCTCATATTAATCTAAAGTTAAAAAAAAATCAGAACTGTGTACACATATTTTTGGCACCCTCTGTGTTTTAAAGTACTATTTCTCACTTACTGGAGAAATGGTAAATTCTAGATGTGACACAGGAAGTTTACAGGACAAGCCAAGAACATCTCCTCATACTACTATAAAGAAAGCTATCAAAAACCACTCAGATTGTGTCAAAAGGACTAAGGAGTCTAAGGGAGAGGCTTCCATGGCCATGGAAGATGTGATGATTTACACTTCAATAGTGATAATAAATGCAATGTTAAGACCTATTAAATTTGTTTATATCTACAAGTTCTTAAATGATCTTGTTAAAAAAGAATTAGCCACCTTTGAAGTACAAGAAAGAATGACAAAAGTCAATATCCATGTGAGACTGCCAGGATACCCCCTGCCCCCATGGATTTTGGTATCCATGGATGCTCAAGTTCTTCATATAAAATGGTATACGATTTGCATATAATCTCTGCACATCCCCTCACATACTTTAAATCAACTCTAGATTACTTACAATACCTAATACAGTATAAATATTATGTAAATAGTTGTCACACTATAAAATTGAAAGAATAATAACAAGAAAAACGTTTGTAAGATATTCAGTACAGATATAACCATCCAGTTTTTTTTCCAAATATTTTCAGTCCGTGGTTCATTGAAACCACCGATGCAGAACCCACAAATACAGAGGACTAGATATAATTCATTATATTGAGAATTAGTAAATAAAAGGAAAGAGTCAAGCATTTATCCTCCTTTTCCTACATGCTATTGAGAAATCAATAGTAACCAAGTATCTCTTTATAAGTATATTCCAGCTAATAAATGCGAAAAGAAATGATAGAATTAGAACACCATTTTGTAATGCTAATGCATTAATAGATAGAGACATTAAGTATAAAAGCTGTTCCTAAGGCAAAAAGAGAGGCAACCACATATCATATGCCTCCTGTGATCTTGCCAAAGGGAGTAAACATGACTCTGATCCAGTGTCTGAATCTAGTTGCCAATTTTTAGGGAATTCAGAGGACGGGGGAACATGCTATATTGCACCAAGAGGCTGTAATCAGCAAAATCCAGACTTTGGGAAACTCTAAAGATCAAATGGTCTAGATTCTTCCACATACATCTTAAGAAAAAGGATGGAGAGGAAATAAGTAAATTAAGAGAGATTTAAAGGCATCTCAAATGTTAAAGATGAGTAAGATTAGGCTACAGTGCTCAGGATATATAAATTCCGGATAATACCACAAAAACACATTGAAGCAATCATGATCAAGTCAGGATATAATTACTTTTGCAGGGAGGGAAGGACCTGTGATTGGAATGAGGTAAATGCAATGGGTTTCTGGGTGGGTAACAAAGTTCTGTTTCTTGATTGCGCTATCGTTTCAAGAATATTCACCTTAAAATAATTAATTATGCCATACAGTTGTTTTATACTGTTTTCAGCATATGTGCTTTATTTTATAGTGATAATGATGATGATGATAAAATAATAAAAAACTCCCTAACACTTAATAAAGTAGTTTGGTCAGATTGGCTTCCAAAAAAGGCCTCTAGCAGGAGAGTTAACTTTT
>NW_003852447.1:6573440-6584046 GCF_000181295.1 Otolemur garnettii
TCAAAAAAAAAAAAAAAAAATCTGGAGACAGGATGGGCCTCTGAGCTCCCACCTGGAAGGGCTTCCCCCTTTGTTGGGAGACCAGAGTCTAATGCAGGGCTGGGAGACGGGAGCAATTCCTCACAATGTCAAACAGCAAAATGTGCATCCCAGGATTCTGGGAATGGACCATCAGCACATTTTCTGATTTCCCTGTGGGGATAGGGATCATTGAACCCTCCTCAGAGGACTATTAATTAATATACTGGATAATTACTGTTTTTATGTCAAGAGATATGCAAAAAGTACTTCAACTAAGATAGGTGAGAAAAGCTCAAACTAATTTTGCAAACATCTTTTGAAAAGGATTATAAATGGATGAGGACTGGAAAGGGGATGGTATTAACCTTCTGAAAAAAGCAACAGAATTATTATAGGCTTCACTCTCAAATTCTGTTTTATATAGAGCTGTGGTCAATTTAAGTAGGGTACTCTGCTACGGTTATCTAATTCTTGATGATTTAATAGCTTTTAAAAATCTGTAAAACAGAAACATTTTATCCAATTAAAAAGAAAATTTTCCATCAAAAGCTTATTAGACACTAGAATAGATTATTAAGGAAAGTACTGTCACAAAAACCTAAAGAACCATCTCTTCAGAGTCCCCTAAGGTACAGGCGTACATGCACACAGGTCAAACAGTTGCCCCTGGGTGTCTCCTAAGGAGATTATGATTATACCATGTTCTATCTCTGCCCAACCATGCTGCTGTCAGAGAAAGGCAGAAGAGCATGGTATGTGGGGCCCTGATACATGTCAAAAAGATTCAGGTTCAAATTCTGGCCTTTGTCACTTACTAGCTCTATGATCTTGGGCAAATTAATTGCTTCTCCAAATGTTCATTTCCTTACTTGTAGAATGAGAACAGTAACCACACCTATTTCATTAGATTATCATGAAGAGTGATTGCAATAATGGATGTAAAGGGCAAAATACCTGATACTTCACAGGAGCTCACCAAATATGACTCATTCTCATTATTATTACTAACATTACTGTGGTCCCTGGAAGGAACAAGATAATTTAGACTAGTGGTTCTCAAAGTGTGGTCCCCAAACAGCAATATCTGTGGAGTCATTAGAAACAAATCCTGGCTCAGAGCCTGTAGCTCAGTGGTTAGGGTGTTGGCCACATAGACTGGGGCTGGTGGATTTGAACCTGGCCTGGGCCTGCTGAACAACCATGACAACTGCAACAACAAAAATAGCTGGGCGTTGTGGAGGACACCTGTAGTCCTAGCTACTTGGGAGGCTGAGGCAAGATAATCACTTAAGCCCAAGAGTTTGAGGTTGCTGTGAGCTATGATGCCACAGCACTCTACCGAGGGGGACATAGTGAGACTCTGTCTTAAAAATAAAGAAACACAAATCCATCCTTCTGTGAACCTCTATCCCTGGACTGAATCAGAAACTCTAGGGTGGGGCCCAGTAATCTGTGTTTTAACAACTCCATTGATCCCAGGCACATCGAAATTTGAAAACCACTGATCTAGAACAATAATATGTTAAAGTCTCTTTCACACATTGGCAGCCAGAGTCAAACTTAAAATTTCCAAGATAGGTGCTAAAATTTTGCTTTTTAATTGACTTAGAATAATGAACTTGACATCTAGCCGTGATCCTTTCAGCCAGTGATGCCTAAGAGACCTGTCTGCTGCCCCACTAACCTTGTAAGTACATTAGGGCAGAAACTGTATTTGCCATTGATGTGTTTCTGAGCATCTCACATACTGTCTGACAGGCTGTAGACACTTGATAAATATTCATTGCCTGAACAATGAATGAAGAGTTAGGAGAAAGACTGGAGATGATTTAATCAGCATTCAACCAGCAGATTATTCAACCAGCAGATACAGTCACATCTATGGTAATCTAATTTAGAATTTTGTTTTAAAAAATGCTTGCTTTCTGTTACTTGGAAGACACTCATTTCTTTGCCTTAGTCAGCAACTTAAACTTATTTTATTAAAATGTATGACTGCCAATTGAAATAGGGGAAAAAAAGGTTAGCAGTGATTCTAAAACTCAAACAGTGAAATTAAATTTGGGACAGTAGTCAGTTAGCCCTGAGGTTAAAGAGGCAACCAAAAGAAAACAAATGGGAATAAAGGATTTTAGTTGTTTTAACTCCAATTCTGAGGCTAATCTTGGAAATACAGTGAAATTACTTTCTCCCTCTCTATATGCATATATATTATAGTATGAGAATAAATGATTGCTTATTTCCTAAAGCATAGAAAAATCCATATTAATCAAGGGAAGATAAATAGACTATACTGAATATAATTTATTAAGGCATGGAAACATAAAATTTTTATTTTAGGCAAGTTTCAATTAATCTATATTTCAATTAATTTATGTATTTTATTAAACATGTATCCTCATTAATTAAATTTTATAGTAACTCTAACATGTTTAGAAATCAGGAATCATATTATCAAGTTGAAGCACCAAAATTTCATAGAGAAAAGTACCTTTTCCTTTAAGAATCAGTATATAAAACTAACAACTACAATTCTAGGAGGTAGCAGGAAAATTAAATGCAGCTCGGTACCTATTCACACCTATAGACTATATAGAAAAATGTTAAAGCAATGAAAAAAGTAGCGGGATTTATTTTTTTATTTTCCTTCTTGTATTTGACCATTATTAGTAAGAAGCCCTCAGTAAAAATGAATAGCCTTACCAATATTCTCAGCAAAACATATTTGGTTTCATTAATGTAAAATCTTTTACCACCAATAAATATTGAGAGTTTGGGTCTCCCGGCCTAAGGCCATCACCTTCCTTGGAGAGCTGAGAATGAATGAAAAACACATATATTATCTAGAGCAGCACTATACGTTAGAGAAAAAGAAATCTGAATGACTGACAGTGATTCTTTGGTGACCCCTGAAATAATGCAGCATTAACTAATGAATTAATAGGAACGTTAGAGCCATCATTTTTTACTATTGGCTTAGGAATAACAAGAGAACCTCAGGCACTAAAGGAACACCATGGCATTAATTTGTAAGTAGGCCAAGAAGATAAGGAACATTCCCAAGAGTTTAACTTACTCTCAGGGAGCACTTACTGACTTGTTCATTCATTCCTATATTCGTTCACTGAGTCCTCTTTAATTTTGTACTTGGGTGTACTTTTAGATGTACTTTAGAATTTAAAAGTTGACCTGTCCATCTTTTGAGAACTAAAGGATACAAAAAGTACCTACGATGCTCCAACCTTCACCAGCATTTCAATGACCCCCAAAGGTCTCTGTGCAGTCCAGCCTCTGTTTTGAGCTCCAGGGTAGATATGAAGCGCATTTCTAACACTATCACTCTGAAGGTATATAGAGGTCTATTAGATCTATGTCAAATGCTCACCATTCAAGTACACGGGCTCACACAAACGTGCATGCTTGGCATCTACTACCATTAATTCATAAAATGACCTTTTAAGAGTAGGCCTTTGGGCTCAGTGCCTGTAGCTCAAGTGCCTCAGGTGCCAGCCATGTACACAGGAGCTGGCAGGTTCAAGCCCAGCCTGGGCCTGCCAAACAGCAATGACATCTACAACCAAAAAACCAGCTAGGCGTTGTGGCAGGCACATATAGTCCCAGCTACTTGGGAGGCTGACACAAGAGAATCACTTGGCCCAAGAGTTGGAGATTGCTGTGAGCTGTGACACCACAGCACTCTAGGCACTCTACTACAGGCAACATAGTGAGACTCTGTCTCAAAATAAATAAATAAATAAATAAATAAAGAGTAGGCCTTTGTGCAGGAAATGAACTGGATTTAGAGATATACTCAGGCAATGTCTCAGCACATGGTTTCTTCCATGCCTGTTTCTCAAGCCAGCCAATGTTACAAATGGCAACTGACAGTTCCAGACCCTCCCAGCTGCCTGCAGAGCCTTTAAGTGCTGTCCTCATTACTCTTCTCCTTGTTGACTAGCATTGAAGAAGCAATGATATTATATGCTTAGATTAACTGATGAATATATAGAGTTCTTTCTGAGAAACTTTAATAGTTCTGAAGAAACTATACATTTAACCCAAAAAAGAAAACTGGTTGGTTGGTGATTTTAAAGGTGTTTCCCCCTATTAGCTCTACATCTTCTGAATCCTCTCATTTGGGATGTGCTTGAGACCATGAACAGTTAGGCAAAGATGGTAAGATACCTCAGTAAAAAGAGGCTGAGAGACTGGTAAAGCTGCCGCAAGGTAGGAGTTGTCCCCGATGTGTACGTAGTGTATTTCTGCTGTGAAAAGGGAATTTCAGTGTGAACTTTCAGTTGCACACAACAAACTCCTTTTTCTTTAAATGATTGAGATTAGGTGATTAGCACTGTTCCTTTAACAACTGATAAAATGAAAAGTGAACCCCTGTGGCCTGAAGGGAAGGAAATAAGTTGGGCTGTATGATCTAGGAATAATAAAATCCAGTGAAGAGGTCACAATGGTTAAGTACCTGAGGCCTAGCATGGCCACATCACTTATTATCTTCCTCTTGAAACACTCTCTCTTTCCACCACCATCTCTCCATGACTGGCACCATCTCCCCAAACCACATCCACATGTCCTACCATTTCTAAATCCTATTTAGGATCCTCACTTTGAGTTGTTGGACCAATGTAGGAGTTGAAAGTGGACATTTAGCAGGAGAGGCAAGTCCTGCCATGTAAGGCCAGATAGAGTCAGGATGCAGCGGTAATGACCTCTGCTCTTCAGTGAGAATTGGGAGTGAGCTAGTCATTTCTGGGCAGAGCATCTGTGAAGGAGATCCACACAGCAGTTCCCACCCCACAAAGATGAGAATTGATTGAAAGCTTCTTAGTATACCAAAGAGTATAGGAACGTCCTTGTAGAGATTTGTAATTGCTGCAAGCATTAGCTTGCCACTGAGAGGCTAATAGTGAGAACTACACAGTATCATGTTTGATGGGGAGCCACTAAAATCTACCTGCAGGAACTCCGTGGTCTGAGCAAGCCATGCAATCCAGCTGAGTCACAGATAGAGGAACTCAATGCAGGTCTTTCCAGCCACCATCATCCCCTCCCTTCCTCAGGAGAGCCACCACCAGAACATGTGAACTTGAGGAATATGAAGGTCAAAGCCAGCACACTGAGTTCAAACTGAGGTTCTACCTGAAAAGATGAGGTGGAAATGGAGGGCAGTGAATGGGAAAATGGGGCAAGGAGTCAAGGCACCAGGAGAACCAAGTTGGGAAAAGGCTAGATCGTTCCTGATGGGCTCTGAAGATAAAGTGGGCTTTTGTTTTATTTGTATGTTTTTTGAGACAGGGTCTCTCTCTATCCCCAGGCTGGAATGCAATCAGCCTTAAACTCTTGGATTTAAAGCAATCCTTGCACCTCAGCCTCCAGAGTAGCTAGGTCCTTTTTGATCTTGAAATGTGGCCTTTTGACTAAATCCAAATTTTCAAAACAAATCCTAGATTTAAATATATATATATATATACACACATATATATATATAAAAAATAAAAATGTATCAATAAAAATAAAAGGATTTTATCAAGATAGAAGGCCATAGGATCTCTACCTCTGAGCTCAGGCCACAAGTTTATATCACTATGCCTGGCAAATTTTTATTTTATTTTATTTTATTGTTAAGAAACATGGTCTGGTTATGTTGCCCAGGCCAGTGTCAATCTTCTATCCTCAACTGATCTTCCCATCTCAGCCTCTAAAGGAGCCAGGACTGCAGGAATGAGCCATCCCCAGCCCCTATTGGACTTTTCATTCGTTTCTATTAAGTGTGGGCAAACCAAGATTAATCAAATGGTTAGGACAGAGAGGAAGGGCAGCAAGTTGAGGGGGTTCATATCTGAGACCATGATTTTCACTGCAAAGTAACAAGTAAATAGGTAAGTTAATCTGCTGAGAGGAGGGAGATGGGTGAAGGACCCCAAAGGACTACATAGGTCTAGAACAGCCTCTGTGGGGATGAAGAAGTTAACTGGGGACATACCAGTCCTTCCCAGCAATGTGGGTCCATGTGAAGCTGGAAAATAGACATTTAATGTAGCATCACTACATTAAATTTGGGCTTGTGGTTTTCTTCAGTGTTGACCAGTTTCAAGAGGAGAGGAAGCAGACTGCAGGACAGATAGAAGGTTTGGCATTAGCAAAGTAGATGCAGTGGTTACATAACAAGGTAAGGGGCTAAGGGCAGCAAACACAGCCATTCGTTGTGCGGGTCTAGGTTGGAAAAGAAAGTATGACTGTTAATTTTGTTTGTCAACCTGGCTGAGCCACAGTATCTAGATATTTGATCAAATATACACATAATTCTGGATGTTTTTGTAAGGCTGGTTTTAGATAAGGTTAATATTTAAATCAATGGACTTAGAGTAGGCTGCCCCTCAGAATGTGGGTGGGCCTCATTCAATCAGTTGAAGGCCTGAATAGAGTAAGACTGACCTCCCAAGCAAGAAGGAATTCTGCCAACAGTAAGCGTTCACACTTGAACCACAACATTGGATGCTGGAGTCTCTAGCTTGCCAGCCTACCCTGCAGATTTTGGACTTGTCGGCCTTCGCAATCACATGAGCTAATTCCTTAAAACAAAACCTCTCTTCATTTACGTACACATCTTATTGGTTCTTTTTCTCTGGAGAATCCTAATACAGAGGGTTATACAGGAGAGAAGAGGATTGGGTGAAGAAACAATAAGATACCAGAGTCCTGAAAAGCAAATTTAGTGAAAATAATGGAATGTGGGAATAGAAAGGATATAAGTTACCACATTCAGAGGCAGAACTTGAGTTTCAGATTTCAGATGCAGATCTGAAAATGAACAAAATTGGGAGTAGACGTAGAGAACTTGGAAACTGAAAAAGTCTTTGAGACTTGGGTGCTGGATGCAATGACCACATGCACACTGAAGCTGGGCATCCGGCCTACGCATGAGCTTGGAAGGAAACAAAAAGACTGAAAACTGCACGGCAGGTGTCAGCAGACATGGAGCTGCA
The DNA here is from genome assembly GCF_000181295.1 of Otolemur garnettii. Lineage (NCBI taxonomy): Eukaryota > Metazoa > Chordata > Mammalia > Primates > Galagidae > Otolemur > Otolemur garnettii. Next base: position 6,580,460 of record NW_003852447.1, read on the forward strand.
TCTGATAAGATTCCTCAATATCATCTGTAACTAACATCTAACTCCTTGCATGGAATGAAGGTCCTGTATAACCTGGCCCTTTGCACCTTCCCAGCTCAACTCTATCTAGTCAGCCCCAGCCTAGCCAGGCTTCAGCGACACTGACCTTGTCTGCGATTTGGGAACAGATTAAAGTTCTTGGCATTCAAACCTCTCCACATTCCACTCTTCTTGCCTGGCATTCCTGGCCCCACCCCCTCTTCTCCACACTGGAGGTTTCAAATGAAGCCAAAAAGAATTTTCAATTTGACAAGCACTCCTAATACACCAAAAGCCCTTTGGGCAATAGTTTTTTATTTTTATTTTTTAAATTAAATCATAAACACATTAATGCATTTATGGAGTACAATGGGCTGATTTCATATAGAATTAGGAATGCTTACATCACACTGGTTAATATATACCGCATCTCATTTACTTAATTATTGTGTTAAGACATTTATACTCTATACCAATAGACCTGACATGTACCCTTGCATTATGCACCATAGGTGTGATCCCACCATTCACCCTCCCTCAATCTAACCTCCCCCCTCCCTTCCTATTCCCCCTCCTCCCTCCTTCATCTTGGACCATAGTTGTGATCTATTCGTCATATGGGGCAATAGTCTTTCAAAGGATAGAAAAATTTCATCCTATGGCCAGTGATTAGGTGTACCTCGAATGAAGCAAACTTAACTTTTCTATAGAACTGCAGGTTCTTCAAACCCTTTAAAAACTTTCAGGCTACTCAATCTCAATCACATCTAGTATTTGAGCATCCTAGGTTCAATTCAGGTAGCATCAGAGAATTGTATCAATTACTTGCAAAGATGATGATAAGCCTGCAGCAGGTGGCAATGTGTAAACTCAGCTCTAAGGTCTTAATATTTTGCATATCTTTGTCCAATGCTATCTCTCTGCCAAACTTCCAATTTCAATGCTTAATGCAAATATATTTTTTTGCATTGACTTCTTTTATTATTCTTTTCTTCCGATAGCCTCTCTTGAACTTAGTACTATATTTAAAAAGTGGTAAATAAAACATGAGCCTGGTTTTAACATTTAAAGCATGAGGTAGTTAAATAAATAGATGAGTGGATGGATAGTAGTCAATTACACTGATTCACAGCTTTCCAAATGATACCTGGATTAAAGGGTCTGGCAATAAACTTCAAGGAACCAGGCACTCTGATTTCTCTCCTTGACATGAAAAAATTCACCCATTTGACACATTTTCTTCCCTCCATGAGAGTCGTATGGGATGGGAAGAGCTATCAAGGACTGCAGTAACTCCATGGCAAATGGCTACCCTCACATGTTTGTTCACCTTCTCAATCCGCAGTCTCCAAGTTTCCCTGGTGATACAAATAACATCATTATATAGTTCTGCCTGTGGTCAGTCTTCCCTAGGTGACCATTCTTTTTACAATTAAGCAAACTGAAGCTCTCGGTGGAAGAAAGGTATGATTCCTTTCTTCTTTGAGCTAAATGCTCTCCTTCCTTAATAAATTTCTTATTCACTGTGAAATTGAAAACACAGCCTTTTCCTGATGACCAGATGGCCGAACAAATTTAATCACTTCAAGCACTCCACACTTCCTTTCCACTGCCCTTCATGGTGGGGAAATCAAGAAGCAACCTTTTCATTTTTCCCAGATGCCAAGCTCTCTTAAGAACTTTCCCAACTATTACAAAAAACAGATATGCTGTTTGCTGTAAGTTTGACTGGGGGTGGGGAGGAACAAACCAGATATGTATAAGCAATGGAGATGAAGAAAGCAAATATTTCTTTCCAGCTATAAAAGAAATCTTTCAGAGGAGGGAAACAGTAAATAAATAAAACAAATAAGCCAAAATTATATTCTTCTTGATTAGTATCTTATTCAACAAGAATGCCACTTATATTTATTCTGATTTATCTGGGATAGTGGTTTGAATTAAAAGTTCCCTTCAAATTCCTATCTGGTACTCCAGAAAACAAACCTAGGAAATTCTAATGTGTAACATAGGCCAATGTGTATAGAATCTTACCCCAAATCAAATGATATCCCCTGAATATTGTGGACTATTTCACTAATAAGGCTTGTCATGACTTCCTGGGTGTATATTGTCCTTTGATGGTCTTACCTATGCAAATTTATTGAACTTTCCAAATCTGTTTTGTCCACTTGAAAAAAAATGGGTCTCTTAGGCTTGCCAATATATGAAAAAATATAGGGAAAGAAATTCACTTTGGTAAGGTACTTTCTTTTCTTTTTCTTTTTTTTTTTGAGACAGAGTCTCAAGCTATCCCCCTAGGTAGAGTGCTGTGGCATCACAGCTCACAGGAACCTCCAATGCCTGGGCTTAAGTGATTCTCTTGCCTCAGCCTCCCAAGTAGTCGGAACTACAGGCACCCACCACAATGCTTGGCTATTTTTTGGTTGTAGCTGTCATTGTTGTTTGGCAGGCCTGAGCTAGATTCAAACCCACCATCTCTGGTGTATGTGGTTGGTGCCTTAGCTGCTTGAGCTACAGGCGCCGAGCTGGTAAGGTACTTTCAAGCACAGATAAATTAACTAAACAAAAAGGAAATTATTCCCACAATTTGGTCTCCCATATCATCAGGAAATCATCCTCTCCTTCCTTAAACCAATTTTGGGGATGGTGACTAATGCTCTTATTTACATGGGCACTGGTAAGTCCTTCATTTATTGTTTAAAATAATGACATGTTAGAGTTGTTATGAACTGGCAAGGAAAATTAGTTTGCAACAAGGATTTTTATTAGCAGGGTTGTGAAATGAAACCAAAAGTAAAGTGGCAGCACCTAGTCTGCATTTGGAAAATATGCTATTAGAAAATGTGGAAGCAAGTCACATCTACACTGTTTCTAAAAGCTCAGAACACGAACGCATTCTAAAAACCATGGCAATAAAGCTATCGTTCAGAAATAAAAGTGGATTATACAGGTTCCAGCCTTAAGGCTTAAATGGCATATTTTCCTATCCTTTCAAATACTTCATTTTATAAAAAGAAAATTAACTAAAGAGTTCCTATCTCCTATCCTTTTCTAACAAGAATGGATTGTTACAAAATCTTCATTTTGATAATTCACTGTAAACTGTAATTAATCAGAAGCCTTACATAGATACAAAAAGACTGCTTATATGAACAGTCTTCCTTAGAAAGGACAAGGAATCGTCTTGATTCAACAGAAAGCAATTGCCATACTTGCTAATTCAAGACAGTAAGAAACTTTCCTCACCACAAAAAGACATATAAGCTAAGAAGAGGTTTCGATACTTTTGTTTACTGGTGATTTTATGTACATTATTTATAAAAACTGGTTAATGTAGGGGAGACTAAACAATGGTGGTTCAAGCAATAGTTTGAAAGCTAACAACTCGAGTAAGGAAAGAAATTCAGAGCAATGTTTTGTCCCTCCTCCACAAAACACATCAAAAGCCTGGACTCTGAACTGGAAGGTCACCAAATATTTATTTTAAAACTTTCTAGTCAATAAGAGAAACATTTCCTTGGTGCAAAGGAGTAAGTAAACATCACCCAACATTCCCTAGAAATTCT
>NW_003852447.1:6584561-6586879 GCF_000181295.1 Otolemur garnettii
TTATTATTACAGTTTAACATTATAAAATTAACAAAAATAATATAAAACTCATATTCTGGTGAAATAGCCACGTGGCAGGTGAAAACCGTATATTCCCTTCCTGTTCTCCTGCCCGTTCGTGCATTCTTTCCAAAAATCAGCACTTTTTAAAAATGCTGCGGGACATGGGACAAATTGTTAAAAAGCAGGACTGTCCCACCAAAAGCGGGACGTCTGGTCACCCTAGTAATGGTGGCAAAAAGTGCTGAAGAAGGAGAGATGAGAGGAGGCAAGAAAGGAAAACAGGGATAGGGCTTTTATGTTAAAACATCAGCAGTTTCCACTTAAAAAACAGTAAAAATAGGCTGGTGTGGTAGCTTGTGCATGTAATCTGAGTACATTGAGAAGCTGAGGCAGGTAGATCACTTAAGGCCAAGAGTTTGACACCAGCCTGAGGAACAGTGAGATGCCATCTCTGCAAAAAATAGAAAAATTAGCTGGGCCTGGTGGTATGCACCTGTAGTCCCAGCTACTCAGGAGGCTAAGACTAGAGGATAGCTTGAGCCCAAGAGCCTCAGGTTGCTGTGATTATGATGATGCCACTGTGCTCTAGCCTGCATGACAGGGTGAGACCCTGTCTCAAAAAAAAAAAAAAAAAAGAATATGGTAATGTCAATATTGATGCAAGAAAAATCAACAATCCAATACTATAAATATGCAAAAATTCATTTTCTCCCTTTGATGTGTGGCTGGGACAGATGTATTTGCTGCATTCACTGCATGCCTTCACAGATTTCTAGGCTCTCCCACGGGGACAAAGGTAGCAACGACCTTTTTTAGGTCTGCTTTTCGCTGCTTATCTCCTAACTCTTCCTTCTGGTTTGGTATGAACTATATTCCTCTTGTCCCTGAAACTTGACCTTGATTCTACTCACGTCCACAAAGATTCATTCCTATTGCACGTATTTTGTGTGGCGACTATGCACATTTTGGGTGCATCTTCTTATGTTTTCTTCAGAGATGTCATGCAAAATCTTCCAAAAAGTATCTTCTTCCTAATTATTTCTTTGAGTGAAGTTGTGACTGGTGGCTATTTGTTTTCTGAAAGATCACATATGAATTGTATACTGCAATGTCAATGATGCTGAAGAAAATTGCCAGAGGTCAATGCTGAGTGCCTCATCAAGTGTCAATACCTGCTTTAGAAACATTATAAAAGTGGGTTACATCAGACCTGTTACCCATCCTCTTCGTATCTTCAAGCTGTGTGGAAACTACTATAACTCCTTTCCTGTCTTTGGAACATAACTTACTAATGTCACATAGAAAGAGAAGGCAAATTTTACTATACAGTTAGAGACTTTTTCATCAATACTGTACTGAGTTCTAGAGCCAAATAAATCCCTTTTATCACTGTGCATAGTACCGACTGTAGTTATATTCTTGTGAAGCAAGTTGAAAACCAGGGAGATGGGGTAAACTTTCTGTCCATGGTAATATTACTTCCAGATTGATCGAAATGGCAGTTCTGAACCAGTTTTTTTACAATCTTGAGGCCACTATCATAATTTCTGAGAAGGTTCTTTGATTTCCCCATATTTGGCTCTGGGGCAAAACAATAGTTTGTAGAAGAATCACACAAAAGATTCACTGCAATTCCATGCTTCCCAGGTTTAGTTGGTATGTGAAATAATGAACAATGCCCACAAAAAGACATCAATGCCTCATCAACAATGACAACTTTGTGGGGATTGTGGTAAAGTGAGAACTTATTCATAACGATCTTCCAAAGCTCTTGAACTGGAGCAAACTTACGGTGCTGTGAGCCTCACGTGTTGTCACATCACCCAAATATTGACATGTCAGTAGGAGTCGAATTCTGTGTTCTGAGAATGTAGCACAGTACTGGAAAATTCTTCACAGTACTGAAAAAATCTGGTACATTGTCTTTATTTTGCTAGTATACACCACAGTGTAGAAGAATTCCAATTAGTCCTAACATTTCTTCTTTTACAAAATCACCAGAATTTTGGATGAGTATGTCCTTGCATGACTCTTTGACTAGAGGTACTTTCTGGTTTATAAACTTGATAATTACATCCACAGATTCATTATCAATAAGTAGTTGGAATATGAATGTTACTTTTTTGCATTATTATTATTGCTCAATATTTCATTGCAGCAATCGTCTGATTTATTTTCTGAATGTATTTATCTTTGTTCATTCTTATGAGGTTTGTTTCTAGTCCTTCTCTTAAACATTGTTATTGTTATTAAATTTTAAGCCTTTTTGTTTTTGTGAAGGCAAAAAGTGGAAACCAAATAAACACATGTAGTTG
>NW_003852447.1:6587626-6589534 GCF_000181295.1 Otolemur garnettii
TATCATATATTCTATATTTTCAGCCAAACATACTTTGATCTTCACCAAACATAATCACACTGCTCACTAACTTCACTACGAAAAACACTCAGAAAAGAAAAAGAATGCTGGCTATTCCTGGAAAAGAGACTTCAACTTGTCACCAGAAAGTGTTGAGAACTGTTGATCTAAGAGTGCTGATACGCAAGTGTCATGGATGGGTATGTAAGGGTGTAATAACAAAAGTCCTAAATGGTGAAACTGCAGCTCCCCAAACAAACCAACCTACCACAACAAAACACGTTTTTCTATCACCAGATGTTCGTCTGTTCAGGCACTACAGACTGGGTAGTTTATAAACAAGAGAAATGTATTTCTCACAGTTCTGGAGACTGAGACATCCATGATTAAATACCTGGTTTGGGTCCACTTCTGATTCACTGATGGCTGCTGTTCACTGTAACTTCACATAGTAGAAAGTAGGAACTAGCTGGCTTTCTTGGGTATCTTTTACAAGGGCACTGATCCCAATCATGCGTGCTCCGTCCTTATGACCTAATAACCACCCCACCCCAGTCCTCACCTCCTGACACATTACCTTGGGGGTGAGGATTTCAACATATGAATTTGGGTGAGAACACAAACATTGACACTAAAGAACCAGACAAGTTGTAGGTTTTTGCTTCTTGGAAAGTTCTACTAAGAATTTCTTGCATGTGTCTTCTGGTACATAAGACAGAAATTGTTCAAGGAAGATCCAGAAATGAAGTATTTGAAGTAAAATTTCATGTAGTAGTACTAAAATGGAGTATTTCAATATTGTAATGAAGTGTTCCCCACAATGGCTACTTCACCACTACTACCAGTAACATGTTAAAACACATTGATTCCAACACATTGTCAGACTTTCTAATTTTTACAATCTACTGAGTGTAAAATGGCATCTCATTGGTTTTGATTTACATTTTACTGATTACTACTGGTACTGAGCTTCTGTTTATTGACCATTCACCTTTTCTCTTCTGTGAAATGCCTGTTTCTATTGCTTAGTTTTCTTTCCTTTCTCTCTCTCTCTGTAAGACAGGGTCTCACTCTGTTACCCAGACTGGAAGGCAGTGGTGTCATCATAGCTCACAGCAACCTCAAACAATCCTCCTGCCTCAGACCCCTGAGTAGGTGGGGCTACAGGTGTGTACCACCATGCTCAGCTAATTTTATTACCCAGTTTCCAATTACATAATCCTTTTTAACTTACAGATTCATAGCAGTTCTTAAATTATTCCAAATATCTACTTCTTTGTTCATTACAAGCACATCTAATGTTCTCTCAGTTTGTGGCTTACTTCCTCACTTTCTATATGGTATCTTTTACTGAAGAGACATTCTTAATTGTCATGCAGACAAATTTATCAATCTTATAAGTATCTTTCGTAACTTAAGATATTCTTCCTATATTAGAAAAGTCCTATATTTTCTTCTAAATTTTATAATTTTGCCCTAAAAATTGAATTTTGTATGGCCATTTTTTCTGATATGAATAACCAATTACCCTAGCACTGATAAGTTTCGTTATGCCTGAGAAACTTGCCTTCCCCCTCCCTTGGCTCTCCTACTCCTTCTCCTTCCAGATTTGCCCAGCTATTCTCGAATTCTTGTTCTTCATAAAAATTTAAAAATCTGTTTTATTATGTTCTATTAAAAGGGAAAATTGGCTCAGCGCCTGTGGCTCAAGCGGCTAAGGTGCAAGCCACATACACCTAAGGTGGTGGGTTCTAGCCCGGGCCCACCAAACAACAATAATGGCTGCAACCAAAAAATAGCCGGCGTTGCGGCAGGCGCCTGTGGTCCCAGCTACTTGGGAGGCTGAGGCAGGAGACTAGCTTGAGCCCAGGAGTTGGAGGTTGCTGTGAGCAGTGAAGCCATGGCACT
>NW_003852447.1:6590096-6590616 GCF_000181295.1 Otolemur garnettii
TGGGTCCAGTCACAATAAGGTCATTTAGTTTGGATATGTTAGTTTTCTGTTGTGCTTCATCTAGGTGAGTAACTAGAAAGAGTGAACTAAGAGAAAACCAGCGCTTAATGGAATCATTTGCCAGGGACTTTTATAACATAATTTGAAAGTACCTTCATCAGCACAGACAGCCTAATAACATGTTCTCATAGTAGATTACAATGTATCTGTATAGTTTTCCAACTGAAGAGAGGATTAAGAAACAACTGTGAGCCATAATTAAATCTATTAGGCACTGGGTGAGAAGTAATGTTTAAATAACAGTTCAACAGCTGCAACACCCATACTCTTCAAAATGTTTTTTTCTTAATGCCTGAAACAGATATAGTTAAAAACAATATACTGTTCTCCTATCTTATTTCTCAACTAAAATTATAAAGAATTAAAATAATTTATTGTTTGATATATTTAATTTCTAAGAGACAAATGATGTTACTACAAAGGCCTAAAGTAACCTGCAGTATAAAAATTACCAAAAGGT
>NW_003852447.1:6591316-6599225 GCF_000181295.1 Otolemur garnettii
ATTCTGTCCACTTTTTAAAGAGCATTCTTTTGTATTAAAAGTCCTTTCCCTATTAACTAAGTTATCTGTTACCAACCAGACATGCGTGGGAAAAAAAGTCAGCTACTTTTCAATTAACAAGTTGAAACTATGGCACATCAATATTTATATAGGTCATCCAATTTCAGAGTTTAACAAGGTTTTCAGAGCACTTTTAGGAACTTTAACATGAACATAGGGTTTAAATGCTATCTTAATAAGAGTTTCTAATTAGGCAAGTGGTGTGAGATCAAGTTCTAGTGTCACTATATTCTATGGAAACTTTAACCCAAATTATTTTAAAACTTTTAAGTGTGAAAACAATTAGCTGCTCCACATCACACTGTAGGATCTGGCAAAGTGGGAAAGGAAGGAAATAACTGAATTCATTATCCTTGAGGTTTCAGCTTGAACTCCAAACATAATTCACTCAAACTAACTAGCTCATCTAGAATGAGTGAATGCTCACCTACTTTTTCAATAGATATCTTTTAGTTTAGAAAAGGGGGGGGGGTCTTTGAAAAAAGGACTTGAAAACAAACATATAAGAAAGGAAGCTGTAATATTTCAGGCCAATTAGTATTCTGAAAAGAATAATCCACAATCAGAAAAGTGATGCATTAATATGTCACTTTTTTACAGCTTTACTGAAGCATAACTGATGCACAATAAACTTCATGTGTTTAAAAAGTGTACAGTTTGATGTGTTTTGGTCTATGTATATGCCTATGAAATCACCACCAGAATCAAGTCAGTGAACATTTCTATCACTACTGGAAGTTTCTTCATTTCCTTTTTAATCCATCCCTCCCTCCAAATCTTTCTCATCCTACCTACCTCTACATAATCACTAATCTACTTTATTAAGTAGTTAAGCCTGCATTTTCTAAAACTGTATATAAATGGAATTATACAGGTTTTACTCTGTCTGCCTCTTTCATTAAGAATCATTATTTTAAGACATTTGTTATTGTATTAATGATTTATTTCATTTTATTGCTAAGAAGTCTGAGTACCTCCCCATAGTGATATTCAGCAATGTGGTAAGTAGCACTTTTTCTAGGATGAGTTCACAAACTTAATTGCCCAACCACATAGGCTATTACACAGATATTATAAAGATATGGAAAACTATTCACCTTTTGATGCATATTGGAGCTATTTCCAGCTTTTGGATATTATAAACACAGCTGATATGAACATGTGTATATAAGTCTTCATGAGCATGTATGTCTCACTTGTCTTGGGTAAATATCTAGAAGCAGAATAGCTAGGTTGTGTGGTAAGTATACCTGGACTGTTTCTGAAGTGGTATTATTTTACATTTCCATCAACAGTGTATGAGATTTCCAGTGGATCCATATTGTCATCAATATATGGTATGGCTAATCTGTAGCCATTTTAGTGCTGTGTTAGTGGTATCTCACTGTGGTTTTAATTTGCATTTCCTTAATGACTAAAAATGTTAAGCATTCTCATGCTATTTTTCAATAGCCTCTCTTCTTTGGTGAAGTATCTGTTCAAATCCTTTGCCAATTTTTATTTTTTGAACTGATCATTAAAATTGGACTTTAAGAACAATGCAATTTAGATGAGTATGATACCATTAAATAACACATCTGACCTTTTGTAATGCTTACTCTGTTTCTCCATTACCATATGTTCCCGGCACCACAAGAAACAGCCCAAAGCTTCCATACCATCAGTATTCCATAGGAGCTGAAATAGTAACACTCTATCTTTATATATAGACCTTTGTTAATTTTGTTGTTGTTGCAGTTTTTTTGGCTGGGGCCAAGTTTGAACCTACCACCTCTGGTATATGAGGCTGCACCCTACTCCTTGAGCCACAGGCGCCACCCTGAACCTTTGCTAATTTTTAAATTGAGTTGTCTTTTAATGGGTTATAAGTGTTCTTTATGTATTTTAGATACAAATTATTTGTCAGAGTAATTTTAAAACTGTTTTCTCCAGTCTATAAATTGCCTTTTAATTTTCTTAACTGTGTCTTTCAAATAGCTAAAGTTTAGGTTTGATTAAGTGTAAGTTATCAACTTTTTCTGTTATGGTCTTATAGTAATTTTTGTGTCTAAAGAAATTTTTGTATAAATCAAGATCATACAGATTTTCCCCTATGTTTTCCTTTTTGAAGTTTCACAGTTTTATATTTTACATTCAGATTGATGATCTGTTTTGACTTATTTTTTTGTAGTTGTGTAAGTTACAGAGAAAAGCTCATTTGTTTGCAAAAAAGGAATGTTTAATTGTTCAAGTACAATTGCTGAAAAGATCACCCATTCTCCAAGGGAATTACCTTGGCCTTTTTGTCAGAAATCAAGTTATCCTATCTGTGTATGTCTCCTGAATTCTCTGTTCTGTCCAATGGGTCTTTATTCCTATCTTTGTACCAACACCAACACCAACCATGTCTTAATTACCATAGCTTTACCCTAGTTTTGAAATTAGGTACTGTAACTCCTCAAACTTTAATCATTCTTTTTCCTAAAATTGATTTGGATATTTGAAACTTTCTCTAGTCCCATATAAATTTTAGCATTGAGTTGTCAATTTCAATAAGGAGCCACCTAGAATTTTGACTCAGATCACATTGAATACAGATCAGTTTGAAGCAGTTTGAAGAGAACAGATATTTTAACGATACTGAGTCTTTCAAACCATAAACATGGTATCTCTCACCACTTAAATGTTTTCTGTGCTTTCTCTTACTAGTATTCTGTTTTGTCAGCATAATAGACTTTTTACATACCTTATTAAATTTATATATAAATATTTCATGGCTTTTTGATACTATTGTAAATTGTACTTTTTTCATTCAATTTCTAACTGTTCTTGCATATTGCAACTCTGCCAAATCCAACTTATTAGTTCTAATTGCTCTATTGTATATTCTTTGGAATTTTTGCATAAAGAATCAACTCATCTGTGAACAAATATGATTTTATTTCTTCTTTTCTGTTTTTTCTTTCTATTGTACTGGATAAGACTCAGTATGACAACTGAATAAAAGTGCAACTGAGCTCAGGCAATCCACTGGCCCTGGCCTCCCAAAGTGCTAGGATTACAAACATGAGCCACTACGCTCAGCCCCTTATTATTTTAAAATACTCAGCCAGCTATGGAATACTGTGCATATTTATTGTCTACCAGCAGCCTTGCAGTGAGTCTTTTACCATTAGCTATGACACTAACTATAGTTTTTTTGGTAGAATTCTTTTACTAGGTTGAAAAAGTTGTTTTCTATTTCTAGTTTGCTGAGAATTTTTATCATAAATGAATGTTGAATTTTGTCATATGCTGTCTGTACTTACTGAGATAAACATATGGTTTTTCTTCTTTAGTCTATTCTACTTTAGTCTGATTCTTTTTTAATCTGCTGTTTACATTGATTTCTAAATGCTGAGCCAACTTTGCACACCCAGGAAAATGATCACTTGCTCATAATTTATATTATCCTTTTTATATAATGCTGAATTCAATTAAATATTTTGCAGAGTATTTTTGTGTCTATGTTTATGAGAGATATTTGTAATCTTCTTTTCTTTTACTGTCTTTGTCTGCTTTATGTATCTGGGTAATGCTAGCTTCACAAAATGAGTTAGGAAGTGTTTTCTCCTCTTTTATTTTCTGGGAAAGTTCATGCAGAACTGGTATTATTTCTTCCCTCAATGTTGGGCAGATTTTGCCACTAAAGGCATCTGGGGCTGGAGTTTTCTTTGTTGGTTCTTAACTATAAATTACATTTTAAAAAGTGATTTATGCCTATTCAGTCATAAATAAACAGGCAAATTATTAATCACATGACTTGAGGTTTAGGATGAAAACTTGTAAAAATCAGTTTGATATGCAGCCAACTGTTTAATATTTTTGCCTTTTTTGAACTGCTCACAGTGAAAAAAGGAATAAACTTTTCAGTGATGGAAGATACAATGAATAATATTTTGGAATTTATTTTTCAAGAGGAAGAAAGAAAACGATTTCAACAAAATTAAGGGTTAAGACAGATCCTAATAAAGGCATCTTGAGATTAGGGAAGTTATGTGCTCACTATATAAAAAAATGTTACAGAAAACAAAATCTGCACTGGATTTATATTTATGTCTACAGTCTCAATATTCCCTCATGGATACTAATCTACAACGAAACACTTCATAATTGCATACTTAAGGTTGACTGTAAGTTTCAGAGGGCCACATGCTAGACATGAGGTGTCTTATTCTTTTTTTAAAATGCTAGTAAGACTGCAATTTGGCTTTTTTTTTTTTTTTGAAAACACAATACCATATGCCAGATTATTCTTACAAACCAAATATAAAATCCTATACTTATGATTATTATTTATTTATTTATTTTTTAGACTGAGTCTGTTGCCCTGGGTGGAGTTCTCTGGTGTCAATAGTTCACAGCAACCTCAGTCTTTTGGGGTCAAGCAATCCTTCTGTCTCAGCTTTCCAAGTAGCTGGGACCATAGGCATTTACCACAATGACTGGCTAGTTTTTCTATTTTACTAGAGATGGGTTCTTGCTTTTGCTCAGCCTGGTCTCCAACTCCTGAGCTCAGGCAATCCACCAGCCCTGGCTTCCCAGAGTGCTAAGATTACAGACATGAGTCAACACACCCAGCCCCTTATTATTTTAGAATTACCTTAGCCAGCTATGGAATATTGTGCATATTTAATGTCTACCAGCAACAAAAAAGTAGGCTTCTATGTATCTATCACACTTATTTTCCAGGTAACCTGATCTACTAATTACTGACTGCTCTGCTGCTCCCCTTGACTTCCTCAGAAACCACTCCTTTAGAACTTTGCACTTTTAATCTATTTGTGTCTTGATATTTAAAATGGATTTATTTTAGACGGCACATAGTTGAATCTTGCTTTTTCATCTAACCTGACAATCTGTCATTTAATTAACACATCTGGGACATTTACTAAAGTTCACCGTAATTATCAACACCTTAGATTAAATAATCTGTCATCTTGCTGTTTTCTATTTCTTCTGTTTTTTCTTCCTTTTGCACTTCTATTTCAGCTTGCTTTTAAATTAAGTATCTTTTATGATTCTATTTTGTCTCTATTGCTGCTGGCTTATTATTTAATTTCATTAAAAATGTTAGTTTTTTTAGATTTACAATGTTCAGATTTACTTATAATCTACCTTCAAATAACATGTCATTACTTATATAGTGTAACAATCTTACAACAGTATAATCTCAGTATGTCCCCCTCTTCTATTTTACTATTGCCATATATTTTACTTTTATACTTTCTATAAATCCATAATGCACTATTATTTTTTATTTAGAGAGTTAACTGTCTTTCAGAATGATTAAAAATATAACAATAAATATTCCTTGTATTTATTTAAAAAAAAAAACATTTTCAAAGCTCTTCAGTTCTTTGTATAGGCTAAAGTTTCTCTCTGATATTCTACTGCCTAAAGAACCTCCTGTAACATTTCCTATAGTGTAGTCTGTTCTTAATGAACTCTCTTAGCTGTCATTAGTCTGAAAAAGACTTTCCTTATTATATGTTATTTTCATTGGTACAGAATTCTGGATTGACAATTTCATTTGTTAATTTTAGCTTTGGAGATGTCAAGATGTCATTTCATTGTCTTCCTGCTTACATATAGCAGGCCTTCTGTAATTCTTATTTTTGTTTTTATATTGTTTGAATTTTTTTCCTCTTATTGCTTTCAAGAGTTAATCTTTGTTTTTCAAAAGTTTCAATATAATGTATCTAGGATTTTAAAATTCTACTTCTGGCTTTCTGACTTTTATGACTCCATAGCTTGATATCTTTTATTTTGACAACTCTTAGCAGCAGCTCTCTCTTTAAGTATTTCATCTGATCCACTGTCCTTCTCTTCTTATGATATGCCAATTTATGCCCAGTTTTTACATGTTGTGTATATGTTGTTGTTGTTTTTAAATTTTTAGTCTTTGTTCCTCAATTTGAGTAGTTCTTGTTTACCTATATTCAAGTTCACTGAATCTTTCCTTATCCATGTTAAGTATACTGATGAGCCTGAAAGCATTCTTCATCTCTATTATCGTAGTTTTTTTTTTTTTTATTTCTAGCATTTCAATTTTACTTGTTCCTATGGTTTCCATTACCCTGTTGACATTTCTCATTGGCTTGTCCACCTTTTCCATTATAAATTTTTACATATTAATCACAGGCACTTAAAATTTCTTATTGTACCAACTAAGATGGTTCCTCATAGTACCTACATTTGGGTCATCTCTGCATTCAATTATGTTGATTGCTTTGTCTCTTGACAGGGTGTTGATTTTTTTTTTTTCTTGTCTGTTTTTTGCCCTATAATTTTTTTTTTTTTTCAGTTCTGAGCATCACGTGTGGGATGGTAGAGACATTTAAAAATAATGTATGTCGTATGCATTGTCTTCTGCTAGAATTTTAGCGCACAAGGCTGAATCAGTTCAGTCAGGAATCCATCTTATTCAGGAATTATTGGTTCATAGGTATTTTCACTATACCACTACCTTCAAATCCCTTTGGTATTACCTTGCACCTACATTGAATGCTATGTTGCTAAAGGATTTCTTTTCTTATTTTTCCTGCTCTACCCTTGCTTTTGAACTCTAATCACATTTTTGCTCCCTCACCTAGCAGTAGGGGCTGCTATTACTCGATACTTAATTCTTATTAGCTTGCTGTGGGACACCGGATTCTCTGTTGTCCTGATCCAGCCTCAGGTTTAGATAAGGTCCCTGTCCTTGAATCTTGTTAAATGGGCTTTCTTTAGGGTATTTATTATATTTTTAATGGCTGGAGAGCCAAGATGGCTTCCTGTTACTCCTCCAGGAGTAGCAGGTTTTCCTCTTTCCTCTCCCCAGGTCACAGTGTAGGTCTTTATCTGTTTCCCCAAAACAAAAAGGTTTCCTGCCTTCCCCTGATGAAGAACAAATACTGTTTTTTAGTGAAGAAGAGTCCAGGCAGGACTGTGTGCTCTTTTGACAGTGGTGGCTGCTTCTATCCTTCAGGCCTACCATGAAGGAAGCCTACCATTAAGGAAGGCTTTGTAAAGTCCCTGCCCTGCACTCAATTCTCTTTTTAGATACCCGATGAGGTCCATGGAGTAAACTCGACAGATAGGTGAAAATCCCTGTCCTGTTAGCAGGTTCCAGGAATTCTAGAGTCTCCTGTTATTATACTCTCAGCTTTTAAGAATTTCCCATATTTTTTCTTACTTGTTTGTAGGCGTCTGGTATCTCTTTTATGCTCTGCCAGAGGTAAGGCAGTGCTTGTGTCTTATCTTTCCATGGAGGCGCTTTTCTTTCCTTACATTTCAGGCTACTTGGCTGCACTGCAACTTCAGTTTCTGGAAGGTTTAAGTAGTGATTTTGCTATCATACAGCTTTTTCTTATTTTAAGTGTAGATAATGATGCATATTCCAGTCTTCTCCATCCTAAACAAAATTAAAATTCTCTCTAGTTGTTTGTTGTTGTTCTTCTTGGACTTCATATGCTAGCCCTAAAATTTGTATGAAAATACAGAAAAATCACAGATTGCCAAAACCTTCTTGGGGAACAAGGTTATGACAATAAAAACAAGACAGTGAGTTACTAGTGCAAAGATAAACAAACCAGTGGTCCAGAATAGAAAGCTCAGAAGCAGAGCCATACAAACATAGGCATTTAATTTACAACAAAGATGGTATCACAAAGCAGTATGAGGAAAAAAGAGTTCCAGTGTTATTAGGATATGCTATATGCATGAATGGAAGTAAAACTCAATGGAAATCAAGGAGATGAGAGGGGAGAGAAGGGGTTGGGCAAAATCACACCTAAAAGGTACAATGCATACTATCTGGGTGATGGGTACACTTAAAACTTTGACTCAA
>NW_003852447.1:6600369-6601716 GCF_000181295.1 Otolemur garnettii
AGGCAAGAGATGTGACTAGGTACAGCACAAAGGAGGCTATCCAATGGCCAATAAAATACACATAAAGGTGCCAAATCTCATTTGCAGTGAGGAAAATGCAAGTTTAAATGAAATACACAGTGAGACACCTCTAAACTACTACTGGCAAATCCACTCCTAGAAATAACTAAACAGAAATTCAAGAGCACGAATACCAAGAAGATATGTACAGGAATGTCTAAAGCTGCATAATCAATACTTTTAATAGCAAAACACTGGAATCAATCCAAATGGTCATCTACAATAGAAGGGGTAAGTTGTATATACCCAAACAAGGGAATATTCTAAAGCAAAGAACAAGTCACGGCTGTATCTCAAAAACATAATATAAAACAAAAAGTCAATAGAGATCAAAATAAAAGCAGTTAATATAGAACAAAAAATACCCACCATATATTTCCATTTAATATGAATTCAAAAAATAGGCAAAATTATAGTATTTAAGGACACAGGTTTAGGTGTTAAAACATCAGTATCTGGTTAACTTTGTAAGGGAAAGAGGTGTTAGTGATTGGGAAGGAAAGTACTGGGGCTTCCAGGATGCCAATGATGTTGTACTTTTTAACTTGGCTGACAGTTACATGGGCATACACTCTGTGAACTAGTAAGCTATACCTTTATGTCTTCTGTGCTTATTTATGTGTATTATACTTCATGATAATTTTCCCCTACCCCCAAAAAGTTTTTGCTCACTGATGATCTTAACTTTTTACTAGACATGTTTTACATGTAGTGGTGGGAAACTACCTGAACTTTAATATAGTCTTCAGTTTTTATTTTCTAGGACTCCTTGTTTTGTGTTTTCTTGAAATGGAGTGAGGGTAGAGATGGAGGAATTCTTCCTCTGTTTGGAACTAAGAGACAAAGATTCAGATAAAGGCAAAAAAAAAATCAGCTTTATTACTGACAAAAACTAGATTAGAGGATGTGTGACCACAAAGAGTTACCAAATACTCTAACCCTAAGTTAGACGGACTTGCCTGCAGGACTTGTCCAAGGCAGAGAGAAACAACTTCAGGTTTCCTTGTAGCCTGCCTCAGAAAATGATTTTTTGATTTTTGGCTGATATCAAAGACATACAGAGAGCTTTGGGAGAAATTTTCCCATTCTTCTCAGTCTGAAATGGAGTGAGTGAGGAGCTTACTTTTCCCTCTTGGATAGAATAGAAATTCCCTATACTCTTTGGAAGTGTGAAGAATGAGGAATAAATATTATTCCTTTCACAACAGACAGACTACCTGTGCTTGATAGTGCATCTTTGAAGTCAGCTCTTTGAAGCTTAACACAGACTACAATAGACAAAATTTT
>NW_003852447.1:6602343-6617766 GCF_000181295.1 Otolemur garnettii
AAACATCTACAACTCTAAGCCATTATTTCCTTCTCAGAATGACAAGTGATAATTATTGTGTGTGTCCACAAAGAATTTTATTCATGATATTTATCAGTATAGATAATTTTTATACAGAAAGTTTCAGTTCAGATGTAGCAGTACAGTTTTTTAAATGTTTATTTTTTGTTTTAAGATAATTGTAGATTTGCATGCAGTTGTAAAATATAATACAGAGATTCCGTATACCCTTTATCCAATTTCCCCCAGTGGTAAGATCTTGCAAGACTATAGTACAATATAATAATTAAGATACTGATGTTGGGAAAGTCGGGACACATTTCCATCATCACAAGTATTCCTCATGTTGCTTTTATAGCTACACCTGATTCCCTCCCAACCTCACATCTTCTTTAACACATCTAGCATTAATCTGTTCTCCATTTCTATAATTCTGTCATTTCAAGAATGTTATATAAATGGAATCATATGGTACATAACTTTTGAGATCGGATTTTTCACTCACTACAATTCTCTGGAATTCTTCCAGGTGGTTCCATGTATCCATAGTTTTTCTCTTTTTCATCACTGAGTAGTATTTCATGGTTGGATACAGCACAGTTTGTTTAACCATTTGCCTATCAAAGAAAATCCCTGAGATTTTGATTATTACACATAAAGCTGCTATAAACATCCATTTATAGGTATTTGTGTAAAAATATGTTTAGAATGATGTCTAACTCTTTGCCTAATGTTCTGGCTAATAACTTTAGTGCAAAAGACATCAAGGCATTTGCCAGAGGTAAGAGACTATTTCCTTATAACTGACGCTTATCAGTACTTACAGCTTTGTAACTATCTACTACCTGACCTTGCAAGTAGTTGTCTCTCTGTCTCTGGGCTTAAATTAGACAAGATATATATTTGTAAAAGTACATTTTTTGAAACATAAATTTCATTGAATGCTTCTAAAAAAGGAGATGGATTTCATGGCCAAGTAAGTTTAAGGAAAAGCTAAATCCCTTCCCCCACCTTTTTTTTTTTTAATTTTGAAATTAACAAATGTAGATTGGTGTGGAAAAGGAGGAATCTGATATCCAACTACTCAAGTTCAAATCGTAGCTCCATCACTGGCTGGATACATTGACCCTCACTCAGGAAGACACTGAACCTTCTTATGCCTCAGTTTCCTCCTCTGTGAATGGCAGATATATGCATTCCTCTCATACAAATGGAAGATTATCTATAAATATATGTATATATAGTAAATGGCAGAGATAGCATTCCTTTCATACAAATGGAAGATTATCTATAAAGACACACAGAAAGTACTTTATAAGTTGGCTATTATTATTTTTGCCATTATAATAGTATCATCATC
This sequence comes from Otolemur garnettii, assembly GCF_000181295.1. Taxonomy (NCBI): domain Eukaryota; kingdom Metazoa; phylum Chordata; class Mammalia; order Primates; family Galagidae; genus Otolemur; species Otolemur garnettii. Next base: position 6,603,704 of record NW_003852447.1, read on the forward strand.
AACAGCATCACGATCTTATTAAAAACACCCATGTCCAGGCTCCACCTCTGGAGATTCAGATTCACTTAGTCTGGGGTTGATCCAGTGAAGCAGCAGAGGTTCCTTCAGATTAAGAACATGTCCAAGATAGGACTAAAAACAGGATTCAAAGCCACACCAAATTTCCTGTTGGGAAGCTGTCATACTTTTATGTCTATACACAAATTTAGTGAATCTTTTATAATTGACTAACTCCATGGTCCTGAAAAAAGAGTGCCCTCTGTCACCAACTGGGCTTGCAACATCACAAACTCATGATTCCTCAGAGGTAATTCAATAAAAATAAAATGCAGTTCTGCACAGGTGGTATATATTAGCTTTCAAAAATATTCCTAAATATAGCAGATAGCATTGAAACACAAAATTTTGTGAGTCATAGCTTAGCAAATCAAATCTAAAACAAGATATTATTTCCTTTGAAATAAAACAATTATGATTGCTATTATTTCTGTAGGTGTCACTACCACACTGCTGATTTCCAAAGGTCCTCTTATTTTCAGTACCAGGAAAATTTCCAGGACACTTGGGGAATCATTCTGGAGGTGGTGGCAATCTTCTTACCACTTCTACAGCAATCTTCAGGTACGCTTTGGCCTGGAAAAGAACAGACTCATTTGTTCTGTGTTTCTCCCCAGCAGACACGGAATGACTCATGTACTGTTTGCCATCAATGCCTACTGTAGTTGACAGTAAAATGGCTGAGTGAGATGAGGAAATTTAGTAGTGAGATGATAATGAATGCTATGTATACTCCAAGTGGGGCGGGGGAGAAGGGATTTTAGATTATCTGAAGGGTAATTACTTGGAAAGTGACTTTTTGAAATAATATTTAGTACTGGCACTCACTGTTTTTCCAACTCTAATCCTGATGTTAGCAAACTAGCATCCCAGACTAGTTGCAGAAAAATTACACCTTCCTTTTCTGACAAATTGATATCCTTAGTTAGATGCTGCCAAAACTTCTTTGGCATAAGAGCTGTTAGTCATTTTAAGGAAGACTATTTATTACTACCCTATGGTTTAACTTTGGAAAGTTTTTCTTCCTCATTCTGAGAACAACAGTGTGTGATACTAGCACCAAACACCTATATAGCTCCTTCACCTGGTAAATTCTGAGTATCATGCAAGTTGTCACACTCTGTACATGTGGAATCCCTACTGCCATGGAACACTAAAATCAGCTCCCAAACCGTGGAGTAAGCCACAAACTAACCTAAGACCCATAGGTTTCAGTTAAAACACTGGTCATGATATTTGCATTTTAAGAGTTCTTTTAAATACTGTAATGCAAATATTACTTATTTCTCCGAACTTTTCATAAAAAGGAGCTATGGAATACAAAGTAAGATTTTCTAAAATCATTAATTTCAATACTGATACACTTACAGTTATATATGTACTACTAGTACTAATGATAATAGCTAAAATTTACTGAGTACTTAACGTTTGCCAAATATTATTTCATTTGCCTCAAAGTCACTACAGGGGGTAAATTCTGCCATTATCCTCTCTTTATAGATGAGACCAAGACCCCAAAACATGAAGAATCTTGTCCAAACCATTATAGCCAGTAAGAAATAAGCTGGGCTTTAAACTCAGGCTGACCAACTCCTAGACACTGTATGGTAAAAAGAGATGTTTATGGCCTGTTTGCCCTAACGTGATGCAATGCTGTAGTGTGTTTCACACAGCTTCATTTTTAAAGACTATATTTGAGCCCTAACAGCTGAACCACATTCTATTTTGCCATAAAAGTAAAAAAATTAAAATTTAGAGTCCTTTAAAATAACAAAAGCTCTCAAAACATGAATAAGTCTTTAAATTTTTTATTGAGTACCTACTATACAAAGTACTTCATGTAAATAATCTTACTTAATCACACAGAACAAGTATCATCAGCTCAACTTGGTCAGGGTCATGAATTGAGTAGGCAGGAAAACATTCAAACCTGAATCCAATTGACTCTAAAGTCCAGGTCTCGCTCCACAACACCAGATGTTAAACAGCAAACTCAAAGCACAAGTAATTATAATCATTAATACATAGTCTAAAAATAATTTCAATCTCTGCTATAGTTAACAAAAACAGTTTTCTTAAAAATGGAAATACCTTGTACTTAAAGAAATATTTCTCTTGAACCTAACACGTTGATTTTCGCCCAGCATCTTTATAAATACCTTTTATCTCCTAGTAGCTTTTCTAGGTATTTCTGTCTACTTTGTGTTGAAAATTTAAAGTTCACTAAAAAAGCTGGGTCAAGGCCATAACTCTATAATCTTTTAGTACTACCTACATTAGCGATATAAACCTATCAGAATACAAAAAGAACTGAATGATTCCAGAATAATCAAATGTGCTGTATTTAACCTTGGCTTTTTAATGGTCTAACTCCAAGGTTAGACTTTCAATATAACACATTCAAAGTAATAGATTGTCATTTGCTGAGAAACCACAAAAGTACTCAGATTAACAGTTTCAATTTCTAAACAATTTATGCAATATCATTTCAACAAATGCAATTTGGTTCTTACTGCATGCAAGGCATTGGGTTGGGAAATCTGTGACTGGTAATGATATAAAAAGGGGGCAGAATCACTCACTGGCAAAGAGTTGGGGCTTTGTAGTCAGACAGGCATGATTTAGAGACTCTTGTCTTCATTACTTATTAGATGTAAGGCTTTGGGCAAACTCCTAGGCTCAGTTTCCACATTTGTAAGATTGTCATAATAGTACTGATCTCAAAAGATTTGGGGGAGTATTATGTAAAATAAGGCATGTGAAAGGCTGGTTCAGAGGAAGCAAATAATAAACTTTAGTAGCTGCTGCTATTATTATTATGGCCTTGGGAAATCTACAATCTTATTGAAGAGCTCATATGAACATGTGTATAGGGCACTTTTCTCACCTGAGGAATAATTAAATTAAATCCCTCTATTTTGTTTAATCTGTGACTAGCAAAAAGGTAACACATATGCATCACATGTAAAAGATATGAATGAGATTTCTCAAACTATTGATTCTCTATTCTTTCATCAAGTTGCCTCAACTCCCTCTCCTATTCTAGATCTTTTTGTTAGGTCTTCTAGAGGCACAGATAATACAGCTGGACCCTATTTATCTGCTCTGGTTTTTTTTTTTTTTTTTTTTTTTTTTGGCCGGAGCAGGGTTTGAACCCGCCACCTCTGGCATATGGGGCCGGCGCCCTACTCCTTGAGCCATGGCCACCGCCTATCTGCTCTGTTATTAACAGGCAATAAGGAATGAATGGTTCATTCAAAGTTCAACAAGTTTTATGAGAATTTGCCTTTGTTTTTAAATATTTTAAGTTCTAATTTATCATACATGGCCAGTTGATAGTAAGGCTCTGAGGTGATAATTTAGAAATTGTAAGATAATAAAGTTGCTACTTATACTTGAAAGTCTTTACCATGAATATTTCATAGCACATATTTCTGTAGTTAATATTTTTCTTTGATAAAAAGGATAAAAGTCACAAAATTACTGGCCAGTGATGGGTCCACTCCTTGTGTTTTGGTCTCAATCAAGGGCAAAAGGTAGTGTTAGTCAAATCAACAATTGTAATCACACCAGCATGAGGCGATGCTACTGAATTCAAGAATTCTGAATTCTAGTCATCACCTTGTTTTCCTTCCTCTATGCTTTCTCTGTCTATTTTACATTACTCACATTTGAAGTTTCAGTTACTCTTTTCCTAAGTGGAAAGTGCAGAGGTTGTACCCACTGACTGAGTAGGCAGCAGCCTGCCAGTGCTCTTTAATTGGTACCAAAAGCCCTTCCAACTTTTCCAACGATGCCTTACAGTTATTACAATTCATAACTTTAATTATTACCTTTTTAGTGTTTGCTTCTTCTGGAACTTAAATGTCAGGAGACTTAAATCCCTTGCACCTAAGTTAAAGGATTTTATGGGCACAGAAGGAGAGATCTAACACCTGGTATTGGGAGGAGGGAGGATAGAATATGGGAAAGAGAAAGTGGAATAAGGAGGAAGACAAAAAGCTAAAGATAAAATGTTTACTGATTAATAATTTTGCCTATGGGTTAACCTCTACAAGAAAACAGTAAAAAGTGTCAGTCTAAAGTGTTAATGATTAACAATTAAGATTATAGGTTCTATCCCATTAACTGTGCAGTTTTATCATCTTAGCAAATAAACACTTCCTTCATTCTTTAAAAGAATTTCTCCATTCTTCATATAAAGTGGAATGGGAATTAAGCTTCCAAGAATACAACAGGATCTGTTGAGAGTTGAGACTAGTTTCTGAAAGCACATTTCCATTTGAGTTCACAGGGGAAAAGGGAAGAAGGTTATCAGGAGGCAAGAGTCATCACAAGACTAACCAGAAGGACCTGGATTCTAGGACTCAGTAACAGCTTTCTAATGTCTAGGGGTTAATGTCTTTAACACTGAACCTGGGGATTCTACTCTCATCTCATGATTCAAATTCTGCTACCCTGATTTTTAAAATGCCATTAAAGAGCTATATTTACTTGATGCTATGTCAAGGGCATAAGTGCACTCAGTACTCTAATAAAAGGAAAAGTAAAGACATTTAGTGTCTTAATATCTTATACAGGAAGATTCAGAAGGCAATAAATACAGTTGCATTCTATCTGGCATTTTTCAAAGTATTTTCACATCATTATTTAATTCTCTTCATTATGAAATCAATTTATACAATGAGAGAAAGGTTCATGGAGGTTAGAGCACTTGCTTAAGGTCACACTTAGAAAGTGGCAACCTGGTAATGAACCATCACACTGACTCAGATTTCATGCTTTTCTTTCCATGTGGAGACCCCATTTGAGAATCTAACAAAGCTCTTGGCCAATTCCTTGAAAAAATGCACTTTCACACATTCTAGATTTAATTTCAGGGGATTCCCAGACCCAGGTTAGGATTCTCGGTATTGTGACCTACAGCTGTAGATGCCCAACCAAATCTGAGCAGCAGCCTCCTCACTTTTTTCTCTACATCTTTGTGATATTATGAAAAGGAGTTGAATAGAAAGCTACCATTTACACACAATAGGTAGACACTGCACTAACCTTGTAATTAATTAGTAAGTGAAGCAGATCAACTGCATTGGGAAGAGAATACATAGGCTATGGTGTGGAACTAACCTCTAGTACTACTTGGATAAGTCCCTTAATGTAAATGAAGGAACTCCTTTTACATTTCTGCTTCTTCATTTGAAAAAATACAGACTATTACACCTATCTCAGAGAAGCCATAAGAATCAAATAAGGCAATGTAGTCAATGTACCTTAGCACTGCACCAGTCTCTCAGCAAGAATTAAAGAAATCAGAACTATTTGTATAGGACCCAGAAAATGATATAATGGAAAGAGGCACATCTGGAAAGTACAGATTTGTCTTTTAATCACTTCTTACCATTTAATAGTCTTGTGACCCTGGGAAAATTTTTTTAACCTTCTTGAGCCTTCGTTTCCTCATCTAAAATATGGGGACTATCTATGTATATATAATATTAAGTTATTGTGAGGACAGAAGTAATGTTAAAAAAATGTCTGACAGTGTCTGATACACAGCAATTGCTAGTTTTATTAGGAAGATGATTAATAATAATGAATGTCTGTAATCTAAGAATAGGAAGTAATATCTTCCATGGAAAGAAAACAAAATATAAGATATCATTTTCCCGCTTCATGGCCATATCTAAATCTTAAAATTGATCAGAAATCTGCATATTTAAGACTTATGATGTGGCACATAGAGACATCAACAAATCAAGTCTAGCCCAAACCACAAAAGTTTAGGCTATCCTAAGACTCTCAGAAATGTTACCCAGCAATAGCAAAACATTTGGTCTGATATTTATGTGAATGTAGAGCAGATTATAAAGACATATAATTCTAAAAAACTCAATGAACTCTAAACAAATGTTTAGAGTTTTAAACTATAATATCTTTGGATGGTTGCTATATGTTCTCTGTTATATTATATTCCTATAACTCTAATGAAATATTTTATACTCTTGCAGAATTTCAAAGAAAAAACAATAATGGAGTTTGCAAAAACAATAATGGAGGTTAAAAAATATTAAAAATCTAACCTAATAATTGAAATAAGCTAGCAAGTAACCAGTAAGTATTCTTATTCACTAGGAATCACTATGGAATGTCTTTAAATAGTTTGTTTTCAGGAGACATTTAAAAGTGTATAATTTTTTTAAAACAACCCTCAATTTCTCATTTACTGTATAAGCATACTATGGTAAATGGAATTAACAGACTTTAATTACAAAAATAATAAGGGATTGTGGTTTCTGCTTATCTGCAAAATTTCTAAGAAAGACTGAAAAAGAACCTCAACATTTAATACCCAAAAGGCAAATAAAAGAAACACCATAGTAACTGCTACATTATATTCACTCAGACATCACATTGCCAGCAACTTAATCACTGGTACCATAACTGCCAATCCTTAAGAAAGAAAAGGGAGTGCCTGCTTCAGCAGCACATATCGTAAAGTTGGATGGATACAGAGAAGATAGCATGGCCTCTGTGCAAGGATGACATGCAAATTCGTGAAGAGTTCCATATTTTTTATTTTCTTCAGCTATTTAACAAAAGAAAAAAAAAAGGAAAAGGACCTCTGGGTTCCCAAAAGATAACTTAAAATGAATCTACCCTACTTATCTAAGATTCCTGACTATTAATATTCTCTTATATAATAGATTTAATCAAGTTTGGCTCTTCTATTTTCTGGTTCACAGAAAATTAAAGGAAGCAAACTAGAATAAAAGGGATAGTAGTTATGAATAGACAAAACAACAGGGCTATAAACTTAAACCCATTTAGTTAAGAAAAAATAAAAACTATTAGAAAATTGATTGAGGCTGTTCATCAAAGGAACATAAAAACTACATCAAAACTGATGTCTCAAAAGATGGTTCAGTTTCTAAGTTAAATAGCAAGTTCACCTTAGGAAAAAAGAAATGTGATTTTATTTCTATTAAAAAAGATAAAAATAAAACATTTTATGTTTTAGCAACTTTGAAAACCTATCAGTTGTACACCCAATGATACTGGCTAATGAAACACTACTAGTCTTTCTACCCTTCCTCCCTAATTGTATTTATTAAAATAAATGCAATGACAATTCCATCTCTAGTGGCTTATACAATTACTCTATATCCAACTCAACGAGTTCCCTCCTCCCAATCATTAGCTGAACTTCTAGTAGTGAATATAAGAACCTTGGGCAGTTAGATATGCTACCCAGCAAGGTAAGAGTTTCTCAAATTCTCATTGTTCATGCTCTTCATGAAAAACTGATTGGGTGATGATTCTCTTTAGATAAACTTAATCAGCTCATAGTTCAGAGTCAGCACTGGCACTTTATCGCATGATAGTAACCTACAGATGTTTTGTTCATGTTAACCAATCCTTGTTTATATGCATGTACTACAAACAGATAAGCTTAATCTTTACAATTTTTCCCTGTATATCAAATAGTACATATCCTAAAAAAGGATAAAGATACATATCTAAAAATGTGACTTACCTCATCACTGTCAGGCTGTGAAAACACAATTGGCTGGCCTGCATCTGAAGCTTCTCTTATATTAAGGTGTAAGGGAATGTCTCCTAAAAGAGCCCATCACATATCCATTAGCACCAGAAAAATTTATATAGGCATTTGGAATTCCATTATTTGAATTTTAGAAAGAATCAACATCTGAATGAAGTGAGTGCAATCAACTCAAGTTGTGACTATCTTCAAATTACTAAATCTTTGGGAAAAAAGTCAAACAAAAATTAGGGGCAGAATATTCCACTTAAGGGTAGTAAGTACAATGATTGTTTTATGATAGAAAAGCCATATGGCAGACAATGAAGAGACAAGACCTCTAATTTAGTCTTTGCTGGAGCTCTTCAAGCAAGAAATGGCTTGAAAGTGATTATTTGTAAGTGATTCCTCTCTATAAAATATGGTATAGACACAACATGCCAAATAACAAGAGGCAATTGAAGAGGAAAAGATGGAGAGGCAAAGTAGTCCGAAAAATACCACAAATGAATATCCCCAATGTTGGCAGATGAGTGACCACAGAGAATTGTTGAAAAATAGGCCAGACCTGTTATCATAACTATCTTCCTCTTCATCAGATAGGATTATTTTTCTATTATTAGTATTTACTGATCTGCATCTCATTATATATAACTTGTGAGTTTGGTGAGGTGTCAGTAAGTGATATAATGACAACCTCTAATACACAGACTGAAGTTAAAGAAGTCATATGTCTTTCCTGAGGACATACTACTATTAGGAGGGACAATATAGAAGCAAGATGCTCTGATGCTTTGTTCAATATACTGTTTCTACCACACTATCACAAATAAAGTCTCTCAAAGGCCGAGATGTAAAATGCAATAAATGATGTCTAAAGTGGAAGAGTCGACTCAACACTCTCAGAACTATTCCAAATCCATGCAGAAGTTATCGAAATGTGTGTGTATATGTGTGTGTTTTATTCAAATAAATAATTCAGTACCATGCCAGGCAATGTAAATAATGCAGAAGTATATGTTCTAACACAATTTATATTAGGAAGTACACAGAAGAGGAATGTGCATTTCCGGCTCCTCTTGTCAGTAAATTTTCAGATCTTAATCAACTCTAAGTCTTTCCTCATAAGTCCAAGGGCCAAATGATAAAATACATGGATATTTCAGCAGCCATTTAAAGATCAGCTTTTCAGTAAATATGATGTCTATTCTATAGATTAACTTAAGACTGTAGTAGGCAACTGTCCATGGGGCAGGCAGAGAAAAATAAATTACAGAAAATGCTTAGAAATACATGAAGTTTTTTCTCTTGATTTATGAACTGCCATAATGGTAAGGAATTCTGAATAATTTTTTTTCTACTGTAGAAATGGAAGGGGAAAAAAGTAAAGCCTTCTTTATACAGACATCACTGACATCACTTCTGCCCCTCAAGGGACTCACAATCTTACCTATAGGCACAGAAGAATAGATCAGGAAAGAGAAAAACTTTGTTAAAAACAGGTGGCATAAGAATGGTAGTGGATTAAAGATTGTATCTAGAGAGGGAATAAAAAGAGTAAAGGTATGGACAGGAGTGAGGAACAGCCTGGGTATGAAGAATACCTTTGAGGGGTTAGATATGAAAGAAGTGAGGGCACATTTCAGACACATAATGGGCTAAAGGGTTTTCTGTGAAATTGTCTGAGACCTTAACTATTCTGCATAAACTGTTCCTGCAGATAAATATAGATAAGGTTCTGAAGTGCTTTTGTGCCAAATAATTATTTAAAACATAATCCAGTGAATGAAAATAAAGAGTCTGCCAGCAAGTCAGTGAAAGGAAAATAAGGGTTCCTGGGGGGGGTCCAATCAATCAAGTGGCCATAGCTGAGAAAGTTCGTTTCCTGACTTCAGTCCCTCATTCCCAATTCCAAACTCTTCATAATTGGAGCCCCTGCTCCACTTCATGGGAGACCCCTCTGAAACCTCATAACTACATTAAAAGGAGTGTTCTGAGATGGAACTCTGTGCTATTTTTCCCATAACGCTGTTAAACACAACAGTCTATATAGCACTATCCAGTTTTTGTGATCTATGATCAGTGTTTCTGATACATTTTTAGGGTAACTGTACCTATGTGAGTTGTTGATTAAAATATAAATTCAATATGTGAGATTGTTTCTCTATGAGATATTTCAAATTGTAAATAATTGACTTATGAGATTGTACCACCCATTTGTTAAGTTAGGGAAATTATAAGGTTGTCAGTTTAATTCAATAATGCCATTATAATTACCCATTTACTTTATTATGTATGTGAATGTCAGTCTATTATGTTATTATGCAGATTTGAAAACTTGAACTTTCTAGGTTAGTTAAATGAAAAACAGTTGCAGAATATAATTAATGGCTATAATTACAGCAATGGATCAAAATCCATCATTAGTATTCACCTGGTTTTTTTTTGGCTGCTATCATGAAAATGAGTAATAATAATATATTTAACATCAACTTTTAGAAACTGAATTATAACAGAGAATGTTTTGAAATCCCTTGATCCTTAGGCGATCTTAATTTTTAACTACCTAAAATTAATAATTCACTCTATACTTCCCTTATATGGCATCTAACATCTGCCTTTGCCAAGAAGAGGAACTCATTCACGATTACAATATTAAAACATGTTTTCTAAAAAGTCTATTAAGGTGCTTGTGGGATATTTTGCTCACTTAACACTTGCTGCAGACCAGTGGGTGGTCAAGAGAGAAGATTAGTTTTCCTCACAGCATTAATTAATTCTTCATTTCAGTGCTGTGCACTGTTGTATACAACGTAAGTTTCAGGTGCCATATTTTACAGACATGTCAAACACATAAAGATTACAGAAAATGGTAAATAATGTCATATCTAAAGCAGAAGTTCTAACAAATATGTAACTAATCAGGAATCCTTTTTTATGTATGCACCAAGAATGAAACTTTCAGAGTTCCTACAACACATTGAACAGGTATTTTCATGTATACCTGTCTATACTGAGAGATGTACTCCAAACTTCGCCTTAACAAACAAACTAATGACCACAATTCAAAATATGGCTTCAAATCACAGTCTTCAGAGCACAAAACTTTCTCCTTAAATTTAAGTTGTAAGAAGTTTTAATCTACAGTAGAAATTATTATCATAGTTGGCAAAACAAAACTTGCTCAAAAAGCCAAAGAAAGGTTAGCACACAGAATTGTGTTATATTAATTTAAAATACAAAGCCAAAAGCAACTCATAATTTTCCTGAGGCACTCTTAATCACCAAGCCTCATCCCTACTTTCCCTTCTGCCACCTCCTCTATGAGAGAATACGTTATAGTCTTACCTAGGATGTCAAGACCCAGGGTCCGTGCCAGTTTCCTTGCACCATCAGCACCAAAAATATGAGTTTTGTGTTTACATTTTGGACACTGGAAAACACTCATGTTTTGGACAAGACCAAGAACCTAGAATAAAAACACATTGAAATCAAAATAAAATCAAACCAGATTTTAATATATTATTTCAAAAAGTTTTTACTGGATATCTACTAACATCCAGTGATAAAGTGATAAGTTATATCCTCTGGAAATAACGTTCAAAGTTAAAGTGATAAGTTATAAAATGATAAGTGATAACTTCCTCTGAAGGAACTTACAAGTTAGTGGGAGAGTAAGACGTATGTAATTTACTCATCATACTAATGCTAAAGAGAGATGAGTAAACAAGAACCAAAAATTCTGCCTAAAAATATGAGAAATCTGAGTTGCTCATAGATAATTGTTTTTTCAGGGTAAAGATGGCAAGAAGGCGTAAAGCGTACAGAGGGAATTCGAGGGAGAAGGGAGAGTATAAGCCAAGGCAGAAAAAATACAACAGTGTGTGGCCTATTTGGGCTGCAGACCAGTGGGTGGTCAAGAGAGAAGATGGTTTGTTAAGAAGGTCATCAGTTATGGTCATCAGTTTGTTTGTTAAGGCTAAGTTTGGAGTACAGATGGTAAGGTGCTAAATGCCATCCATGCTTTTGAGGCTTTCTTTTTCAGACAACAGGAGACCACTAACAGTTTTTAAAACTGAGAAGATGGTATTAAAAAGGGCGTGTTAAATAATCAGATTTGTGTTTTAGAAACGTAGCTCTGATAACAACATGGAGAATAAGAACAAGGGAGAAAGAGGAAAATAAATAGTTAAGAGGTTAACTGTGAATGAGCCTCACAGTAAATAACAGTGCACATATACTGAGCGCTTATTAGGAGCCAGACCCTAGGAGGAGTTCTTTACATGTACTATCTTATTTTCTCCTCCCAAGAACTTCATGAATTTTTTATCATCCCCATTCTATAGGTGAGAAAACTGACAGTGCCAGCAAAAGATAAGCTCAGTTCTCACTAAAACATTGTTATTTGAAACAAAATTTTAAAATTTCCTAGAAAACATGCCTCTCCTTTGGAGTTTCCCCAGCTTCTGGCACGAAGTAAATACAATTAACCTTTGCACCACACAGGTTTGAATTGCGTAGGTCTACTTATACACAGATATTTTTCAAACAAATAGGGATCAAAAATACAGCACTGGCTAGAAGCAGTGTCTCATGCCTATAATGCTAGTACTCTGGGAGGCAGAGTGGGAGGATCATTGAACCTGGCAGTTTGAGGTTGTAATAAGCTATGATGACACCATTGTACTAAAGCTGGGCAACAGAATGAGACTCTGCCTTAAACCGCCCCCCCACAAAACCCAACCTCTGCCAAACAAAAACCAATATTGTTGGACCAGTGGCATGTGCCCCTAATCCCAGCTATCCTCAGAAGGTTGAATAAGGGAGAATGACTTGAGGGGTCCAAGACTAGCCTGAGCAACATATTAAGACCATATCTCAAAAAAAAACTTTAGAAAGAAAATGAGCCTGGAATGGTGGAAAGTACAGCTGTAGTCCCAGTTATCTGGGAGGCCAAGGTAGGAGGATCACCTGAACCCAGCATCAAGGCTGCAGTGAGCTATAACTGCACCACTGCACTCCCTCCTGGGCAACAGTGAGACCCTATGTCTAAACAAAAACAGAAAATACAGTATTCATCGGATGCAAAACCTATGCACCCGAAGGGCAGGTTTCACAAAGCTGACTGCAGGACTTGAGTATGTACAGATTTGGTATATTGTTGGGGCAGGGTTCTGAAATCAATACCGCTCCTATACTGAAAGACAACTGTACCTAACAAACATTATCACTTGACAGTACTGTCAAATAAATAGACTCTGCAAATATAATCTTTATTCATGTTCCTTGTAAGCTCACTTTCTTATAGATGAAGAGCGGTAGCTCTCTTCTATAATACAAATATGGAACTTTACTATCAGAGGCTTAAAGATAACAATGTCTGTATCAGCCTATTAATTCCACTGTAAGGTTATCGTTGCAGATTTTTAGAACATTTGTTTTTTAGTTTATGTCATGTTTTGAGTGAGAGAGAGTCTTACTCTCTCGCCCTGGGTAGAATGCAATGGCATCATTGGGATCATCGGCATCATCAGAGCTCACTGCAACCTCCAACTCCTGGCCCCAACTGATCCTCCTGGCACAGTTTCACTAGTAGCTTAAACTACAGGCACACATCATCATGTTCCACTAATTTTTCTATTTTTACTAGAGATGGGTTCTTTCTCTTGCTTAGGCTGGTCTCAAACTCCTGAGCTCAAGTGATCTACCAGTCTCTGCTTCCCAGAGTGTTAGGATCACAGGCTTGAGCCACCACACCTGGACATTCCTTTCCTGTTAAATGAAGAATAGCACTGATAGTCCACAATAGAACATAGAAACAAGATGACAATAAATTTTTTTATTCTTTTTGAAAAGAAGAACAGAAAAAGACTAAAATTGCCCACAATACATATAAATGAAAACAAACAGTGAAGGACATCAATTCATAGCAAAGCATTTTCTAAGCATCTAATATATGCTCATTTGCTGATGCAAAGTATCACAAAACATAAATCACACTGTTTTGGTAATTCAATACTATCAACAGAAAGCCAGAGGAAAATACAGCTTAATATCACACCAGTTATTTGTTTATCCACTGTGTCTATATAAACATGCATTGCTTGGGCAGTTCTATTGCCATTTATGTTAAATATGATATATCCCTTGACTATAGGGCTTTCAACATAAACATAAACATACCACTCAAGAAATAAGGTAAGAATAACCACTTAAAGAAAGTGAAAATTGAGGCTAGGGTATATTTCAATTCACAGAGAACAGGTAAAGCATTCTTACCTTGAAATTTCTTAAACTCCCCAAGATATAGAGGAAAAGAGCAAGAGGGTGTTTGCAGTTTGTGTGATTTACTTTATGTTACCAACTTGTTCTCTATGGACTCTACAAATATCCCACATATGTTTGCTATAGACTACATAAATGTAACAGACCTAAAATATTGCAAAACTATAATCAAATTCAATAT
>NW_003852447.1:6618475-6620114 GCF_000181295.1 Otolemur garnettii
ATGGAATAGCTTCTCTGGAAGCAAAGTACAGGGTATTATGAGACTGTAGAACAGAGAGGACTTGATCTACCCTGGGAGTCAAAGAGAGTTTCCTTAAAATATTTGACCTAAAAGGTACAGAATAACCAGGCAAAAACAAGGAGAAAGGGAAGAAAACCATGTAAGACAAGAAGTGGAAAGCACCTGTCTCCCTTCAAAGAATTGAAAGTCCAGCCGGAGGCCTTTGAGGTATGGTGTGGGTGGCACAAGATGAAGCTAAAAAGGTAGGGCTTGTAGGCTATATTAAGGTGTTGGGGTTATATAACAAGTACCAAAAGAAACCACTAGAAGGTTTTAAGCAAAGAGGCCACTATGACTGTAGTTGCAGTGGATTCATTACTCAGAATTGTAGGATGTTAGAACATGAAATAATGGAAAAAGCCAAAGTGACTTGTCTCTGTGTGTTTATGTTCTTACACAAAGACAAATCCAGAGCTGTATTCTCCAAAATTGATTACAGGAGAGGTGATCATTTAGTCTGTCTAAAATATATCCAGTTCTTCTGGGCACAACATTAGAATTTTTCTTGTCTCTAACGGCGATCATGAGCATCCTTTCTGGTTCCAGTTCTAAGTGGAATACTTTCAGTTTTTCTCAATTCAACATGATATTGGCCATGAGTCTGTGCCACGTATGCCAATTTTTTAAAGTGTTCTTATCAAAAAAACAGTGCTGAATTTTGTCAAATGTTTTTTCTTCATCTACTAAGAAGATGGTCTTTGGTTTTATCTGTTTATGTGGTGAATAGGTTTATGGATTTGCACATGTTGAGCCAGCCTTGTATCTGGGCGATGAAGCCCACTTGGTCATTGTGAATATTTTTTTTTTTTATGTGTAGCTGAATTCTATTTGCTTTGAGTATTTTTGCATCAGTATTCCTTAATGACAATGGTTTGTAGTTTTCTTTTTTTGTTGTGTCCTTTCCTGGTTTTGGTATCAGGATGATATTTGCTTTGTAGAAGGAGTTGGAGAAAATTCCATCCTTCTCAGTGTTTTGAAATAGGTTCTGCAATATAGGTGAGAACTCTTCTTTGAAGGTTTGGTAGAATTCCGGTGTAAAACTGTCTAGTCCAAGACTTTTACTTGTTGGAAGCACATTTTTTCAGTTGTTAGAATTCATTGATTCTAGAAATCAATCCTTTTCCTCCATGTTTTCAAATTTCTGGGCATAGAATTTTTTGTAATATGCAGTAAAGATCTTTTATATCTCTGGGGTTTCTGTTTTTATATCCCCTTTCTTGTTTCTAATTGAGCTTTTCTGTTTCTACTTACCTGGCTAAGGGTTTATCAGTTTTATTTATCCTTTCAAAGAACCAACTTTTTTGCTGATCTTCCAGATGGTTCTTTTGTGCTCAATTTCATTTATTTCTGATCTAACTTTGGTTATTTTTTCTTCTGCTGCTGGGTTTGAGATTGGACAGCTCTTCCCTTTCCAGTTCCTTGAGATGATTCATTAGATGGTTGATTTGCACTCTTTCTGTTTTCTGGATGCAGGCATTTAATGCAATACATCTCTCTCTTAAGACTGCTTTTGCAATATCCCACAGGTTTTGATAGCTTGTGGCCTCATTGTTTTGTTCAAGGAATTTAATAATTTCCC
>NW_003852447.1:6620430-6622011 GCF_000181295.1 Otolemur garnettii
ATATTAACAGATTTTAGGTTATACTATCAAGTTTATAGTGATCACAATAGCACAGTACCCATATAAAAACAGAAATGTAAATCTGTGTGGTACAGAATAGAGGAGCTAGAGTTGTAAAGAGCCTCATATCACTATCTCATCTTTGATAAAGCAAACAAAAGCATGCATGGGGGAAGAGAATTCCTATTTAATAAATGGTTCTGGGAGAACTGGTTAGCCAAATGTAAAAGACTGAAGCTAGACCCATACCTCTCATCACTTAGAAAAATTAACTCACAATGGATAAAAGATTCAAATCTAAGATGTGAAGCTATAAAAACTCTAGAAGCAAGCATGGGAAGAACTCTTAATGATACTGACCTTCAAAAAAGAATTTATGGAGATAATGCCAAAGGCAATCACGGCAACAGCAAAATGAATAAATGGAACATGATCTCAAATTAAAAAGTTTCTTCACAGCTAAAGAGCAAACAACAAAGCGAAGAGACACTCTTCAGAGTGGGAGAAGATGCTTGTATGCTATGAATTTGACGAAGTGCTAATAACCAGAATCTACAAAGAACTCAAGCAAATCAACAACAACAACAACAAAAAAGAGCAAACAACCCCCTAAAAACTGGCCAAGAGACATAAACAGAATCTGTTCTCATGAGGATAGACAAAAGAACAGCCAATAAACACATGAAAAAATGCTCATTGTTCCTAATTGTCAGAGAAATACAAACCAAAATGATCCTGAGTTATCATCTAACCCCAGTAAGAACAGCTCACTTCACAAAGTCCCAAAGCTGCAGATGTTGGTGTGGTTGGGGAGAGAAGGGAACACTTTTTTCGGTAGGATTGCAAACTACTATGGTACAGCCTCTTTGGAAAGTAGTATAGAGTATTCTGCGAAAGCTAAACGTAGACCTTCCATTTGATCATACAATCCCATTATTAGGTAACTACTCAAAAGAAAAAAAGTCATTTTACCAAAAGGACATTTGTACTCCAATGTCTATAGCAGCCTAATTCACAACTGCAAAGAAGTAGAAACAATCCAAATGCCTTTCAACCCATAAATGGATTAATAAACTGTGGTATATGTATACCACAATATACTATTCAGCCATAAAAAGAAAGAGATTTTGTATCCATTTAACAATCTAGATAGATCTGAAGAACACTCTTCTAAGTATCACAGACATGGAAAACAAGCATCTATGCACTCAATACTAAGTGGAAAGCAGAAGATCAACAACTATATGCTCACTTAAGAGAAAAACTGAATTAAATTCAAGAAGAGGGGAGAGAGGAGATAGTTTAGCAAGTTCCTACCCAAAGGGAACAATGAACAGGTACATGGCGCTCTTCCTGGGTGAAGGAAACAACTACAACACAGACCTTACCTTACAAAACCAAACAATGTAACCTAATCATGTGTACCCTTATATTAATTTGAAATTTTACAAAAAGAATATCCATATCAAAATCTTGTTCTTAAAAAATTCTTCTCTTAAGTCAGGCACAGTGGCTTACACCTATAATCTTAGCACTCTGGGAGACCAAGGTAGGTGGATTGCTTGACCTCAGGAGTTCAAG
>NW_003852447.1:6623295-6635713 GCF_000181295.1 Otolemur garnettii
TCTGGCTATTTTTTTGTTGCAGTTGTCATTGTTGTTTAGTAGGCTCAGGCTGGGTTCGAACCCACCACCCTTGCTGCATGTGGCCAACACTGTTAACCTTGGTGCTATGGGCACTGAGCCATAAGCCCCAAATTCTTAATCTTTAAAATGAGAATTTATAATGATCTTTAAAGTCTACCAATAACATTCAGAGCTACCCTTTACCATACCATGTGCTAAGGTTATACTAATATACTAAGGTTATAAAATATGCTATATCATATACTTTATATATATTCATACTTAACCACCTTATGATCAATAAGATGAGTATTATCTTTTATTTATTTATTTATTTATTTATTTTTGAGACAGAGTCTTACTCTGTTGCCCAGGCTAGAGTGCCATGGCTTCAGCCTAGCTCACAGAAATCTCAGACTCCTAGGTTCAAGCAATCCTCCTGCCTCAGCCTCCTGAGTAACTAAAAATACACATGCCTACCACAACGCCCAGATAATTCTTCTATTTTTAATAGAGATGGGGTCTTCCTTTTGATCAGATTGGACCTGAACTCCTGAGCTGAAGTGATTCTCCCACCTTGGCCTCCCCAAATGCTGGGATTATAGGCATGAGCCATCATGCCCAGCAAAGATGAGTATTATCATACCTATTTCGTGAAAGGGAACACAGAAGTTAAATTATTTGTTCAAGATCCCACAGTTGTAAAAACAGAAGCAAAATTCAAACTGGCTGGGTGATTGGTTTGTATATGGAAGTTAAAAACAAAATGACAAGTAGATATGCTAGACTCATGTGCACAGATACAGATTGCCTAAAAGTGTAAGTTAATACAGTTTATTAGAGCAATTCAGCATTATAATTAAGAGCACAGTTACAGAGGCCTGATGTGAGCTATCCTTATACTCAGTATTGCAATCAAGCCTTGGACTTCATCCCACTCCCCAAGATCCTGGGCATGGAACTCTCCTTTTCCTTATCACCATTATTGTACATTTCTTGATTGTCAACAGAACCTAGGGCTCCTTAACTCCCCCTCAATTTTCAGTCCACCAGCCTCCTCTAGGTGTACCTGCCTAATGAACAATCAGAATCTCAATGACAAGGAAATCTGATGAAGACTCCTCTTGTACTTCAGAATTTCACTCCTGGTGATATTTCACAATGTCCACGGTACTAAATCTCAACTGAAGATTATTCCATGGAAATTACCATTAAGAATGTGGGCTCTGGAAAGTGAACTACTTGAGATCAGAGCCCAGATACTTCCCTAAACAGATGGATAACCTCATGTGATTTATTTAACCCCTGCGTACTAGCTTCCTCATCTGCAAAAATGGGAAAAAATAACATCCTCTATCTCACAGGGCTGTTGTGAGAGTTAGATGAGTTTAATCCACATAAATCATACTGAATACATTCTAGTTTAAAGCACACATGGACTTCTGAGAGATCCTGGGAAAAGATACAACTGAACACACATCTTCAGTCTCTGAGATGAGATTATGGCTGAGATACAGAATGCTATCTAATCCTATAAAGGTTATCATTTGAAGAAAACTTATTTTTCAAAAAAAAGGAAAAATTACCTCATTGTGATGAAGCTACCTACGATATGTCATATGCAACCCTATTAATATGTATGTTCCTACAAAGAATTCAAGTACCACCTTGCAAAGCCTTAAAAGCAATAATGAAAGATTCTATAAATATATCAGATAAACTTCTAAAGAATCAAGTTAGACCACCGGATTATAACAGAGGAAAAATGATAAAAAGGAGAGATGTGACACTTGCCTCCATTTTCACATAAGATTATCTATTTCTAAATCGTTTTTTAAAGCAATACAGTTGACTTAAAGCTAGGCTAGAATAATGAAACAACAAACTTGCTGTTGAAAAACCTCTAGGACTGACATTGTGAACACATGAAGGCAGTCAAGAGTGAAGATACAGAACTCTTGATCCAAATGGATAACCTTATTGCCGTAAATGGTTACTTTGCCAGAAAAATTATAAACCACAATTCCTATTCTCATTACCAAGAAGCAGTTCCACTTAACAACTGGCAGTGTTTTTGGTAACGAAAAGGGGAAAGAATGGAAAATGCAAAGAATATATTAACAAGAATCATCCACTTCAGGTTCTAAGAACAACTAATTTTTCTGAAAAGACAATATGATCATAACCTGTACAATAAATACGAACAAGTTCCAGATCACAGCAGAATTTTTTGTTTTTAACAGGAAAAAAACCCACAAATAAAGTAAATTTTCTATCATTTACAAAAGAGATTGATTTGCAAGGCTAAAATAATTACACTATTTTCAGAATTATTTATTAGGACACAGGTAAGCTCAGTGATCAGCATTAGACTTTATATATTTGTACTCATATTAACTGTGGCATAGATTGCTAATTGTTCACCAAAATTTATAGTCTCATTTCCCTTGGAATACATCTCACCTACATTTTCTAAGCTCTTTAAGAACTGTGACATTGTGGTCACATGACTGAATTTTACTAGTGACATGTGAGTAGAAGTGTGTGTACCACACACCCAGGCCTGGTCATAAAAATCTCCCATGTACAGACATTCCTCTGCACTATCTTTCCCTCTGGCTGGTTAAAATGAAGAGGGCCCCAATGGAAATCTTAGAAGTCACATTTGAAAATGATAAAGGCTCCAAATGACTGCATAAAACAGGTGTCCTGCAGGCCAGATGCAGCCTGCCTAGGACATTTATCCGGCCTGCCAGGTGTTTTTGCCGCCGCTAACTGTCCTACTTAGAAGCAGACTCGTCCCAGGGCCTCAGTCCGGACCTCCAACGTTCACTAGTATTGTTACTTGAATAAGACATAACCTTCTATTGTATTTATATTATTGTATATTTGGGGGTCTATTGTCAGAGCAATTGGCCCATCTTAAATTATTCAAGTTTTAAATAATGCAAAGTTTATACTCTAAATAACTTAAGTAACTTAATAAATCTACATGAAGAGAATGTAAATGGCTCAACTAAAATTCTCAAGAAATAAGGAAATCTCAAAGATAGTATAGTACTCATCTTAGTTTAAAATTTTTTCTTATTAAAATTCTAATTAGTGAGCAGAAAGGCAAGATGGCTGACCAGAGATACCAACAGTCCAAATGTCTTAGAAAGAAGGAGAAATTTTACATAAAAGAGAAAAAACACAGACAGAGATTGGGGTAGGTCTGAGAAAAGAATGTCAGACCTTCAGGAGACTCCACAGGAAGCAGCTGTGGAGCAGAGCATGCAGAGGCATGCCACTGGTAAAGACCAACCCCATGGTGGCTTAGAGTCCAGAGAGAAGGGCAGGTAGAGTAGTTTGTTTCTCCTTCCCTTGCATCTCTGACAGTCACAGTTGACCACCTCCTTTACCTAATTTTCATAGACAGAAAAGTACCACATGTACGTATCAGTACAGTAGGCCTAGTTCCTTATGTTGACCACCTCTGTATGTTGGCCAGTTTGTTACAGTCCCTTAGAGAGATTTTATTGTGTATTTAGTTAGCACTACATATTCTAGGCACAGAGGAAGGCAGGTGGTCCCTGTATTCACAGAGTTTATAGTATGGTACCGTAAATGTGAAAGCATTAACAAATGTGAAACAGTTACAAAAGAGAAAATTAAGTATAATTGGATATAAAATTAAAAGAGCTCACCTAGTAAAAAGGGTTAGGACAACTGTCCCAGAGAAAGAGCTATTTGTTTAATCTAAGTACCAAAGTATAAGAAATTACCCGGTAAAAATTAAAGGGAAAATGTTCTCCAAGAAATAGCATGCCAAGGTCCTGAGGAGAGAAATTGTGTAATAGTGTATGGAAACTTCAAAGAGGGAGAAGATGACCAGTTCAGCTATAGCACAGAGAACACGGGTAGAGCATCCTATGGATGGCATTATATCTCAGGTCAAAATAGTCCTCATGCCTGCTACATACCAGGTAACTGTACACTTAAGGCATGTTTTCTTGCCATCCAGGAACTCACATTCTTCTGTGAAGGATGACAGGTAAACCTACAGTGGCATAACAGTCAAACTAGATTTATGTACAAGTACTTCAGAGAAAGAATTGTTAACATTTCCTGACTGACTGGGAAGTTTTCTAGAGGAAATAATGCCTGAGCAAAGATTTTTAAAATGAAGACCAGCTCCCTAAGATGACAATGGCTTATTAGCAAAGAACCAGCATGTGCAAAATTACAGAAACATGAAAAAATAATCAAAGCTTTTCCATTAAGTCACCCCTTATAGCCTGGAAAAGAAAGTATTTTCATGCACATCAGAATGAGGGCCCCAGCAACATAATAGAATGAGTCTACAGGATGATAAAAGTACTTGAAGAAAGAGGTTTCATCCTCCTTACCTCCTACCCCCCACCTCCAGTCAACAATGGAAGCTTATTACAGTACTTTGCTTACAGCAGGAACTCAGTGTCAGTTAATATATATTTGTGGAATAAATAAATTAATTTATGTATTGAATTAAAGTTAACTAATTAATCCTGTTAATGTAGAAGGAGAAAGACAGCAAATACACTTTAATATGCTCTTCAGGAGCTGGGAAGGCAACTGCCAAAGGAGGATGTGCTAGATAGTGAAATCCCTGTGACTTCAAAAGTTCAAATGATAAGAGCATGGGCTCCAAATCAAGGCACCTGGGACTCCTTGTATAAGAAGGCAACAAAAATGGGTGAGAATGACACAATACATAAAAAACATACAACTGAAATTTTGTATTATTTTTAGATAGATTAAATAGACATTGTTCCTATAAATACAGAGATAATCAAGAATTTAGGATCGTTTATAGCATTTCAAGCATAGAACAGAGAATTTTACAGCATATCTTTTCTCCTCCTGCCCCTATCTAAGCCTTGAGTTTTAAGAAACCACTTAAATTAACTTCAAAATGTTCCTGCAGACATTACTAAACTCTGTCCATACCAATGAATTCCTATGACATTACTGTTTCCATGGTAACTAATGCACTTCAAATGGGAGAAAAACAGAAAGCAAGACTAAAAACCAGGAGGGAAAATAGAATAAAGTGGTATAAACGAAGCATAATATCTCCTTTGTATTTATGGAACACTTTCTAATTTCAAATGCTTTACCATTACTCAGACTCTGAAGCTCTAAAGGGACAGAAAGATCTTAGAGGTCATCAAATCCACCTTCTACCCGTAGTCAAGACCCCCTTTATAGCATATCTGTATCAAAGTTATCCAGCTGTTTACAGAGCTCATTACTAAAAAGTTCTCACTTATTCGCTTCCTAACATTACTCAACACCTATCTTGTTTACAGGTTTAAGGGATGATTGAGACATTCTACCTCTTTTAAAAATGTTTTTAGTTCACAGGGAAAATAATTAAAAGAAAGGTGAACAAGAGGGCTATAATAGAAATACAGTAAGATGGCCAAAAAGCCAGAGGAAGGAACTATCAATATTAGTTCTGATTTAGAGGGATTACACATTCAATGACTTTCATTTCTACTCTAAGTCCCACCAACCCACGACCACATCTTGGACCTTATCATGACCTAAACTGCTCCAACTCTGCAAACTTAAACTCTACCATGAACTTTCTGATTCCAAACAGCCCTTTCACTCCCTAACTAATCCCTGAAGTAATCCTATGAGCCTATGAGTCATTCCACTCCCAATCAGCAGCAAAGTCCATGTAGGCCCTGCCTCACGGCTATAGTTACACAAATGACAGCGTCAGCTGAAATGGTCTGCTGGGATATAAAATGACAATTTACTGGGTGTGAGAGAAGTTTAAAAAAGGTCTCCTGTTCTCTTTCAAGAAATTCATAATGTTTATGAGTGAGTTAGACATATGCCTCCACCCAAATGACAAGTTAAGCACTCACTTATATGCAGACAGAATAGCTATCATCCAGACCTTGAAGTGGTCTTAATGCACTATTAGCCCTCTATTTCTGCCAAAACAGAAAGATTATAGATTACTTGTTAACTCCTTGTCATAATTTTTGGTAGATAACCTAACATTTTGCTGATTTTTATTTTAAAATATCATTAACAATAAGGAAACTTACTGAGTTATCTGAGCAGGTATTATTTATATATATAATAGTTTACTTTGGAGGACATAATAGGAAGTCATATTGCTCAAAATAGTTTCTTTAGAGAGACAGTTTTCTGTCTGAGGCAGGCATTTGATTATTCTTGCTACAATTCACAACATTAAACACTGGCCCCAAACTACTTGCTGATCACAATTTTACCCCTACCAGTAAAAATACTCTCAGGTCACAGGGAAGGTAAGCACACAGGCACCTTCCTTATCAGGTTCCTCAATTTTCACAAGCTCTGGGTTGGAGTGTGTTAGTCTAACCCCGAGCTCATGGCTTGTTAAGGCACATAGCTCTCCACTAACTAACTGGCAAGAGAGAAGAGAGAAAGAGAGCAAAGAGATCACCTCACCCCCACTACTACACAGTTTTAGATTTTTCATAAGCTCCGCCAAGAGAGAAACATTTATGAAAGCTTCACTCTGAGTCCTTTTGTACTACTGTATTATGGGATTTTATCATGTGTCACGGTCTTGTAGAAGAATTTGATAAAACTTATAAATTCTTCCCATATCCAAATAAATACACTCGAACATAAAATCTGGGGTAGGTGTGAGAGGTGAGAGTCCCTGAAGCTAATCCATGGGCTGAAGTTTAAAAATCTTTGCTGCATAAATTCTAAAATCCATTCTTGAATTTACACAGTGTCACTAAAGAGCCACACAGATAGAAGCCTCAGCTTGGCCTTATACTGAAATGTTTGTTCCAAATTGTCCTCTGCCTCAATTCCATCTGCTCTTGTTGAGGTATAGTAAAAGGAAGACCCTCTATTTACTATCAGCAAGGTGGTGAGAGTGTGTTCATTTGCATATACAGTTGCTTCTTTCCAAGAACCTAGAGAAGACATGTCTCTCTAGTCTCAGCTCCATTTCTCTTGATCACTTAGTTCTTTCTTTCTTTCTTTTTTTTTTTTAGAGACAGAGTCTCACTTTTTTGCCCTTGGTAGAGTACCATGGAGTCACAGCTCACAGCAACCTCCAGCTCCTGGGCTTAGGTGATTCTCTTGCCTCAGCCTCCCAAGTAAGTAGCTGGGACTACAGACGCCTGCCACAATACCCAGCTATGTTTTTGTTGCCACAGGTGCCGCCCCGATCACTTAGTTCTTTCTTAACCTTGTGGAAATGGACAGTTTTATAAGGACACCATGTTTCTTTTCCCTTGGCTTCTAGAAAATTCATGGCACACCTCTAGCATGTGTTTAAGTTCCTTAATGGCACACAATTTTTTTACTGATTTCACTTCTGACTCCATCTGATTTTAATTATTCTTTGTCTATTTTTACTAAATTTTTAACTTGTTTTATTTTATCATATTGTATAGATTACCCTGAAATACCTTCCAGGAGAAGGTGAGCTGTAAATGAATTGAATTATAGGAAGCAGAAGGAAAAGAAATAATCTTTTTTTCATGTTTCCCCACATGTGATCTATTCATGTCTATCTCAATACCGGTAATTTCCTAATATATCTTGTTACTTTCTTGGTCAGTGACTGCTGTAGTTATGAGAAGAAGTACTTTTTCAAAAAACTCATACCTGAAGGGTGTTTTAGAATTCTTCTTGGTTAACATAACATGCAGACATACTTGTGCCTATAAGTGTGTTTTTAAAGTAACCATAAAGATGAACTAGGACTTTTATAAAGATTTCTCTGCACAGGACTAAATTAAAACTTCAATGGTATTTTTCCATGACTTGCTTCTTCAGTTAGAATTGTTTCAGTAGTGAAGCTCTGTAAATACTTACAGGCACGTGGACTTTTCGAAACATCTCAGCACCCTTGTGTGCATCCATCAGTGCAATATCCTGGGGTGTGGAGACAATCACAGCACCTTATCAAAAGATAAACAAAATGATGCTATCTTTTAATTCTTTATGGAGACGTTACTTTCATCATTGTGTTTCTTCCATGCTCAAATAGTCTACTACATTAACTATTTAGGTAATTTGTATAAATTTTATATAAATGAATGGTAAGGACAAGTAAATGTCTACTTTGCTCTTGCCTACCTAGTTTTCCTCACAACTGACTGATGAATGATTCAGGATCATAACTGTATCACTGGAACCTTCTTCCCATTCAGACAATCTGCTAGTTGGACAGACGAATATGGCAACTCTTACTTTTAAGAAGTTAACAGTCTACTTAGAGAGTAGTTTGTTAAGAAATTTAACAGTATGCTAAGCACTATAACAGGAATAAATAGGAGAAACAGGAAGGAAAACGAATTCAATCTGGGAGAGAAGATGGTCAAGTATGCGGAATGGTTGGGAAAGCAAGAGATGAGGAGACCAATGAGAAAGATGATTCCTATGCCAAGTCCTAAACATTTATATTCTTAAAACTCATGGTGAAAAATAGTTTGGTGGGAATAAAACCGAGAGCTGTGGCAGAAATTCAGATGCAAAATGGTGGTGGTCTGAACTAGGGCAGCATTGAAGTGGTTGGAGATGGAGACTTTTCTGGATGTCCACTATTATCCTACAGAAACCAGAGGGTAGTAGAATATAGCATTTTGAGAGAAAATGCAGTACAATTTTGCTTTAAGTGGAAACAACAACATCCTGGTTAAGATTGGCAGAGTTGGTGAATTTCCGAAATTTTGTGGCTTCCTCTAGATCGGCAGTTCTCAACCTGTGGGTCACAACCCACAGGAACTGTATTAAAGGGTTGCAGCATTAGGAAGGTTGAGAACCACTGCTCTAGATGATAACCTAAAAAATAATTAACATAAACATATTATAGATCACAAAGCAATCACTTTATAACTAAATATACAATGCATATACATTTCAGCATTAATGGTATTAAGTTACAGCTAGTGAAACTAATGAAATGAAATGAAACTATCACTTTATAACTAAATAACAATGCTATGACATTTCAGCATTAATGGTATTGAGTTACAGCTAATGAAAACAGAGGCAAGATTAACAATAACTAACTGGCTACACCAAGTGAAGATGAAATGATACTACAGGGTACTGTCTACAGGGGTATTTTGAAGAAGTAACAATAGGAGAAAAGTGGTGGGAAAATAGAAGTTATCACAAAGCACATGGCAGTACAGGCATGATAAACTCAAAAGAGCCCATGTAATAGTGGTTAACCGTAAATTCACCTTGCAATTAGCATCTTCGTTTCAGCAAAAAACTTCACCTTTCACACTGAATTGATGTCCTTAATCTGAATTTTATTGACTTTGTAAGTTTGTTTGTATTTAGTTCATTTATTTAGTTGTTAATTATATAACATGAACAATAAGCTTAAGAATGTGTGTTTACCTAGTTAAGTAAACTTATAATAAAAATAAGTCAATATGGGATATAGGGGTAGGAGATTATTTTTCCTTTAGAATGGTCTATTCTTTACTCAAGTTTGAGATACACTAGACTTATAATTCAAAGAGATTAGGATTCAAATTTTGATTCCATAGTTGACTACGTGTAACTATGTGATGACTAAACCTGACTTATAGTTTCTTTATTTACAAAATGGCATAAAAACTAGGTCACGGGCTGAAATAATCCAATAAGCTGCCATATACAGATGTGTGACATGATACCTATGATTTAATAAAGGATAGCTGTTGTCCTTAATATTAGTGTATTTATTATTGTTATTAATAAAGTGCTTTAGAAGTTGCCAGGGAAATCATTTGCCATGCCATCAGGCAGCTCATCCTACTTTTCAAACTGTTCCATGGAGGGCTACAGCCTTCTATTTCAATTGTTTTCTCTGCCCAAGAAACCAAAAATTAGCCAACAGTTCTCTTTTCCTTCTTTTAAAGACCCATGGATATCACATCTCAATAAAATTATACTCTACATATTCAATATATTTCCACAATTTACCACCTTCTAAATTCTGTTATCAATCTGTTTCACTGTGTTTTTCATATCCAGTCATTTGGAAAGGATCTGATTCCAGCTCTGGTTACATCCAGCTGTGTGAGACTAACCTTGGACAAATACCTCAGAATCACTCTGGGCCTCAGTCTCAGTTTCCATAGTTGTAATACTAGTGCACAAACCAAACAGTCTCCAAGAACTCATCTGTCTCTATGATTATATGACTCAGCAATCCCTCTTAACTATAAATATCTTCCAAAACCACCTCTGCTCTACCTGGCTGCCTCATAGTCTTATTTAAGTGAATGAGAAATGCTGTCTCCTCCAAGAAGTATTATCCCTCAATCTTAGAGCCACTCTGTTCATGGATAAGCAGGAAACCTCCTTGGTTATTTCCTCTAAACCTCCTTGACTATGTACCGTGTTTCCCCCCAAATAAGACACTGTCTCATATTTATTTTTTCTCAAGAAGACACAGTAGGGCTTATTTTCAGGGGATGTCTTATTAAGGATAATACAACAATCTACATTTATTCAAATACAGTTAAGAAGTCATCTTTTTCTGGAACCTGACAGGAGGAGCCGACCTTGTTGGTGAGTCTGTGTGCAATAGGATGCCTGCGACCGCAATTACCACATGTGCACCTGCACAAGTGCTAAACGGTTCAGAGAAAGGAGCTGTGGCAGACAAAGGTATTCCAGTCTTCCTTAGGGCTCTGCACTGAAATGCATGGCCATGCCCATCAGTAGGTCTTATTATCAGGCTTATATTTAACAAATGCATAGAAAACCTGCTAGGGTTTATTTTTGGGGTAGGTCTTATTTTGGGAGAAACACGGTATATCTAGTATATACCGTGTTTCCTATTACATTGGCTCTAAAAAGTATTCTTAGTTTTTATGTGATATGAATATGTTATTGTTTTAAATACTTTGTGTCTACCATTTGTATCACCATTAAACAAGATAGCTTCAAGGGCAATTATGATTTCTTTTTTATCTTTTTATCAAACAAAACTCATGATACAATATCTTATACAAAATAGGCACTTAACAAAAGATAAATAATTCAAATAAGTTTCTTAAATGTTTTCAGAATCATCTATTCTACACTACTGCAGCATGAACTTTTAGTTGGCAACTCCTTGAAATAGTCAAAAGCTCTGGATTCTGGTTTTGTTGATTGTGTTAAATATAACATATAACCTTGAATAACTCACTAAACCTCAATATACCTCAATTTACTCCTCAATAAGATGAACCTATTTCCATTAGCCCTATTTAACTTAAAAACCTATTCGTTTTTTTTTTAAAGGTAGAATTTTTATAAAAATGTTCAGGAACATTATTTTGATTGCTATAAGGTCCTAGAGAAAGAGGTTAAAGCCACTGGTTTTCTCTGTACCTAACACTAATGCAGTATCACTAATAAGCATTCATGTCATTTGAGCTTCTTTTTAGAGCAGCATAAATAGCACCATTCAAACAAATTAGTGGTAACTTCTGACAACAACAAGGATCATCTTCCATGTCCTATCAAATGCTTACAAAACATCTAAACATTCCATTACAACTACTGGCCACGTTTACAAAAGATATTTTGGTTAAGACTATTTTTTTTTCTTAAATATATGTACCTAATTAATGACTAAGTCCTTAATCACAATCCAATCTGACTTTAAGATACTGTGCTGAAAAAGTTTTCTAGCCTTTCTTAAAGAATAGAAAAACACAACTGGTTCACACATAAACCACCAACTCTTTTGTTGTATAAATATTTAGTACATTATTACATAGTAACCATTTCAGATAACCTTATAATGACTTTTAGAATTTATGATAGGGAATTAAAACATAAAGAAACAATAAAAAAACTTCTAGAAAACTAAATTTAATCTTTACACAATCAATGCATCATAGCCCAGATTTTTAAATTTTAAAGAACTATGTTAACTTTTTTTTGTTATTGTATCTCTTAGCTTAAGATATAGTCCCCCAAGCCTCATACTACATTTTATCTTTATGGTTCTTGAGTTTACACCTGGCAATTTTTATTTTTTTCATGGCTCATGAAACATAAACCAATAGGAACTAGACTAGAATTTTGTACCTTTATACCATCACTAGTGATGTCATTTCAGTTTTGTGAAGAGTTTGTAAGAAAACTTGTGCTCCCTCTACTGACTATAAGGAAATGTCAGAAATAAAAAGAAAGTTTAGTTTGCAATAAACAGAATTATTTTCTGTAAGTAAAAAGCCTATCTCAAGAATCCTATCAAGAATTCTCTAACCGGCTTGGCACCCATAGCTCAGCACTTAGGGCAAATGGCCACATACACCAAGGATGGAGGGTTCAAACCCAGCCCGGCCACCTAAACAACAATAACAACTGCAACAAAAAAATAGCCAGGCTTTGTGGCGGGTGCCTGTAGTCCCAGCTACTTGGG